>NC_092414.1:167953646-168264521 GCF_040894005.1 Engystomops pustulosus
AATCAATAAAAATGCCCATAAGTCCCATAACATATAAAGAGACATATAACCCCAAAAAAGTCTAAATCATAACAAAAACCGCACATATATAGTATCACCGCGTCCGTAACAACCCGTAGAATACAAGTAAATCATTATTGAACCCCCACGATAAACGCCTTAAAAAAAACCTGCTATAAACCTTCCAAAAATTATGATTTTTAGCTATTCAATCCCACAAAAAATGCTATAAAATGTGATCAAAAAACCATGTGTACTCCGACATGATACGGGTGCAAAGTACAACATGTCCCGCAAAAAATAAGCCATCAACCAGCTCCGTAGCCAAAAAAGTAACAATGTTATGCCACTTGGAAGACGGCAATACATAAATGATAGATTTTTCCCCACATTAGGGTTTTGTTTGACAAATTTAGTAAAACGTAAGAAAATATATTCATGTCTGGTATCCCCGTAATCGTATCGACCCATAGAATGAAGATAATATGATTATTAGTCTATACGGTGAACACCAAAAAAAAAAGAAGTAAAAAATCCAGTACAGAATTGATGCTTTTCTACTCCTGCCCTCAAAAAAAGTTCCTAAATTTTCAACAATAGGTGATACTAACCCCAAAATGGTAACAATGGAAAAAGCATCTCATCGCGCAAAAAAAATGGCATCACATGGCCCAAATAACGAAAAAGCGAAAATTGTATAGCCTTCAAAAGGGGCCAATGAGGAAACTAAAATCCTGGCAGCTGCAGGGTGCTCCTTCCCTTCTGCACCTCGCTGTGCCCCCATAACACAAGTCACAGCCACATGTGGGGTGTCTCTGTACTCAGGAGAAATTGTAGAACAAATTGTATGGTGGGTTTTCTCTTTTTATATTTTGGAAATGTGTAAATTTTAGTGCTAAATGAACGTATAAGGGAACAATTTGACCATTCTAAATTTCACCTCCATTTTGATTCAATTACTATGAAGATCTCAAGGGGTTAACAATCTTCGTAAAAGCTGTTTCTGATAGCTTGAGGGGTGCAGATTTGAAAATGGGTTGGTTATATAGGGGGTTTTGATGCTAAATATGTAAAATTTCATTCAAAACTGTATTTATCCCCAAAATAGTCAATTCTGAAAATCCGGAAAAGCGATATTCTTTTTGTAAGCCGCGTGACATCAAAATAAATTATCCAGACATTTCAGAAATTATGAAAATGTAAAGTAGACAAATGGGAAATGTTATTCAGCAACTTATTTAGGTGGTAAATCTATCTGCCTGAAAACGCAATGATTTTGAATTTCGAAAATGGCAAATTTTTCAAAAAATTTATCATATTTGCTTTTTTTTTGTAAGTAAACGCAAAACTTATCAGCCAAAATTTACCACTAAAATGAAGTACAACATGTGGGGAAAAAACAATCTCAGAATCGTTTTGATAAGTAACAGTGTTCAAAAGTTATAACCATATAAAGCGACGCAGGTCAGAATCCAAAAAATCGGGCTGAGCCTTAAGCTACAAAATGGCTGCGTCCTTAAGGGGTTAAACACACATACGGTGTATCCACATCATATACACACATAGGGAGAGATTTATCATCAAGTTTCTGAGGTAAAACTGTTATATACACATCAAATTTGCACATAATGTACGGTACATATACATTATATACATACAAATATGATAAGATAATCCTTTATTAGTCCCACAGTGGGGAAATTCACAACATTACAGCAGCAGAGAGAGTACAGTACAACCAATACTGCCTGGGCAGGTCATGTGATCATCACTAAGTTTGGCTGTATTCGGTTGGTTGCAGTGCATCCCATATGGCCAGTATTGTGGGGAGAAGTCATCTCTGTGATGTAACAATCTTAATGTGTTGCACACTTGACTCCTAGGAGCTAACAACGGCTCAGGACCGGTCCACAAACAGACCCACAATTAAAACAAAAGAAAGAGAAAAATTACTCTGACCAGAGCTCCAACAGTCCTCTATAAATTCTTTATGGATCCAACACAGTATATTGCTTGACGCATCAATCCCTTTCAATGAGTATTACATGTCTCCACAGGTTTCTGACAAGAATAGGTCACCATTCAGACCAACTCCATCGCGTTTCCTAATCCTCCTTCATTGCCATCTCTCTTTGAGACAATTTCACTAGAAGAAATACGCGTACGGATAGTGTAGTATATTCTTTGTAGTTTAAAATTTTATTAAAAATGTACTCACAAAACATTTGTAAAAATGTGCATATCTAGACATAAGCAGGACGACAGTCACACATGTCCACCCGACCCTGGGTTTCGCCTACACAGCTTCTTCCGGGGCGCTGCTGGCGTCTCATGTCCTGCCTCTTTTATATCATTCACAACACCATAAAATTACATAACAATACATCTTAAAAAATGCACAATAAGTTTATTCCACTATGCAACCTTTGTTCCTTATAATATATACATTCCAGAAATATATATTCCCAAGGTATATCTCATTTAGTTCCTAAATATATTCTCTTTTATATCAACTAATCATATAGCACATGATTTCATGCTACCCAACCCCTGTAAACTCACCTTTCAACTATTCACTTCCCCTTACCACATACTATTCACTCACAGAGATACTAGCATATGAGTTTTATCCCTGTCACAACCATAACGCCGGTATCTTATAACCTCTACCTTGTTTCTCAAGCCGTTTTTACACTTTTGATTCGATATCAACATAAATTTATCACTAACATATAGATAATCCATTTCAATCTAACCCCATATTTTCGTGGTATTCAACAAAAAGTATCCTTGACCTTTGTAATCCTAGGGATGTATTCACATTACCCTCTCACAAGTGCACTATTATCACTCCCTGTTTTGCATCTAATAGTGATAATGAGGTGACCTATCTACTATAAGGCCTTGTTCACATTATTACACACCATTTTGTGACTATAATCTCTATATTTCTTAACTTTACTACCTTATAATGTATCCTCATTCACCCATTCATCATTCTCAGTGATGTAATGTGCAGTGATAGCAGTTGCACATCATTACTATGGTAACAGATCAGGGCAGTCTATTAGACCATCACTGAGAGTAGACCATAAGAAGGAGGAAGAGTTACTGGGAGTTGCTCATGGGAGTTGTAGTATCTTGTGGCGGACATCTTGGAGATAACTCTGCCTACTTTAGAAAGCCTACGTATAAAATTTTGTAAATCATAAAAGCAAACTATTTAAGCTCCATTTTGTGACACTGAGTTTTGATTTAATCATTAATTTATCATTTGATGTTTTTTGTATCAGATATTCATATTCCCAGAATACCCCCTTAATTACACTTAGTAATAAAGGGTGATGTTGACAGAATTATACCTTTTAGCAAAAGAAGACTGTTACATATTGCCTAATGCCATAATATCCATTTTTGTAAATGCAGGTTGAAATAACAAAAAACTTTGTAGAAACATTTTTCCAAAAAAATCACAATATCAGGTTCTTGTGTAGAGATGCTCCCGTGGGTTCAGGTTGACAATTTAGTTCCTGTCTGATGTTTGCGGTTGGATACTTGGGTATACCACTGGGCTTGGGATAAAGGTTTAAAAGATTTTACTCACTGTGAGTACACAGGGCGCATCTGCAATAATCTTTTCTGAGCAGCCTTGGAACAGTCGCCTACTGGGTTTCCTTTTCCAAAGAGTTAGTACTCAACCTTTTCCTTAACAGAGATTTCAGCAGTCAGGGGAATGAAATGCTTTTTGTTTCAAGCTTAACATTTCATGTTTGCGGCATTTCCTCTGCTGTAGCGAGCGCTGACACACTTTGTATGAAAGTCGCCACATTATCTGACCGGATTATAATTGAGACTGTGAGAGCCGGGGACTTGGTGAGTGTATTAAAGTTCTGTGCGAGGCAGACGTGTACTTGTTTCATCACCATAAGCAAGTGCCGAGTCAATCAATATGCACATTACACCTACTGGACCGCATAGGTTTAGAGAAGAAAGCTTTCATATTAACCCTTTTCACCACCGGGGTTAAATTTTACACTTTCATTGTGTTATATATTTGATTGTTGTTAGGACTAGAGGCATATGATAACAATTATTCCAAAGAAACTATGGAAGCAAAGTTACGTTTTGTGTGTTTTAGTTGCAGTTTATCACAAGTCTTAATAATGGGGCTGTGCAGATTTTCATAATTTTGTCATGGGAACAAGGATTATGAATAAAACTTTATTACAGACACCTTACAGCTGATCATTGCAGCCTGGGACTAAAGTAACATCCAGAGAGCTTCACCAGTGGGCATAGAGGTCCGTCTGTAACTTGGGGTCGTCTGTTAATCATTTGTCCTTAAGTCGGGGACCATCTGTAGGGGGAAGAGAGGTAGATAGATGAGGCACTTTTCAGAGCTTTGTGGATGATGGTGATCAGTTTGAATTGAATTTGGAAGGAGACAAGCAACGAGTGCAATGACTTTCAGTATATACAGTAATATGTAGTCAGTCATTTTTAAGTGAGTAGCGGTTAGAGGAGCATGTAATCCTTAGGCCATATGGCCTGGCCAGTAGTGAGAGTGCTGTCACTTTGCTTTTCCTTTTTTATCTATGTCTTGACCTGTTCACTTGTAGTTTTCATCTCCCGTTGCTATAATACGTAACCATTGTTTAGAAGCTAGGTCTATATTTTATTAATGTCTTAATGGTTGGTGCTTCCCCAGGCTCTTATATATATACTAGGGGTGGCAAGGTAATACATCACCATAAAAGATATTGACAGAAATTGCTTCTGTGTTCTATGAGCTCATAGTCTAACTCACTGGCTGCTTGAATACTGCCATGTAGAAATGTGATATTTGGTGACAGTTCTCACTAACCTACAGAAATCCTATATATCTCTGTGATCTGCAGAACTAATAAGCAGCGTATCTTTTGAGAACTGCTGCCAAATGAAAACCTTTCATACTGAAGAAATGATGGAGAATCCTTCCACATTGACAAAGCAAAAAACTATTTGTATATGTTAATATAGCAAAAAATATAATCTTCAACCTCTTTCATCTATAAATTGCCGTCTGCAATGTAGCTTCAATATAAAATATCCACAATTTAGGTATTTTTATTAAGAAAAAGTGGAAATAAAAAGTTGGTGTTTTCTTAAAGAAAATCTACCATCAAAATCTATCATAATAAACTAGGGGAAATTACTCATAAATCCACATCAGCTCCATAGAGATGAACAGGGCAGCCCGGCAATGTGCGACCGACTGCTCCCCTCATCTCAGAAATCGACAAAGGGTCCAATGGAGGTACCTCCTGTTCTCGTTATCCATGGTGGTCTCATCACTGAGACTTCCACCGATCAGCAAGTTAGGCCCTATCCACAGGATAACTTGTTTAGTGGGACAATCCCCTCAAATGTCCCTTATAGTGGCTGATACTAGATATTGGGGCACATTTACTATGGATCCGCGGACCGCATTTCCGTCGGGTTTCCCGCCTATTTCTGATTTGTGCGGCAGTTAACAGGGGTTTTTGCCGCACGTGATCGGATTTTGGCACAGTCCGCCAACTTTCATGCAACACAAATCGGGGAGCGTGGCCATCGGACAACGCGACTGATTCAGACTAAGCACGGTATTTAAAATTCAAATCGTGTCGCAAGACATGCACTCACATACATCGGGAAGAAGAAGGTGAACTCCAGCGGACCTGAACAGGGAAGCGTCACATGCAGGATCTTGGGCACACGATCTTGTTGAATCGCGGCAGACTTCATCCTCATGGGACAACGCACCTCGGGGATTGCGCACCCACCGGGTAAGTAAATGTGCCCCTTTATGTCTGGTACTCTTAGCTTACTAGACCAACTCTTTTTTAACCTTTTTATTCCAAGATCGCCCCTCTCTACCTGTAAGCTCGGTAGTTTTATGTCTTTTTATCTAATAGTTAATGGGAAGTCCTGATAATATGCTGATCTTCTATATGACAGCTCTTGACAGATCTGCTGTAGAAACAAAGGTAAATGAATGTGCCTAAATCATAAAGCATTACAAACAACTAAGGAATGACTTAAAAGATGCAAGGAAAGCAACAACATGCAAATAAGGTCAGCAAAGCTAGAAACTCAAAGATGAATTGCTAAAAAAAAGAAACTCTAATCTGAAATGTTCTTCAAATACATAAATAGGAAAAAAGAACTATGAGCGTTGACCTTTAAAGGATAGACCAGGTAGATTTGCAAAGGAGATGAATGTGCACTTCCTAACAGTATTTAAAATTAAATGCCAAATAACAAATTGGTCGACTATGAGAACACTATGACTTGGGAAGCTGTGTGTACAGAAGAAGATTTATACTGAAAAATGCATTTCATGGAAAACACATTGCTTAAGGCTTTTTCCTCAGTCCTTTTGCTCCTTTGAGGATCATGAATATGCGTTGGCTGAATATATACTGGGGGGCAACAGCAGGCTGGCTCTATACTTGGGCAGGGCAGAAGCAGGCTGGCTACATACTGGGGAGGGGCAGCAGCAAATTGGCTATATACTGGGGGGGGGCAGCAGCAGGCTGGCTATATACTGGGGGCGGCATCAGGCTGGCTATACACTGGGGAGGCAGCAGCGTGCTGGCTATATACTGGGGGCAGATGGCTGGCTATATACTAGGGGAAGCAGCAGGCTGGCTATACACTGGGGGCGGCAGCAGGTTGGCTATACACTGGGGACGCAGCAGTGGGCTGGCTATATACTGGGGGGCAGCAACAGACTGGCTATATACTAGGGGGGCAGCAGCAGACTGGCTAAATACTGGGGGAAGGAGGCTGGCTATATACTGGCAGGATGCAGGCTATATATTGGGACAAAAGGCATGCTATATACAGGTGGTGGCCGACTACCTTCATACTGGGTGCAGGAACAAGCGATATCCTGCTGGCATGGTACGTCACATGTTGGTAAGGGCACGAAGAGGTTAAAGAAAACCCATCATCAGGATTTCACAGTCTCACCTGATGATAGGTTTTCGGTAGTCTTTCTAATACTTTTTCCCAATCTACTTTCATAATTAACATTACTACTTCCACTTACTTCTACAGCTCATGTTTGCACATAAGGAGGAAGTAAATGAGGATGACGTTATGACTCGATGCAGTTTGCTGGCAGGGAGCCAATTATACTTTTTTAAACTTTTAAAAGTTAGTGGAACCAGATTTGTTGAAAAAAAGATTGGAAATATTGGGAGTATTGGTAATATATGGGAGTATTAAACAGACTATGAAAATCTGTCATCAGGTGAAAATGTGAAATCCTGCTGACAGGTAATCTAAACTAATCTTTAATTTAGAAATGACTTGGCGCATTGCTAAGTTCCAAGAGAAGATGATTGAGATTTGCTTTAAGTAGATATGTCAAGATATTAAAAAACATGTAATTTGAAAGTGTCTTCTAAACATTATAATAATGATAAAAACAAATCAGGCTAACTTAATTGTGCCTTCACTTTGCAAACATATAGTTAAGCAATCCGACTTGTCTAGCCCATTTGTAGAGCATGACTAAATAAAAATGTACATTTACAGGAATAGAACCCACTTACATTTCAGATTTGTTTAGCCATTTCATGCCAGTTAAATGTTTGCATTTGTATATTCCACGGCATCACATCTTATCCATGAAAATGCAGTTTTGGATTATTAAGAAATTCTGGTACATCCTGTTCAGCGCTAGAAACCAGTGTGCGCTCTGCATAAAACGCCGTCCAGCCGCCACTAGTCTTTTTTACTGATGCAGTTTTACATCATAAGAGGCATAATACGATTTAATAAATGTTTTCGCAGTAGGGGAAAAAAAACAATTACGGATATATCTCATGAAGCATCCAGATTAAACGCTCAAGTTTATACTTGCAGTTTTCATGACTAATAACTTTGCAAAACCTTGCTTGTACAAGGAACGTTTAAGTGATAAATTATAATAGCAAAAACGTTGCAGCCACATTCATCAAACAAAGTGATGGTTTGTGTTTGTGTTGGCGTTTATACCGCCGTAGAAATGACTAGACTTCCTCGGCGCTGCATTAGCAGGGGGTAATGACAAAATAAGCCATCCAGGATTTTGGAGGTTCTTTTGCTAGTCCAATATTTGTTTTATGCAAAGCTCTTCTCGTTTTAATATTATAGTGCAAATAATAAAGAAATCCATCTCCTTTTATGAAGGTAATTTATAAATGTGTTTCTAAAAAATTTTTTTCATCTAATCCCCATGGCAAGGGATGTAAATACTAAAGGACTTCTAGATAATGGTGAACCGGTTCAACATAGAGGGGTTTTCGGGTTCTATATTGTCTTAGCCCCCATTTCAAAGTTGCAGTAAAGTCCCATAGGACCCTGGAGGTGTATCCAAACATAAAAGCATACGAGTACAGCAAATTTGGCTCAGTTGAGTGCCACAGCCTCACTTCTAAATGTAGGTAGGTGGAATGTAGTATTGAGGGTCCCACTTAGTTGCCTGTGTGTTTACCCACATGTTTAAAAGTTTTAGTAATGGGCCTATTTAACTGCAAAAAACTATTACATTTTTAATTCAACATACTTATATATTGTTTTTTTCAGTACATAAGACTATAGTTTTATGAAATCAGTTGAGGCAAAATTATTGAAAAAAACAGGCTTTAATTTTTCGATGTTATTTTTAAGTGGTAAAAAAAATTGAAAGAAAATGATTTTGGGAACTTTACCCTTATACCATCGCTGTATATTGCAATGCTATTTGTAAAATGTATTTGTTAGTTTGGCTAAGCAAAAGGCATGAAACTGCAGGAACGGATGAGTTTGAAGGCCTTTTTTTCTATTGGTCGGCTATCACATAGTTAATTTGCCCAGAGAATCCGACTGTACACTATGAACACCATCTAACTGTCTAGAAACAGCATCCTTGCACTGCAGTTCTGTTCCTTCTGGCCCGTATCTTGTCATAAAGGACCGCCAACTATATACTGAACCTCACAGCGTCTCAGTGAGCAGTGTGTAGTCGCACAGCAGTAAGAAAGTGGTTAAGAAAGAATGTTAAAGGGGTTTTCCGGAGATTGAAAAACATAGCTACTTTCTTCCTAAAACAGGACCTCATCTGGCAATTGTATGTGCAGGTATTGCAACTTAGCTACATAAAGATACAGTAAATGGAGTGGAATTGCAAAACTGGTACAAACCTAGGCTAGGTGTAGTGCTGTTTTTTCAAGAAAACAGTCATGTTTTTAACCTCCGGACAACCCCCTTTAAGAACTGTGCCAACCTATTATCTATACAAATTAAACAAAACAAATTAATTGCAATATTAATAATATCAAAATTATATCCTCCTCGATTATATTGCAGAGGTAAGTCTCCAATGTATGACACAAGGGGGCTTATTTACTAAGGGTCCTGTGACCGCATTTCCGTCAGGTTTTCGCGCTGCTGAAACAGGGATTTAGATGGGGGTTGTGTCACACGCGAATGGATTTTGGCGCATCGGCACCGGCTTTCATGAGACAGAAATCGGGGAGCGGGCTGTCGGACAATACGACTGATTCGGACAGAGGGATTTAACTTTAAAATTGTATTGCAAGCCAAGCGCTTACATGCACTGCGAAGAAGATGGTGAATTCCGGCGGCCCTGAGCGGAAAAGCAACTCATGCAGGATATCGGGCGCACAATGTAAGCTAATCGCGGCAGCTGTGCACTCTTGTCGGACACTCCGGATCAGGGAACGTGCAGGACCGGGTAAGTAAATGTGCCCCATGGTGTTAAAGATCATATTAGATAAAGTTGAGTAAAAGATCAAGTCCAATTTATAATCCTAAAATGAGGATGAAGAGGAAGAAAAAAAAAACTGTGACCAAATACAAATTATTAAAATTTTAAATTGAATCTCTGCTACTAATGTGCCAGTCAGAAAAAATTCTTGGATCAACACTTCCATCTAATAATTGAGACCTCTTGAAATTGTATAATATATCAACCATTATCTAATTCACTGTAATTAACACTTATACAGCATTTAACAGATATAATTCCAGCCCTGTACAATTTCAGTACCGAGGATCTGACTGTTAATCTTCTGACATATTGTTTTCCTGTCTGACGCTGCACTAAGCTCCTCTCTGCAACGGCCCCCACCCTTGCATTCTAAGATGAGCTCACACACACAAACAGAGACTGCCTGCCAGGAAGCAACAGTGTGAGGGGAGTAAATCTATAGGCTACTGACAGATAAGGTGTTTATCCAGGGTAGTGGGATAGAGTAATAACAGATCTGACAGTGTATATTTTGGTTGAAATGTACGGTAGCAGAGCTGAGAATGTAATTGCATGTTATATGCATCTCATGGATTTCATCATCTCTTATCTCTGATCTGTCTCATCTCTCTTTCTAAACTAGATGCTAGTGAGTGTTGAGAAGCTAAATGAAAGTGTATATAAACCAGTGTATATAAGTGTACATAAACTCTGATAATATAACCACATTGTCAGCACACAGCATCTCACATAGCACAAGAGGAATCATAATGTGTCTGCTTAGATAATCCCCGCCAATACTCTGGAATATTACACTGACCAGTCTAGGGAGTGATAGGCACTAAACAGCAATAAAACATCACTAAGGGATTGAAATTTTAGAATTTTCTTTGATGGGCTAACCCCTTTAACATATTAATAATTTTATTTGTTTACTTAAATATGAATTCTATGAAAGGGGAGGGGTGATTTGAACTTTTACTTTTCTTTTACTTTTTTTATTTTTCATTATTACTTCAACCTCTGGCAGGTTGTAAAAGATTATGACGGATGGCAAACCTGGGGCCAATCATGGAAGGTTAAAAGTATATAATTGAGCTGACATCTGTCTTGCATGGAACAAACTCAGTCTATGCCCTCTTTATTTATTCTTAGGGGTTATAGGGTTATAACGAACCTGTCATCAAAATTTCACATTTTCATATAATATCAGGTCCCTATTGTCTTTTTAAGACTGATTCCCAATTTGCATTACTGCTTCCACTCACCTCTAAAAGTCGATGAAATTATACCTAACTCCCCGCCAGCAAACGAGACCGAGTCGTCATTATTATCTTCACATTACTCTAACAGCTCTACTTCCTGCTTCCTTCTCCCCCTCCCTCCTGCAGACGTGAAGTGTCAGAGATTTACTTGCAGCACATGGTCAGCTCATGTTTGCAGGCGAGGAGGAAGTAAGTAATTGATGATGACCTGATGACTCAATGCAGTTGGGTCACTATGCAGGGGGAGTAGAGATAAGCTGTGACATCAGCTATTGTCAGTAGGGATGTAATGATGGGTTGTGGTATCTATATATGAGTCATTGTGTAGGGAGGGAGGGATAAGCTGTGACATCATCTATTGTCAGTAGTGATGTAATGATGGGTCAGTGTTATCTATATAGAGGTCATTGGGTAGGGAGGGAGAGGAGATGACCTGTGACATAATTTATTGTCATGTAGAGGTTGCCATCATGGACTTTTCTATAGATGCGTTATCTTTAGAGATGAGCGAACATACTTGTCCGAGCTTGATGCTCGTTCGAGCATTAGCGTACTCGAAACTGCTCGTTGCTCGGACGAGTATTTCGCCAGCTTGAGAAAATGGCATCTCCCGCCGTTGTGATTTTTGGCGGCCAGAAACAGAGCCAATCACAAGCCAAGAGACTCTGCACTCCACGCAGCATGACGTGGTACCCTTACACGTCGATAGCAGTGGTTGGCTGGCCTGATCAGGTGACCCTGGAATAGACAGGCCCCTGCCCGCGCTGCTCGCATCGTTCTCTGTCTGGATGCCGTTAGGGAGAGAGCTGCTGCTGGTCAGAGAAAGCGTTAGGGTGTTCTATTAGAATAGTGTTAGGTAGGAGTGATTCTACAAGAACCCAACAGCCCTTTTTAGGGCTACAATAACGTTATATATATTTTTTTTATTTGCTTGTGGCTGGGCTTGCTGGCACTAGAAGTGCAGCTAGTACCATATTGTGAGGAATTTGCAGGGAGACTTGCGACAGTTGTGTTTAGCTCTAAGTGACACACATATCCACCTCAAACACCGAAGTGGGACAATTAATTAGGGGTTTGATTTGAATTAGGCACAGTCTGCTGATTTATTTTTTTTTTTTACGTTTATTTACTTTTAGAACTCAAAGTAATCTGGCAAAGCAGTGTGCTTTCAGTGTAGGCTAGAAAATAGCCATAGGAGAACCCCAACGGCTTACTTAGGCCTACAATAGCGTTATCTTTTACTTTTTTTTGGTCTGCTTGTGGCTGGGCTTGCTGGCACTAGTAGTGCAGCTAGTACCATATTGTGAGGAATTTGCAGAGAGACTTGCGACCGTTGTGTTTAGCTCTTAGTGACACACATATCCACCTCAAACACCGAAGTGGGACAATTTATTAGGGGTTTGATTAGAATTAGGCACAGTCTGCTCATTTTTTTTTTTTACGTTTATTTTTTTTTATGACTCAAAGTCATCAGGCACAGCACAAAATCCAGTTGTGTGCTGTCAGTGTAGGTTAGAAACTAGCCATAGCAATAGGATAGCATTGTTTTGTTTAAAAAAACAAAAACAAAAAAAAACACGAAAAAACTATTAAAAAAATTTACAGTTTACACTTTAATTTTGAAAATGTTTAACCCGAGGGCTAGGGGTAGAGGACGAGGGCGTGGACGTGGGCGTCCAACTACTGCAGGGGTCAGAGGCCGTGGTCCTGGGCGGGGTGAGACACCACGTACTGATGAGGGAGCAGGGGAACCCCGCAGAGCTACACTCCCTAGGTTCATGTCTCAAGTTACTGGGACTCGTGGTAGAGCACTGTTGAGGCCAGAACAGTGCGAACAGGTGATGTCGTGGATTGCGGACAATGCTTCTAGCCATTTGTCCACCAGTCAGTCTTCCACGCAGTCACCCATGTCACCGAAATCAGCACACCTCCACCTCAGCCTCCTTCCCCCCAGTCTGCCCCCTCCCAGGAAAATTTGGCATTTGAACCGGCATACTCTGAGGAACTGTTTTCTGGACCCTTCCCACAGTCACGAACCGCTTGTCCGGTTGCTGCTGAGCTATTTTCCGATGCCCAGGTTTTTCACCTGTCACAGTCTGTGGGTGATGATGACATTATTGACATAGTGGAAGAAGTGTGTAAAGAGGTGTTGGACGATGAGGAGACACGGTTGTCAGACACTGGTGAAGTTTTTCTCAGGGCAGGAAGTCCGAGGGGGGAGCAGACTGAGGGATCGGAGGATGATGAGGTGACAGACCCAAGTTGGGTTGATAGGCCGGGTGAACACAGTGCTTCTGAGACGGAGGCGAGTCCTATACCAGAACAGGTTGAAAGAGACAGTGGTGGGGCCCGACGAAGAGGCAGGGCCAGAGCTGGTGCATCAGCGCCAAATGTTTCACGTAGTCAAGCTCCCGTGGCGAGTGCTAGATTTTCAGAAGTCTGGAGGTTCTTTAAAGAAACACCGGAAGACCGACGGACTGTGGTGTGCAACCTGTGCCAAACCAGGATCAGCAGGGGTTCCACTATTACTAGCTTAACTACCACCAGTATGCGCAGGCATATGAATGCTAAACACCCCACTCAATGGCACCAAGCCTGTTCACCTCCGGCCGGGCACACCACTGCTCCTTCCCCTGTGTCATCTGCTAGTCAGCCCCTTGCCCAGGACCCCGGCCCAAACACCTTCTTCGCCTCCACGATCCTCCACAGCATACACCAGCATTCAGCTCTCCATACCCCAGACGCTGGAGCGCAAAAGGAAGTATAGTGCAACCCACTCACACGCCCAAGCCCTCAACGTCCACATCTCCAAACTGCTTAGCCTGGAGATTCTGCCCTATAGGCTGGTAAAGACCGAGGCCTTTCGAAACCTCATGGCGGCGGCCACCCCTCGGTATTCGGTCCCCAGCCGCCACTACTTTTCCCGATGTGCCGTCCCAGCCCTGCACAAGCACGTGTCAGACAACATCATCCGTGCACTGACCAACGCTGTTTCTGACGAGGTCCACCTGACCACGGACACGTGGACGAGTGCTGCCGGGCAGGGCCACTATATGTCACTGACGGCACATTGGGTTAACTTGGTGGAGGCTGGGACCGAGTCTGACCCTGGGGCCGGTCATATGCTACCGACGCCGAGGATTGCGGGGCCTACCTCGGTCCAGGTCTCTCAGGCCTACTATGCCTCCTCCTCCTTCCACCCCTCCTCCACCTCCTCCTCCGAATTACCATCCGTGGGCATGGCGCCATCAGTCGGTAGCTCTAGGCACAGCAGCAGTGCCATCGCTAAGCGACACAAGGCACACCGCCCCAGAGATATTACAGGGCATCACGGCGCAGACTGATCTGTGGCTGGCACAGCTGAACCTGAAGCCAGGCATGGTTGTGTGTGACAACGGCCGTAACCTGGTGGCGGCTCTGCAACTCGGCAGACTGACACGTGTGCCATGCCTGGCCCATGTGTTAAATCTCATAGTTCAGCGTTTCCTCAAGACATACCCCAATCTGTCTGATTTGCTCCCAATCTGTCTGAATTGCTCACAAAGGTGCGCCGCATCTGTGCGCATTTCAGGAAGTCCAGCACAGATGCTGCCACTCTCAGGGCAGCGCAGCGCCACCTCCAACTGCCCGCTCACCGACTGTTGTGCGACGTGCCCACGAGGTGGAATTCAACATTAACCATGTTATCCAGAGTTTACCAGCAGCGCAGAGCGATTGTAGACTGCCAGACGTCAACTTCCACAAGAACTGGTAGTCAGGTCAGTCAGCTTCCTCAAGTCTACAATGAGGAGTGGACGTGGATGTTTGATATCTGTCAGGTGCTGAGTAACTTTGAGGAGTCAACACAGATGGTCAGTGGCGATGCTGCCATCATCAGCCTCACCATCCCGCTGCTTGGCCTGTTGAAAAACTCTCTGGTCAGCATGAAGTCGGAAGCTTTGCGCTCGTCACAAGAGACGGGGGAAGAAGATTCCCTTGTTGATAGCCAAAGCACCCTCAGGTCTGTTTCTCAGCGCATATCGGAGGAGGTGGAGGAGGATGAGGAGGAAGAGGAGGAGAATGTTGGCGAGACAGAAGAGAGGAGCATAGTTCAGTCCTTCACTGTTCAGCGTGTATGGGCAGAAGAAGAGGAGTTGGAGGAGGAGGAAATGGACAGTCAGGCCAGTGAGGGGAGTGAATTCTTGCACGTTGGTACTCTGGCGCATAGGGCAGATTTCATACTAGGCTGCCTATCCCGTGACCCTCGTGTTCAAAGAATTTAATCCAGCACTGAGTACTGGGTATTCACTCTCCTGGACCCACGGTACAAGCAAAATCTTTACACTCTCATCCCTGGAGAGGAAAGGAGTGTGAGAATGCATGAATACCAGCAGGCCCTGGTGCACAAGCTGAAACACTTCTTACAGCGCTAGCGGCAGAGGGCGTACTTGTGCGGGACAAGTATCGAGGGAGAGTAGACGAGCAGGCAGTTTGTCCAGCAATGGCAGGGGTACGCTTTACAAGGCCTTTGCCAGTTTTATGTCACCCCAGCAAGACACTGTCACCTGTCCCCAGTCTCGGCAGAGTAGGGCTGATCTTTACAGGAAGATGGTGAGGCAGTACGTAGCTGACCATACCATCGTCCTAAATGATCACACAGCTCCCTACAACTACTGGGTTTCAAAGCTGGACATGTGGCACAAACTGGCGCTGTACACCTTGGAGGTTCTTGCCTGCCCTGCCGCTAGCATGTTGTCCGAGCGGGTTTTCAGTGCAACTGGTGGCATCATCACCAATAAGCGTACACGCCTGTCGACTGACAGCGCTGACAGGCTGATGCTTATCAAGATGAATAAAGCCTGGATTTCTCAGGATTTCCATTCTCCACCAGGTGAAAGAAGCTCAACCTGAATAATGTATGCACTCCTCCTCCTCATTGTCCTCCTTCTCCTCCTCTTTGTACACTAAAGCAGAGGAAAATGGCTATTTTTTGCCAGGGCCAATTGGCTCTAGCTATAGTACTCTATGTATTTAATTTTTCTGGAGGGCCACTTACCCGGTCCTCTGTTTTAAACAATTTTTGGGAGTGCCACATACAGGCACTCAATCTATTAAATTTTTCTGGAGGACCACGTACCTGCTCCTCCGGTTTGAAAACTTTTTTGGACTGCCACATACAGGCACTCAATCTATTTAATTTTTCTGGAGGACAACCTACCTGCTCCTCTGGTTTGAAAACTTTTTTGGACTGCCACATACAGGCACTCAATCTATTTAATTTTTCTGGAGGACCACCTACCTGCTCCTCTGGTTTGAATACTTTTTTGGACTGCCACATACAGGCACTATCCAAATTAAATTGTCTCCAAAGCAGCCTCCACATGCGTCTTTTTAGCTGCCTCCACACATTGTCTCCATTGCTACCTCCACACGTCATCGCCATAGCTGCCTCCAAAAGTCGTCCATATAGCTGCCTCCATATATCGTCCCCTTAGCAAACGAGCTGTGTCAAGCAGAATTTTGGGTTGTTTTCATGGCTTCCACATCAAACTTGTTAACTTTGTTGCCACCCTGCTGTGTTATCCACATATACTGGCAAACTTTTATCATTTACCGATATTATTTCAGCGCTTCTTGCGCATCTGTTTACATTCCCCTCACCCGCCATAACCCAAACTTAGAAGAACACTACTACACTTATACAAAAGGTTCTTAGAAGTGCTGTTTGGGGAGTAGCCGAGAGACAGGGGCTTGGATAGGCGAAAGCTCGCCTGGCAGCGGAGCGCCAGCTCCATCCCAAGATCCAACTAACATAGTTTTAACTGCAGCACCTTTAATCTACTACTACTTCACTGCCTCCATACATCGTCCCCTTATCAAACGAGCTGTGTCAGGCAGAATTTTCAGGTGTAAACGCTTCTGGCCCCCAGGCCCATTTTGGGTGCGGAGTAGCCGAGAGACAGGTGCTTGGACAGGCAAAAGCTCGCCTGGCAGCGGACCGCCAGCTCCATCCCAAGATTAGTCAGCCTCAGAGGCATCCATGCATGCTGCCCCTGCTGTTTCCTGTCCATTTTGCCTCCGCGATGCTCCCCACCGTCCACCAATGTCTCCATGCGCAACTTTCAACTCCCTATACCCTCAGACGCTGGAACACGAGAGGATATGCAGCACATCATCCCCTTATCAAACGAGCTGTGTCAGGAAGAATTTTCAGGTGTTTCACCAGATACATAGTGGAACTCGGCCCATCTGTCGACGCCATGCTGGAGACCTGAAGTTGCAATCATAGCAGCGCAATATGGATGCCCCATACTGTCGCTCTTAATCATGGAAGTTGTCTCCATGGCTGCCTCCACATGTCGTCCCCTTATCAAAAGAGTTGTGTCAGGCTCATTTTTCGGGTGTTTCACCAGATACGTTATGGAACTTGGTCACTATGTCGCCACCATGCTGTCTTATCGACTAATTATACTGTCAACCTTTTGTTCACATAGGAAATCATTTCAGCGCTTCTTGCTCATCTCCTTTGGTGAAGCCTGAGTCCATTTAGGGTATGTCGCCATGACACTCTCTAGCCTGCCGCTGCTGCCGCTGCCTCTGCATGCCGTCCCCTATAGTGTCAGGGTCAATTATTGCATGTTTTAGATGCTATCTAGCCTCATTCGGTCACTCTGTCATGGCCATGCTGTTGCCCATAATTTTGGCATAATGGTATGATTAAGCAGCCTCAGAGGCATCCATGCATGCTGCCCCTGCTGTTTCCTGTCCATTTCCGTGGTGTTTCCATCCTTTTCTGAGGTTCCCAGGTGTTTGGCCAAGCTTCCCTGTGCAGAGCCTTGGTCCCCTTGAAAAATGCTCAAATCTCCCATTGACTTCAATGGGGCTTGTTATTCGAGACGAGCACTCGAGCATCGGGAAAAGTTTGTCTCGAATAACGAGCACCCATTTTAGTGCTCGCTCATCTCTAGTTATCTTCTATTGTAATTCTCTCTGTAGTGTATGCACAAAACCCTTCAGAATTAGTAAGTGTGAGTTATTATTATGCCTAATTGTAGGATATACTCGTTTTTACTATAAGAGAAAAGTTGAAAAAAAAAAGTTCCTAAAATATATTTCACTTAAAACTATATTTCTAGGCTCCAGCACTGTTCACAATATTCTCATATGCACATTTTATCCTCTTGCTGCTTTGTGATATTTCCACAGTGAGCAATTACCCGCAGTGGATATGGGTCATTGAGCTTATCTATGTCAGAGACGGGCTCGTCCTAAACAAATAACATTTTGGCAGTATGTCAATGGGAACATAATTCTGATAGCCTCACCTGCTCTATAACAGGAAAAGAGAAGTGTCTGAAATCACACATTATTATATATTCCTATCTCCAAGCTCAAATACATTCTGACTTTTCGGCACACTCAGACAACACAGTGAGAAACATGACCTCATGTCAATAGTGTAAATTGGAGATGCTTCTGCATTTCAAGGCAATTTCCTCTATTACTCTCAAAGGAAGAGAAAAAAGCCAGAACAAAAAAACACAACAATATTCTAAATACATAGATGAATAGACACAGTATAACCCCCTATATTATCTGAACTATTTCAGTGCTTAGAGGTAAAATACTATCATATAGGATAACATGGGTGAAGTATGTGATCTCAGATTTCCAGAATGATGAGATACTATAGAGCACTTGAAATGCTTTGTCATCTCCGGTAACACCTTTGGCACTCAGGGATTTCTATTACTCAACTCCTGTTCAAAATGCCATTATAACTATTCACTATTATTTACCATTTTGCCTTGAAAAATGAAAACCTATGTACATTTTTATATGCATACCTTTTACTAGGTTACCTTTGGCACACAATGTTTCTCTCTGTAGATGCAGACTGAAAACAAACCGTGCATATAGTCTAACCCAGGTAATCATCTACTAAGGGTGTCGCGGATCGCACTTTCGTTGGACTGTTCGCCATTTTCGGGGTTTGCGCGGCTTGGACAGGTATTAAACAAGTCTGCGCTGAGATTGTGTCATACGCGATAGTTTTTTGGCACAGCTGCGCTGGCTTCCATGCGACACAAATTGAGGGGCGTGCTGTCGGACAATCCGACTAATTCGGACTAAGCACGGGATTTAACTTTCAAATTGTGTCACAAGCCCTTGCTCTTAGATGCACAACTAAAAGGATGGTGGACTTTCGGTGAACTCCAATGTAAGTAAATGAGCCCCAATGTGTCTCTCCATAGATGCAGACTGAAAACATCCCGTGCATATAGTCTAACCGAGGTAATGGGGCACATTTACTTACCCGGTCCAATGATGTCACAGAATGCAATCATGCGCCCGATATCGCGTATGTGTTGTTTCCCCGCTCAGGTCCACTGGAGTTCACCTTCTTCTTCCTGGTGCATCTAAGTGCATTGTCTTGTGACACAATTTGAAAGTTAAATCTCGTGTCCGAATCAGTCGGATCGTCCAACGGCATGCCCCCGATTCTTTGCCGCATGAAAGCCAGCGCAACAAGATCCCAATGCAGACCCCTGTTAAATACCTATTAGAAACTCAGCTCCTGTAGTGTGGTTAAAAATTACCTTTAATCTTTATGTAAATCAATTGTAAGTACTCCAGAGGCATCACCACTTTTCTCAGACTTCCCTGCTCCCTCTGCACTCTCCCGGAACACCAATGGTTTGTCAGGTCTTAAAATCTAAGGTCTTTAATGTATGTGACCACCTCCTTTATGTGACCCATTATTAACTCTCCAATATAAAATAGCACTTGGGTCTGTGATCCACATTTTTGGTGAATACATTATCTCTATTTTTCTCTATTATGGCTCCTAACTACTTACACACCTTCTTATTGCCTGTTCAGCACCAGACTTATGGCTGTTCCCCAGCTCTCCAACTTACCGTATGTGTTATCCCAAACGCTCTACTTGCACTGCTTTTTCGTGTTCATATGATAACTTTCCTTGGGAACTTGTTTTATTTGAAGACACCCTTTAGGAAGGGATTAAATTTCCTTATTAGATTTATCTGGGCTATGCACAAATACTGCTTCACATTGCACCATGCATTTTGCCTGCTGTAGAAGATAGACACAGAATTCTTCTGAAATATTATAAGCCTGAAATTGATCTGAAATATTGTTTAAAGACTAAAGCTCACCCTGATTGGTCACCCATGTGGTCAGTGATTGGTTGAGAGGTCATATCAAGACAAGGATCAGGATGCAGGGCATAAAGACAAGGGTCATTATTTTGGAAATTACATTGATTTTGCAATGATATCATAACAGAAAACAAGTCAGAACCGAGTATTTCATGATAAGAAATACTGGAATAAAGTATTAAAAAATAAAAGATAAAAACCAAGGGAGAGTAAAAAAAAAAAAAAATTTAACAATAATAACTTTTACATTTTTTTTAGATTAAATTGGGAGTGTGGTAAAAATGTTTTATGTCACAAACATTGCTTAGCTTGTTTTGTGTCTTAAAGAGGTTAATAAGGAAATTTTCATCAACTCTATCCATTACTGGCCAACTATAAAATGCATGGCAATGAATAAAAACAATCAAAGCCAATTAATCCACTTTATGTTGAAGGAGATACTTCAGAAAAGCTGACATGAACATCTTCATCAGACTGAATACCAGTGAGACAACGCACTATTAACAAAGTGGGATGCAGGAACTGCTGAGGTGTTCATTGCTTATTCCTCAGACGTATCATATAGACTGGGAATCTTACTGTGAAGATAGACACTAAGAAATGGATGGGTGGAAACATCTGACATGATTAATGGAACACGTCTCATCAGTTTACAGGAATAGGAATCATTTTAACCCTTTGTCCAGTATGTGGAAGATATATGAGATGTGCTGGAAATAACCAGATTTGTTGTCCTCCTGGCTCTGGTTCAGTTTTTTGTTAAAACTTTATGCACTGAAGAGTGTCCAACTTTTTGGAAAGTAACATTTCAGCTGGTACCTAGAGGGGATCTTCAGTGTAGGGCTAAATGACTTCAGTTGCTGTATTGTCAATTTATTCAAATAAAGATATACAGTTAGGGCCAGAAATATTTGGACAGTGACACAATTTTCGTGAGTTGGGCTCTGCGTGCCACCACATTGGATTTGAAATGAAACCTCTACAACAGAATTCAAGTGCAGATTGTAACGTTTAATTTGAAGGGTTGAACAAAAATATCTGATAGAAAATGTAGGAATTGTACACATTTCTTTACAAACACTCCACATTTTAGGAGCTCAAAAGTAATTGGACAAATAAACATAACCCAAACAAAATATTTTTATTTTCAATATTTTGTTGCAAATCTTTTGGAGGCAATCACTGCCTTAACCCTGGCCTGTTTTTTTTTGGAATTGATGAATGGTTTGCATCTAGATGTGAACCCTTTGTATTTACTTTCATGGAGTCTTCTCTTTACTGTTGACTTAGAGACAGATACACCTACTTCACTGAGAGTGTTCTGGACTTCAGTTGATGTTGTGAACGGGTTCTTCTTCACCAAAGAAAGTATGCGGCGATCATCCACCACTGTTGTCATCCGTGGACGCCCAGGCCTTTTTGAGTTCCCAAGCTCACCAGTCAATTCCTTTTTTCTCAGAATGTACCCGACTGTTGATTTTGCTACTCCAAGCATGTCTGCTATCTCTCTGATGGATTTTTTCTTTTTTTTCAGCCTCAGGATGTTCTGCTTCACCTCAATTGAGAGTTCCTTTGACCGCATGTTGTCTGGTCACAGCAACAGCTTCCAAATGCAAAACCACACACCTGGAATCAACCCCAGACCTTTTAACTACTTCATTGATTACAGGTTAACGAGAGAGACTCCTTCAGAGTTAATTGCAGCCCTTAGAGTCCATTGTCCAATTACTTTTGGTCCCTTAAAAAAGAGGAGGCTATGCATTACAGAGCTATGATTCCTAAACCCTTTCTCTGATTTGGATGTGGAAACTCTCATATTGCAGCTGGGAGTGTGCACTTTCAGCCCATATTATATATATAATTGTATTTCTGAACATGTTTTTGTAAACAGCTAAAATAACAAAACTTGTGTCACTGTCCAAATATTTCTGGCCTTAACTGTAAATGAGGCATCTACTGACCAGTGGTTTAAGATGTCTACAATGGATCAAATATAACACCCAGTTTTGAATGATCATCATCATAGTTGAAGACATGACTCCATCCCCTTACTTGGGTGAGCGATCTCCTTCTGATTATACTTATGATCATATTTACCGTATATACTCGGGTATAAGCCGAGTTTTTCAGCACAAAAAATGTGCTGAAAAACCTAATCTCGGCTTATACATGAGTTAATTAAAAAAAAAATACACAAGTTAATAAAAAAAAAAATTAATACTCACCCTCCGGCTCCCGGTCCTCGGCGGCGGCTCCTGGTCCTCGGCGGCAGCTCCCGATCCTCTGCGGCGGCTTCTCTCTTCTATCTTCACGTGCCGGCAGTCGCGTCTATGCTACTTGCCGGCGGGCGCACAATATGATGTAGCGGTGTCGCTGCTGATGACGTCATCAGCGGCGACACCGCCGCATCGCACTGTGCGTCTGCCGGCAAGTCGCATGGACGCACAGTAACTCTCTCATCAGAATTGATGAAAATGAATTGACAAGTGAGTTTCCTTCTAGGCCTAGCAAAAAGTTTGGCCATAGCAAATGTCACTTTTTACCATATGATAATTAAAGTTTTCTTGTCATTCTTCATCTCCATAAATTTTTTCTGTCTCATGACTTATTTACCTTGTTTATTTAGTCATATAATTTCGTGGTATTTCCTACTCCAGCCTCTACCAAGAACACATTCATTATTCTGTTAATATTAGTTAAATAGAGAACACAACATTCTATGATAGTCTGTACTTATGAATTTCCAGTTATTTTTAAAAAATTGCAATAATGAGGGGTTGAGGGGTTTTAAAAGAAAGTTTTTACGTTATTAGTCATTTATCATGTATTATCCTTTTAAAAGATGAATGTTTGCTGCTGTTCTGAGATCTAGTCACAAATTAAGGAAGTTGATGGAAATTATTCTGGACTGAAATTGGACATTTGTAATCTTTTCAAGCTAACATGGATATAAGCACTTATTTGCATGATATAATGGAAAAAAGAGCTTGCTATGTTGCTTGTCCATTCTAGGCAAACATGTTTCCTAAAATGTTTAAACAAAATGAATTGTTGATGATTTGAAAAATCAAAAATCTACATCTGGAGTGAAGATAAGCAAATATATTCTTTGGTTCACAGATTCAGTATCAATTTGCCATTTTTCATGCACCTGCTATGTAACCATAGGGAGTACTGAAACTTAAACCCCTTCCCAGCTGCCCTACTTACCCTCAGCAGTAGGAGAAAATTAGTTGTCATTCCCTTCCTGCACCAAATTACAAGCAAACAGGTCAAAATGATTAAATCAAAAGTGAGAGATATTGGGGCAGATTTACTTACCCGGTCCATTCGCAATCCAGCGGCACGTTCTCTGCGGTGGATTCGGGTCCGGCCGGGATTCACTAAGGTAGTTCCTCCGACGTCCACCAGGTGGCGGTGCTGCGCTGAAGTTCCCCGAGGCCCGCTGGAATGCCCTGAAGTTCATCGGCCTATTCCTGGTGAAGGTAAGTGCAAGTTCCGCAACCCTTTTTTTTTTTAAATGCGGCGGTTTTTCCGAATCCGTCAGGTTTTCGTTCAGCCACGCCCCCCCATTTCCGTCACGTGCATGCCGGCGCCGATGCGCCACAATCCGATTGTGTGCACCAAAACCCCAGGGCAATACAGGAAAAATCGGTGCAAATCGGAAATATTCGGGTAACACGTCGGGAAAACGCGAATCGGGCCCTTAGTAAATGACCCCCATTCTGTCCAAATATGGATCAGAAGATATTGTACAAAATCACTAGGCAAATGGATAATCAGAGGATAAGGCTAATGGTTCAACAATTGGTGCCTGAATGCCCAGGTCAATTTTTGATGTTCTGCCAAGTGCTTCTTTAAATGATGATTTCATAACAATTTTTACTTTGTTTTCTGCATGACATGTGAGGTTTTCCCAGTTTCAGCTACAGATGCAGAGGGTGCATGTACTTTGGCAAAGTGAAAGTCTCCTGCAGCTTTATTTATATTCTGACTTCAGCTGACAGGCTGGAGGGGGGCACATTTCAAACGCATCTTCTGAACCATTGCATGGAGAAAAACAATTCTAGTGTCATATTAAACAATATAAAGAAATATATCCATTCCTAAAGTTACAATACGGAATTAAAGCTGCACATAAAAATATTTTTTTTTTAGTACAACTTTAATTGTGAATATCTCCGGCATCCCTACACAATCATACACCATATTAAAGGGGAGATTCTTCTAGTTAAAAATAAAAATTATGGGGGATAGTTATCAGGGCTTCTGCACCACGTAAGCCTCTTGATGTATCTTGATGTATCGGGTTGTGCCAGAGCGCGCGCCGGTGTATGTTTCTATGTGCCAGGGTACTGGAGACATGACCGTTTGAAGTTGGTCACTGTCAAGATATTTATAGACATCCTTTTTGCATGGGGCATGTGCAAATAGGACATATATAGCAGTATAAAAAATGGGGGGATTAAAAATGTCTCCAGTTGAACTCAATGGGGGGATTTATCTTAAGTGTCTGAGAGCAGAAGTGTTCTAGTTGCTCAGCTTCGCTTTCCCACAGCTGTTTTTCCCACAATTAGAACAGTTTTACCACTTTTGATAAATAGAGTCAAATAAGTTGGCTCTCCTATATTGCTGCCTATGTCAATTAGCCTTCCATGAAACTGCTGTAAATCATATTTCTAAATTCTGTAATTTGAGCACAGGCCTTATAGCAATACCCAGAATCATGGACAGAATATTGAAGAAAAATCTTTACAATCTGAGAATATAAATAGCTGAGAAAAAAGTGCTATTTTCTAAATTAAATGTGTAATTCATTAATAGGGCAAAAATTTGAAAGTTTGGAACACTAAAAATTTTCCATAGGATTTTTAAGCCTTGTATAAGGGTTACAAGTTTCGATTAGTTCAGTCAACGTTGAAGAATCACCATTTATCTTAAAACAAATACTTTCCAAAACTGTGTCTCCGTTTGCTTCATTGTGCAATGGTTCAATGTTTCCGCTGATTAATCGCAGCACTTGCAGAGAATTTTGCCCCTGGAGGGAAGGAGTAAATCTTCAGTAGCCAAGAGGTTAAGTAATAACATATAAAAAAAAAACTGCAATGAAGAACAGCTGGCTGCACAAAATTCCACTTCCTCGCACTTAAACACTGATTAACTTTAGTAAATGCTGTTTGAATTTACATATGTGACCTTCATAGACATAAAAAGTCATTGAAGGACCTATTAAAGGTCACTGAACCTTTGCATGGGAAAATTTTTATATTTAAAAAAAATATTATATCTTTCCCATTATTAAATATATGTTGGGAACAATATTTGCTGGAAGCTACGTTTCAATTACAGATACCTCAATATAGTTTCTTAATTACTTTGAACATTTCCTGCTGAGACAATAGTGAAATAACAAGATGCATTCTTCTAGGAGGAAAATTGGTAGCTGTGACAATATTATCACAGTCAAATATTTTTTGACTTGGCATTAAAAATGGAAAATGTTAATTAGACTGGGTTTTAAGTACTAATGGTCACAGATAATGACAGATGGTAAGATATATCTAAAGCAGGCAATCAAAAATAGAGTAAATTGCTCAGTTTATAGTGATTTGATGTAATTTAACAGACCTCTTATCAACACTCCTCCAGAATTTCTAAATATCATATGATTGCCTGAGTTCTAGAGGATGATTTGTAATTACTTCAGGTCAAGTCAGTTTCTGAAGTATTCATTGACCAAGGTCATAAAGAATTCACCTATAATTAGAACTGGATGAGTGAAGGGAAAGTTTGATGTTTTAGAAATTGTTATATGAACTTTGTTTTATACAGATGAGTGTTTATATCCTGGCAGTGTATTTCCTGACAAATCCAATTATTTTAGAAAAAACTTTTTTTTAATATCATGCACCAATAATACAGATAGGTTGTACTGATAAACATGGCGTTAACCCAGTGGCCAGATAGGGTAAGCCAGGAGATGAATGGTGGAGACAAAATCAGCATTGTCTCAAGTAGGCCCAAACAGGAAGCAAGATGGCCTCTAAATCCCACAACACAAAGCCTTCCAATATTTCGACAGCCCTTTGCTTGCTGATTTCTTTCCTTGAAGAGTTTCCAGATCTTATTGGTATTTTTAAAATCTCTACATATGTCATAAACTGACATGTATATATTTTATTAGGGGATATGTAAGCTTTTGTTAAAAATCTAAATCTTGAAATCTACCCCCTAAATGTCCATTGCTAAGGATAAAACATATTCATGCTCCTATGCAGGAGCATTATTGCTCCCTATTAAAGTATTTATATAATATCTACACTAAAAATTTGGTTCTAAATTTCTGGCTTCATTGTCTCCCTCTGACTTCAGCACTCCATGACCTCTTGTAGATGACTACAGGCAGTCCCCGGGTTTGTATGCAAGTCAGAACTGTATATTTTATATGTTAAATATATAAATATAATATATATTTTATATTATAAATGTTGGATTGACACAAGAACCAGGATTAACAATAAAGCTTAATTGCAGACGCATTTGATATCTGTTATAGCTGTTTATTGTAGCCTTAAAGTGCAGTAAATAACCAAAATCCAGACGTCTGTTTGTAACTAGGGGTCGTCTGTAAGTCGGGTGTTCTTAAATAGGGGACCGCCGGTATCCGGCTCTCCTTTCTTCCTGGAATATCATAAGCTTGAGAGCAGTCGGATATTGGATAGCATAGCTGACAGCCCGTAAAAATATAGAAGAAGAAGCTTTCTTAGTACATGGAAAGATTAATCCAGATATATGGATGAAGACAACATTAGGGAGAGTGAAGAGACTTTAACATTGAGTCGTATTCCTAATCTATTGTATAGGAGGAATCAGACTTTTCCCTAGCAATGGACATTTGTAGACGCATCCCCTACACTTATTTGAAAAAAAAAAAAAAAACTTTAATACAGTTACAAAAATTTCTTTAAAACTAATTCATCTCCAGGTCTGATCTTTCTATTTTCTTTTCCCAATATAAATTAGTAAATTCTTTGGTATAACATACTTTATTACATCTCATCACCATACCATTATTTCCAATATCTCCCTTATGTTAACTATCATACATTACTTCCTTTTTAATGTTCAATTTTTTTCTAATAATTTGTTTAATTCTGCATCAACGAATTGATTTGATAAAAACCAAAAGCAAAGAGTAAGCTCTGGCTCCTTGCAGGACATGTGGTCCTCTTTTTTATTACTTCTGTATTCATAATTTATTTTAATTTATAATTTATTTTTTTCTCCTGTAAGAAGGAATTCCATATCCAGGTTCAAATTCTAAAGAACAACACTCATGGAGTCAAAAGCTTTACCCTGTTTTACTTTGGTTCCAATAACCTCCAATATTATATACTGGATTTCACTTGATTTTGGTAGTTGTGCCCAAGGTGAGCCTTCTCATTATCTACCCCCCCCCCCCAAGTGTTTCAAAGAGAACATTTCTCAAGATGAATGGCACAAGATGACTAGCTTTGAAAAAAAACTCAATACAAGAATTTAGGGTACGGGTTCACTGCAGCGATTGGTACTGTTCGCTCAGCTGTTGACCATCTAAATGCCACAGCAAAGTATGATGTCACATTTAAATTAAAATGTTAACATGTTGATGTTAATCAGTGATAAACAGACATGTACCTTTAAATGGTTAACACTAGCGATTGGTGCCAGCACTGATCACAGTTGTTACCAGTGGGTGCTTGGGTTTGTGTGTTCGAGTTTTTGTTCAAGGTTCATCAGAACTCGACGAACCTGAACAGGAAAATTCATTATTAATGTTTGAAGCATTATGTGGCCACTGATTGCTTCACTTGTCTTTGCAATTATATATTAAAGGGGTATTCCCATCTGGGCATTAACATTTCCCATAATTTCCCACAAATATAGCCATGTCGTCCCTTAGAAACGAGATGGCTTCCTGGAATACGACCACCTCACATTTTGGCAGCAGTGGCAAGACATGCGCTATAGAGCTCTGTCTGACCACCAGGATTCAGCGATCATTACCACAGGACGGCTGTAGTACCTGCAGTAACTCCCGGACTTTTCAAATACAAAAAACTTTTGTTTCTTTGTGCAATCACTTCAGCAGAGGTGGCCGTATCCAAGGACACAGTTTTGTTTCTAAGGGATATATGGCAGATTAATAAAACTGAATGTAAATGCCCAGACGAGAATACCCCTTTAAATTTTATCCATGAAAACTGAAGCTGGGTACTTGAAGGGTGGATACATGTGCTCCGTGGTTAAGCTACACAGTCCACAGTTTGACAACAGGTCAAAATGGCTACCAAAAGTGAAGATAATAAACTTTTTTGGATGGGTACATTATGCAGGTGCTTGCGCTGACCCCAGGGCTCGACAGTGTTGACCTCTAGTGTTATGTAACATGATCCATATCCTATTCATGGGAATTTGCCTTAATTTTTCTTAATTAAATTTCTACCTATATACCATCTTCTTGTATTTTTTAATTGACTTGGTTATTAATGAAAAGGTAATGAGAAAAGCAAACAAATTAAAGTGCGATCTGACTTTTTTGTTCTTTAATTACAATAATAAACCCCTCCGGGGCAGCTGTATCTATTCTATTATGTGAATTGCATTATCTTGATGATAATAAACACTGTGCATACATGCTGTGGAATGGAGGTGAGATGAGATATAAATATATGTTTAATTCCTTTATAATTGCTACTATGAATAGATGGCAATTAACAGATTTCATAGAGGGGGAAGTCAGAACAGGCGCTGTGTTCTTTGTACATTCATATTAGGCATGTCGCTTGTTCTGTGTTTCTTATGTGGGAATAAACAAACTAAGCTCTTCAAAAGGTGATGCCCCTGGATAATTTTTATATTAGGGTTACAAATGTTTATATATATATATATATATATACAGGCGGTCCCCTACTTAAGAACACTCGACTTACATACGACCCCTAGTTAAAAAAGGACCTCTGGTAATTGGTAATTTTCTCTACTTTAGTCCTAGGCTACAATAAACAACTGTAACAGTTATCACAGGTATCTGTAATGAAGCTTTATTGTTGACATTCATTCTTATGACAACCCAACATTTTTAAAATCCAATTGTCACAGAGACCAAAAAAGGTTCTGGCTGGGATTACAATAATAAAATATACAGTTCCGACTTACATACAAATTCAACTTAAGAACAAACCTACAGACCCTATCTTGTATGTAACCCGGGGACTGCCTGTATATATATATATATATATATATATATATATATATATATATATATATATTATAATTAATTATTATAAAAAAGTCCAACTAGAAGATAGTGGAGGTTCCATGTATTGGATAGCCATGAGTCAACTGTTCTTGAATGTCTCCAGCATCCGAACTTTGCAGAAGAATCTGTCCACAGTGTGGTGGTCATAATGGTTTACTGCAGCTAGTCTCCCATTTACTTTAAGGAAATCTACCATCAAAATTAAGCATGAAAAATCAGGGTCACTTACTCATAGAGCCGGGCATTGTGACCGTGGTAATCTTTTTATGTTTGTTATACATGGTCTACAACCGACTAAAATTATGCAAATTTGTCAGAAGAGCCCTTGGGGCCTCGTCTGAGTCACTTTGTGAAAGTGCAGTAGCACTTTCTATCTCCCACTGTGTGCTGAAACTTTCTTTGTTGCCTTGAGATTACATCAGGCTGAGGGAGGTGGGAAGTGCAGAGGGAGCAGAGGGTGGTGAGATGGTTTAACAACCTGTAAAGCCAGGGCACAGAGAGACCCCAGAAGATGTTACAGCGCATGGATCTATGAGTACGTGGTTGGTCTTGTTTGATTTTTATGGTAGATTTCCATTAAACTATGACTATAACTACTCATAAATAGACACAGTTTCTGCAATTTCAGGACTGAAAGTCTGCATTCACATCTATGGCCATCTTCCTTCCAAAATCAACTTTTAAAATTATTTCACAAGGGCTCCTGGGGTGTAACAGGAGCCCCTATTCGCTACAATCTCACAGGCTGTTACGGTGTCTCCCCCTCCCCCCTGCTCCCTCAGCACTTTTCCCCTTCCTCTGCCTGATGTAATTTTATTGAAACGGAGGAAATTTCAGGTGAGAAGGGGGAAAGGGAGAAGTGCTCCCTGCACAGTGTAACATCCTGTGAATTCGGAGCACCTAGGAATGCTGGTCACTAGCATGTTTAATTGCAGAAGGAAGGAGGCCACTGATAACAAAAATAAGATTACCACTGCCCCAGTGCCTGGATCTATGAGTAAGTGTCCCTGGTTTATCATGATGGATTTTGATAGTAGATTTACTTTAAATATGAACTGAGATGTAGAACTTCCACTCCAGATCACTGATTTAAATAAAAATGATTTCATAAGGATAAGTCGCCAATTACTACCGTAAATCCGGCCTAGAAGCTTTTTCTTTGGGCCATGCTGTTTTTGATTTACTCTTTTCATTGACTATCATAGTACATGGTTCAATATCTTGATCTTTAGATCACTTACAGATGCCTAAAATTTTTGGTTTAGGTTTTTCCAAGACAATTTGGAATTCATTAGTCCTATGACCACCCCAAGGGTGGAACACAGATCCAGATCATTTTACTGGCTCTGCCTAGCTGGAGGTTAGATTTCTGCCACTCATTAACAACATTGTCAACAATCACTTAAACTAACCACTAAAGAAAACATATACCCATAGTACATATATATTGGCTTGATGCCAGTCCCATCAACCTTGTTTAGTGTTTCACTTTCATTACATAGTATTTGGGGGGATTACAAATGACTGCATGTTGTGCTCTTTCTACCTTATCTGCCTGTTTTTTAAAAATACATTTTTATTTATCTTATTCTATTATTATTATTATTATTATTATTATTATATTTTATACATCTTATTTGTTTTTTAATTGCACATTACAACCAAAAATTAAAAATAAATCATAATGTATCGGCCTTTACATCTAAAAGGCCAATTTTATAACATCCACTAATCCATAGTTTTTACCACACTATTATAACACAACCTACCCAACCAGAGGAGAAGAAGGGTGTAACGTCCAAACGTATTAAAAAGTATGGCTACAGGAGAGCAGCAACCATGGTACATAAGATCAATAATGATTTAAGGCATAATAGAGTAAACAACCCTTATTAAGTCTGCCCATCCAGACCACAAACATTGTAAAGCATATCAATTGCAATATAGTAACATTAGGATAAGGACGTAAATGAATTAGTCTAAAATAAAGGTCCGGGTCTTTGTGACCATGGTTACCTGGCTTACAAGATCCCCCAACGCGCGTTTCAACCCGCCGGTCTTTCTCAAGGGGTAATGTGACGTGTACATGCCCAGACATTTGAACCGGACCTGACCAATGAGCAATCAAAGATTATCAGTTGCGGTGATCCATCTGTGCAATCGGCGCATGCACAGTTGGCCTCCATCCCCGTCATCGAGCGGGCCGGGCAGTGACATCACAGAGGCCGTGCAACCACCGAGTCGTGATGGCAGTGCCACGCCCCCCACCCGAGAACCGCAGGACCGGCAAACCCGAGCATGCGCACAACAGAATAAGGTGCGGAGACCGCTGAGATGTGCAAAACGGAATGACAGGTAAGTCAAAATCAAGTGCAAGAACTGCTGTGATGTACGGAACAGAATGGCAGGTAAATCCAAAGTGTGTAACCAGTGAACAGGAGTTACAGATGTAGTTCACATGTATGGGGACATAGTAAAGATCATTAGTATTATTAGATGCATCAAACCCCTCAATTAAATATACATGTCAGAGCACAATAAGAAATGGTATACAAAAGTAAACATAAACATTTAGTGGATAAATATGCATACATATAAAACCCCTGATGTTGTGGAAAGTTTATTTGAGCAAATTGGAAACTTGGATGAAGGAATAAAAATGAGAAGTGTGGTTAGGGACTGCCTAAACATCATTGTGGGATGAACAATTGTTCCTGAAGAACAGGAATTGGTGAAATAAAGGGAAATCATGGGAAATCGGCCTTATTACCTGCCTATTCCCATCAGACCTTGCTGTTTATTTTGAGTCTTGTTTTACCAGTTTTACCTGTCTCCGTTTGTCTGCCTGTATCTGTACCTGACCTGTATATAATCTGCTTGATCTTTACCTCAACTGTGATTATCTGCCTGAAGACCTGTATATATCTGTTGTTTGTCCCTGTCTCAGTCCTGTGTTGGTATTCTGTGCACCAGTATGAACACTGGTCTATTCCTGTATTTCGGTTACCTGTCCGCTCCACCATCCAGCAGCTGCCAGATGAAGTAAGTCTTCCTGTCATCTTGTAGGGTCACTCAGGGACCGTCAGGGACATCGTAGGGTGAGTTTGCCACCACTTACCTAGTCTGACAGCTAGCGCCGAGCCAGGTTGTGGTTGCGCGGTTTGCTGGACAGGTACTGACAAAGGGTAAAAGAAAAAAATGAAATGATTTAAATAAATTAAAAAAAATATATATATATATATTTGTTTATATATATTTTGCCGCGAATACCATCCCTATGGTTTTCAAACTTTTTATACTACAAATAAATAAAAAAATGAATTGAGGGAACAATTTTCTGCAGTGGAAGGTGAAACCTTTGAGTGTTTGTTGCTATGAAAGAAATATGGGACAATCTGCCTAGGCTTTGTGAATCTATTTTCAGATATTACTACAGGACCTATAGAGGAAGAAGACCCTTGTAATATCAGACAGTCATATATCTTTTGACTCTGTAACACTGATGCATTGGTCCATTAAAAAGGATCACACCATCTGTGTCATGATTTACACTTTCTAGAAAAATTGGATAACTACACAGAGCCATAGCATGTTAGACAGACCAATATACAATAGCTGAGCCAGCATGTTCATTCTAATGCATATTGTATAGATCACATCAATTTTGGCGTCTGGAGCCATTATATTCCTGCATTTGGTTGTAATGACTTTATAAAGACTCTGTCAAATGATAACCCTGTTATTTATTAAACAGATGGTGGCTGGCTCCAAAATTAAAATGCTCAAAGGGCCCAGATCTATGGAACAGAATTACAAGAAAACTGAAATAAGCTTTTACTATGACAAATTATTGAATACAGTAAACAATATAACTCAACAGATCTTCTAAAGATAATATTGTGGCACTTGAGGCCATTATAGAACAGCCAAAATACCTACTACCCATTAATATTGTGTCCAAAGACGAGAGCCGAAAAATATATCAGAGTAATTGTATACATTGTAATGTGTTTAACAGTGAAATATAAAATAAAAAGCAAAACGACTAATAGCATTTGTTACAATAATACAATTGAGAATACAATAAAAAAGTGAGAGAAAATCCATTTAATTATTTTTCACCTCTTCTTTCCAGTCCAGTTTAAAATGATGAAGGTCTAAATCACAATATGGTTTTATTTTAAGTGGAATTTCTTTAACCTGAACATTTGTAAACTTTGGTGCAAAGATGCTTCTGCCTGCAGAATGCGGTTTAGAAGGAGTTAATTTTCTATTTTGTTTTGTGTGTGGGTGTAGGGGCTGCGTCCAGGAATTCCTTTATATATCTGTCAAGTTCTTTTACACCTTGTTGGGTTACTAGTCTACTGATGTTTCAATTTGATATACTGGGTATCTGACCTCTGCTGTGTTATTTGACCATTCTCTTTTCATTCAATTCTGTGTTTCACCACCATATTGGACCGGTTCTGTTGATATCGCTTGTCTGTAGTCCCTAACCAATAGTGTTTGCTTGATAGGTAGGTAACAGAGGTTGGGGGTGAGTCTAGGGCCTGCACCCCCTTCTCTACATCCGGAATTTGTTAGTTGTGATTTCCAGTGGATTTGTTTCTCTAATTTGGACAATCCCTACTACTGAGACAAGTAATTTGACAATAATCACTGATGAGCCTATTTCACTTAATGTTACTGGATTACCGTTGATCAGCCCCAAACCATGTATTACCATCTTTACAGCATTATAAGCTTAGGTTTGAAATATCCTTTTTAGAATTTCCTCTTTTATGGTAAAATTAATCTTTTAACAAATAAATATTTCCCTCCAATGTTATACGCAAATGATCTCAAAAGAGTCTCTTTTTACCAGAGACGAGTCATGCTGTGAAACTAAAGAGGGAGCCTCATTTCAAATTATCATATGTTGGGCTCTATACAACCTAAAGTTATGTTGCGGATTTCATTCTAAAAATGAAAATCTCATTCTGAGTAGTTCTGCTACAAAACTGGAGATACAGACAGCTAAAGACATAGCCAGGTATTGACTCTTTGTCTGCTGATCACATTTAACCATGTCTTCTCATATACCTCTTTCTCTGGTTCTATAAGACACAGTACCACAATTTTATCTTTAAAATTAGAAACATAAGCAGTATATAAGCAAAAGTCAACCCCCCCCCCCATCCTATCAGTGTGACTTATCTCTGGCAAAGAGTGACTCTTCTCAGCTCTTTTGCATATAACTTTTAAGTCTAATTTTTATAGGTAAACAGTGTTGTATTAATATCAAAGGATATTTCATACCCAATCTGAGGGTGCAGGTAGTTTAGTGGTGTAAGGAATAGTTTCTTTGATGTCACTTTTCCAAAAGTTTCCAGATACCGTGATAGTGTCAACCCTAGTCTAGGTACCAAGTGAAATGAGTACCAAGAAGTGCTAAAGTGTCATTTGTTGAACCTGGTATAGAGAGGGGGAGGAGAAAAAAAGAAGATCAGGTATTATACTATGTTAGGCCATCTTGGGGGACACAGGTTACTAGGTATTCTGCTCAACTGATTTGGGTGTCCTTATTCACAACCATGAGTTAGCTTGTAGTTATATGTGCTCTTGGATGCTGTTTTTTGGAATCCCTGTGTTGAACTTTCCAATGTGGGCATTGCTCTAGTTAGCCAAAAGCCTGGTTTAGGTAAAAACATCCGCTTTAATAGCTTTTTCCAAGAATAGTAATTTTATAAAAAAGCATAAGTAACAAAAGACTTTGTGCACATACATACTGTATGCATAACTAAAATACAGTAAAAGGCAGCAAGTCTCAAGTCCATACTGGATCCTTCATCACTCCATGTGTCAAACCTGCTCAGACCTGATTGGTACCTGCCTGAGTTATTGGTACCAGTAATAATAAAAGTTTGGTGAAAAACCAACCATATGGTACCCAATCCAGGTCCAATTAAACAAAACCAAACTGAGTCAACTGGAACTATTCCATGGAAAAGAGCATCCCTCCACATGGTCATCTGTAATCTGAAGGGATGCCTTAGTGTTTCGTGTCTCTGCAGCAGGGTTGGACTGGGGGGGCTTAGGGCCCATCAGTGGAACTGATTCTAAGGGACCACCCACTGCTACATAGACATATAACCTATAATGCAGGAGTCGTGAATCAGATAATTTGTAGGCACTGGAAGGGAGGCAGTAAAATAAAAATAAAAGAATCCCTTTCTCCACCTCTGACTTCCCGTGCATGACTCTTAGATTTTAAGCAGTGGTGCCATTCCAGTCTGTCGGGGCATTAAGGTTGGGAATCAAGAATGCTTGTGCCTGGGCTATGGTTAGGGATGTGTCAGCACCCAGCTTCAATGTTACCATTAAGAAAACACTGATAACAATAATAATAACAGATGACAATAACCATCTCCGACCCTGGAGTTAACTCAAAGCATACAAAAGACTAAAGGCTCACTGACAAGATGGAAATAGCACTACACAGAATGAGAGTTGCCTGACACAAAAAAGTTATGCAAATGAGCCTGAGGGGCTCCAGGTTGAGTTAATAGCTATGGAGCCCAGAGCGCTTTAGGTTAATTTGCATAATTTTTAAAACTTTGTTTGTAAAAACAATGGTGATCAATAAAGCACTACACAATATGATGGCACTAAATAAATAAAGATTGTTATTATTATAGTGCATCAGTAGTTGCTGAAAATTAGATTTTGTTTTAAGACTTTAATTATTATTGTTTTGAATCCAACTGAGACATATTCTGTTACTCTGGTGGACATGTTGGCCCTAGTTTCTAAAACAGGGATTTTGGAAAAAAAATGTATTTCAAAATAATTTTGTGAATTTGACAGTATGTTTTATTCAACATTTAAAGGAAATCCACCATCGCTCCAGCATGTATGGTAGTCTGATGCAGGATCTTATTTATTATTTTTAGGCTCTGACCTTAAAATTACTTTTAAAAATATGCAAACTAAGCCCAAGTGCTAAAGGGGGCATTGCAATAGGCCCTCTGAATTCCAGCAGAACTGGCAATTACCCACAATAAATACATGCCCTAGGCCATACTTTCACTTCTGCAGCCTGTCTACCTACCCTGAAGCCAATGCAGCGAGGGAGCTAGTTTGCAGGTGCAAGCTTTAAAATCAGTGGACCTGTGAACTAGACAAACTGAGGAAGCATCAACAATACGGGGGCGGGTAGTTTGCAGTGCTGCTGGAGCACCCAGGGGCTATGGCAATGGCCCCTGTAGCACTTGGGCTAAATTTGCATAAAAATGATGAAATAGAGATTCTGCATCAGGCTGCCATAGGGATTCTATAGCTGAAGCTGTTTTAGTAGGTATGATCCAGACGGTAGATTTCCTTTAAAATATACAAAGGTCGATGTGATAGAACATCTCCTACAAACTTATTTGGTGCATGTTTTCTTCATTTCTTGCACATTTGGGACTTGTGAACTGAGACACTACCTTCACTATATCTGGCAATATTTCATGGTTTGTTTTCATCTAATTATTGTTATTAGCTAAGGTAATAGAAAAATGACAAAATCGATTATTTTCAATATTTACACATTATTTTCACATGCTATTTGCAGACTCCATTGGTAATTAAAGAGCAGATCTTAAGCTGCTTCATTAATATCTCTTATTGTTAACCTAAGCAGGGTCATTCCAGGAGATAAAGCGTTTATAGTGAGCAAACCATAGGAGGAATATTACCCATTTCATACGATTTCTCCCTGATTTCCCCCACACCAGTGGTCTTCGGAGACATTGTTTGTTTTATTTTAACCAGCTGCTCCTGTTATCTGGAAATGTTCTGCGTTCCTTTCATTATGAGAAGAAGAGAGGCGGCTGTCTGCTGCCTAGGGAAAGGTTGAAGCATTATCCATCATCGTTAAATGTGTAATGTAATTTTCGGGGGTCTTCATCCTGTCCCACTGTCAGACTTGTGATTATTGATAGGAGAGAGCTAATGGAGGATCTTGATGGAAAGGCCAAAGAGGAGCACATGAATTTCACCACAATATTCTTACCAGATCGCACAATAACAGAGGGAAAAGTCAAAAAACCATTAAGCAAAGCATCCCATCTAAGTCTATCGCATAATGCCTATAGGGATTAATGGATGTTTGGGTAAAATGAAAACTCAATATCCTTAAAAGCTTGAGTTTATCAGGATTTTTTTTATGTTAAAGTACATACACTGACAGTGTGCTTTTCATCTTAGTCCATGCAATGGAGACAAGGCAGTAAAAAGTGCATTTTAACATGATGACCTTTCATAGATTTACCACCATATTGCAGAATTATGACTGTGAAAACAAATCGATACTGTTACGGCTTATATTTGCACATAGAAACTTATATGGTTTTCTGTTGTTACTGGATAGAGATTTCATAAAGTAAAATGGAAGCATTTGGAATAATACTTTCTCGGACCACAAACAGATGAGTGGTCCATTGTTTGTGGTCCATGTGTCACCAATCTACTAACTCGCTGAACTCGGCCCGAGATGCAAATTCGGTCAAGAAGAGGACCAGATCCATAATTTGTGTGTAAGCCAATAGAAATTCATTTCTCAGCATGCTATCTGTTGTATAAGGGCTTAGTGATGTAAAATGATATTCAGTTATGGAAGGGGTGGGTTTACCATTTTGTTCATTGCTTAATATTTTTATGATTTATGTAGTTTTCTATAGGGCTGCAAGTAAACCTACTATGTATTTTGCTCCACTGTAGAAAATTGTAAGATACAAATTCAGCATCTATAGCATAATCTTCCCTTACCAATTGATAAAGAGTGCACAACCTTCTTTTTCAACCTACAGAGTGGATTGTAGCTGATGCCACTGCACCCATACTATGGCTGACACCCCCAACCACCACAGACAAGACTATGACTGATGCCCCAGACCTAGCTTTGGCTGACAATGCAGACCTCCCAGATCAGACTATGGCTGAAGTCCCAAAACCACCAGACCAGACTATGGCTAACACCGGCCTAAGACCAAACTGACACCACAGGTCCCTCATACCAGATTATGGCTGACGCTCTAAACCACCCAAACCAGACTATGACTGACACCAACCACAGACCCCCAAGACCAGACTATGGCTGACACCAGTCCTAAATCCCCCAGAACAGACTATGGCTGACACCAACCCCAAACTCCCAAGACCGTACTATAGCTGACATCAGCCCTTAACCACCCAGACCAGACTATGGCTGATGCTGACCCTAAATCCACCATTCCAGACTATGGATGTTACCAGCCCCAGGCCCCCCAGACCAGAATATGGCTGACACATGTCCCAGACCCTGTAGACCAAACTTTGGCTGAAGCAGCTGAATTTGATTTATTCTTTTTTTTCCTTTTTTAATTTTTTTTTTCTTACAAATTTTCAACCAAGGCTCAACAATTTTTTAAGTTGGCAAAAGTTAGATTTTTCTGGAGCCATTAATGTCTGCCTATCAAACCATGCATGAAAGTATTTTGGACTTTAACTTTACTTTTGTTTTTTAATACAAATTTAAAAGAAATTTGTCAGAAATAAATGTTTTATTGGGGGGGGGCAGTCAGTAAATCATATGCTATTATTCTATTTTGATTTATGCAATCTTTCTAGAGTCTTCTTCTTGGTTCATTTGACCATGGTGGCTTCATAGGGTATTAATAATAAGAAGAATATGGTGGGGTTCTGAGTTATGAACCCATACAGGTCGATTATCTCAATAAACTTGTGCATTGTTGCCACTTCTGAGCAAATTGTAGAATTATTTCCAATTCCTAAGTCATAGTCCAACAAAAAGACTCAAAATTACTTGACAAATATACTTTCATCAGTGTGCAATTGTAATTCTCCATTTATAACTTGTCACCATTCTACAATTGCAATTGTTCTCATGTAACAAGAAAGCCTGAACTAAATCTTCAAACACAGCATTACAATTGAAGGAAATAACTGAATGTGCCGTAGAATTTTCTATAGCCATAAAAGAAAAAAAAAGTAATTGTACTGGAATCTACTGCGCTACATCTGCATGGAGACACTATGTATCAATTGTCAAGGAAAATTAAAAAAAACACTACAAAAGAATCTATAGAACATTGATGATTAATATTAAGACAATTGAGGAAATACATATAACACCACACAGCAACATAACGTAGGCAGCGACAATCTAAAACATATCAATGTCTCGCATCATCTTTGGAGCTACTTTGCATGTAAAAAAATTACAGTAAAGTGACAGTCAGTACTTAATGTAAAGAATGTACTCCAATGAAAATATCACAGTACGGAGCAGAAAATGAGATCCTGTAGGCTTCCTTTATGAAAGAAATTCCACCACGTATTATATACCAGTAGTTGTTATTGCTTGGAGATTTCGGCATAAATTACTAATCATTTATATTCATGATGAGCATATTAAATTCTGGAGGAAAGACATAGTGTCCACAGTGACTAAATTCTGCTTCTGCAAGGAGAACTGTAGTGAAGATAATTATGGCTCCACATTTAATATTTTAAGCCTGTGTGGCAAAGTCTGGAGACTTGTACGATGAAGAGACTCAGGGCAGCAAATCTGAAATAGACGACTTATCAAATCTTACGCAAGGCGCCATTTCATCAACTGTGTAATCCAATAAATACAACACAATCTCCCCATCATCTCTAGCCCGGCCTGATGGTCATAGCTGGGTGCACACATTGCCAATCTTCTGATGAAAGAAATAGTAGATAGGAGTCTTATTAACAACAACTTCTCACCAAAACAATGGAAATGTTGGGCATGGAAATCACATCTAATCGTAGAATACAAATCATATAGAATGGTTCCGCCACTCACAGTTACAGAAAAGAACCTGGAAGTTTACAACAATATTAACAAACACTTTGATACTAAGTATATAAAAGTAAAAAAAAAATATTTGTTACAAATGACTTAAAGGGATTGTCTGGTATTTTAAGTAATGTTATATAAGGCTGGGGGCAAAAAAGAACAATAAACCACTTATACTCACCTCCCCCGGCACTCCCATTGAGTCTCACTGCCACCATCTTTGTTTAGGGAGGCCAGTGGTGACGTCACGACAGCTGCCACACTCCTGAATTAGCCAAACTCTTGCTTTCCATTGTGAATAAGTGGTGTATAAGTGGTTTATTGTTTTTATTTAGCCCCCCTCCCCACCCCAGACCATATATAACCTTTTGGTTAAATCTACAACAACCCCTTTAAATAATAAAATAAAGCATTTGAAAACCCTTCACAATCCTCTTAGGACCCCAGTGCTTCTCAGTTTTACCACCACATGTTTTCAGTGATATAATATAATGACTTGGATCTTAGAGGATCAAAGCCACGTAGTGTAGACTGCAAGGAAACTGTGTTGCTACAAAACATGTATGATACTTAAAAGGTATATGGATAAAAAGCGCAGCACACTATATATACTCTGGTCGACCAAGAGCTTCACTCATTATTGGCTTCCTCGGGAGCAATGGCATTATGCTACAAGCATCCTCTTTATAAAGTGCCTGGATTCTCAACAAACATATTCTCAATTCTACCAATTATCAATGTGTATACATAACATGCATCACTTTAAAACAGAGTACACTGTAATAAAAAAAAAAATCAAGATATATAGATGTATGAACGTACTGGGAGTTGTTGATTTATTAAGACTGGCGTCTTAATATTTCCTCCCGTTTCCTGGATGTAGTGAGAGGCTCCGGCAAAACTTCAGAACTGGCGCATTTTTCTTTAGAAAACTGGAGGAAAAGTCTTCTGCCTAAAGCAGTAGCCTATTATACAGCAAAGACAATGCAAATATAAGTGCCCTAATGCATTAGTTGTAATGTTTTTCAGAAATTATGGTCCTCTATTGGTTTTATGGTGTTAAAAAAAACAACAGGTATGGTGTCTAAGAGGCAAGTTCCCAAGGCCTACAAACTACAGGGCTCCCTCCATAGGACATTTTTTTATCGAGCCCTTTGTCCCTAGGTGGGGGTCTAAACTAGAAGCTATCAAACCACAGGATACGTCAATAATAGTTGATTGATAGGGGTGCAATTTAATAAGAACAATGGGGGATATATGATAGCCCCGCCGCTGCAAATTCGCAGCCCGATACATCAAGAGGCTTCTGCAGTGCAGCGTTTATCCTATGCCAGGCAGGGCCGTAGAAAAAAAAACGCAAGTGGTACTTGCAAGACTTTTTTCTCTGTTAAAAAAAATGATGCCTGACAGATGGAGAAACTGATGAGAATGGATACAACTACAAACTCATTGAAATAAATGTCTGTTATAACAGGTCCATTTTTTTTGTTTTTCTCATTTTCTGAAGGAATAGACAAGTTGAAAGCACAAAACGCATGTAATGCTTTTGCGATTATTTTCCCCAATCCGCCACCTTCACGCCAGTGGGGCGTGAAGGGGTGTGAAGGGGGGGGGGCGCGGCCGGACGGGAGTGGGCCGGCGCGGGGCGTTACTGTCCCCGCGCCTGCGCACTCGCTGCTGCCGGCGACTTTTCATACGTGAGTTTACATGCGTTTTGTGCTTTCAACTTGTCTATTCCTTCAGAAAATGAGAAAAACAAAAAAAATGGACCTGTTATAACAGACATTTATTTCAATGAGTTTGTAGTTGTATCCATTCTCATCAGTTTCTCCATCTGTCAGGCATCATTTTTTTTAACAGAGAAAAAAGTCTTGCAAGTACCACTTCTCCTTCCATAAAAAAAAACCTGAGGCCTGATGGAACTGATGACAACTGGTGTTTTTAAACTCCGCTATAACTGGTGGGTTTTGTCTTCCTCTGTTGCAGCAGAAAAACCCAGGGCAAATCAGACATGCCAGTGTGTGTACAATGTGTGTAGGGTGTGTGCCATGAATAGGCAGTCTAGGCAGCAGAAATCACTGGTGGGGGATAGTACTTCCTTCAGGCCTCTGACCCTGGGGAACAGACTTTAAGAGGAATAAAAGGTGCAGAGCAAATGAAGGAGGGTAGGGGACGCAGTGGGTGCATGGGTGGCATAGAGTAAAGGGCATACAGGAAGTGACATAGTTGGGTGATACTAGGGGCAGGGGCTATGTGACTAAGTAAATATGTTATGCAGGTAGACAGCCCGCTCCAAAGACACTGCACAGCCATTAACCTTATGTGGAGTTTCCAAAACCTCTGCGTTTTCAGGCACATGTCTTCCCTCCTCCTCTATGGTCCCTTCTATCTGTGTTGTCGCTGTCTCTTCTATCTTAACAGGAAGTAGCATCACAACAATGCTGCCACCCACTGGACACAATAATTATCTCTCCTCGAAAACAGAGAGGAGATAATTATCGGAACTTTCCGACAGATAGCAACATCTTCGCCCACACAGAACACTAGGTCCTGCTGCAAACTATTGGTAGGAAGTTGTGTGCCGGATAGTTCCTAATGGCCCCAGATATGTCTGCTATGGTGGTAGTTACGCACCTGCATTTTTCCATAGGCTTCTCTATATACGGAACTACCTAAAAACATGGAAAATGTTTATATGAATACAACCCCCCCCCCTAAACTTATGGTAAAAACTTTGTATTTCCCAGTGGCCCAAATTGCTGAAAATGTTTCCCTCTCTCTCTAGTCAAGCTTATAAATAACAGAAAAAAACACATCTGTGTGATGGAACTGATGACTTCCTGTTGTATTCTTTTCTGTATTTTGCACACGTTTAAAGTCAATACATGCCACATAAGTATATATACCGTAACTGTGGAAAAGTTGGCAACTCTTAATAAAATGCTAATGAACAAAAAATTAACAACAACTTATTTTTTATTATAACTCAACAACTCTATGATCAGTTATTGCTTTGCATAGATTTCTGTCTCTCCGTGACATCAGACAGTCTTTGATCAATTACTATTATGTGATAAAGGCTTCACAGAGAATTTATAGGGTTTGACATTTCTTTCATGATTCTGTGACTCAGAGATGTTGTATGTGACTGCACTGAATAACTGTTTCCATCCATGTATGACTTGTCGTTCTCAGATCTGATTGTTCTAGGAAAGTGTGACAGAAGAGCTAAATGGGATATTGTCTGATTCTAATTAGAAATAAACAATGAGATTTGTTTAGTCAATCAATTTTATAAACACATTGTAAAGCGTGTGTGCCATGAAAAAATGTAGCGGGATTTCTTCTTAGAGCTGATATCCTTTTATAAAAACACAAGGACGGGTTATGAGAGTCATACGGGCAGGCTCGGTCTGGCCCGCCGGGGGGCCGGGTAATTCCCCGGTGGGCCCCGACTCCGGTCATTATGGCAGGGGCCTCCGTTCGTATCCATCGGAGGCCCCTGCCAGTGGCTGCAATAGTACTCGTTGCGGCTGAAACGGCCGCACGAGTACTATTCCTGCAGTCAAAGCTGTCAGTGTGACGCGGCCGGCTGCTTTGCGGCGCACGTCACACTGTAACTTAGATGCGCGCGCCGCGTCGTGACGTCATTGCGCGGCCGCGCCGTGACGTAACGACGCGGGCGCGCATCTCTACCCCGTCCCACGGCAGCAGCAGAGACAGGACGCAGGATGAGGTGAGTACATTTTTTTTTTCTATTGGCAAAACAGATGGAGGTGGGGGGCTAACTATTATATGAAGGGGGGTTAATGTGTATGGGGGGGGAGGTAACTATTATATGAAGGGGGTTAATGTGTATGGGGGGGCTAACTATTATATGAAGGGGGGGGGTTAATGTGTATGGGGGGCCTAACTATTATATGAAGGGGGTTAATGTGTATGGGGGCCTAACTATTATATGAAGGGGGGGGGGGTTAATGTGTATGGGGGGCCTAACTATTATATGAAGGGGGGTTAATGTGCATGGGGGGCCTAACTATTATATGAAGGGGGATTAATGTGTATGGGGGGGCCTAACTATTATATGAAGGGGGATTAATGTGCATGGGGGGCCTAACTATTATATGAAGGGGGATTAATGTGTATGGGGGGGCCTAACTATTATATGAAGGGGAGGTTAATGTGTATGGGGGGGCTAACTATTAAATGAAGGGGGTTAATGTGTATGGGGGCCTAACTATTATATGAAGGGGGGGTTAATGTGTATGGGGGGCCTAACTATTATATGAAGGGGGGTTAATGTGTATGGGGGGGGGGCTAACTATTATATGAAGGGGGTTAATGTGTATGGGGGGCCTAACTATTATATGAAGGGGGTTAATGTGTATGGGGGGGCCTAACTATTATAGGAAGGGGGGTTAATGTGTATGGGGGGGTAACTATAATATGAAGGGGATTTAATGTGTATGGAGGGGCCTAACTATATTATGAAGGGGGGTTTAATGTGTATGGGGGGGGCCTAACTTTAATATGAAGGGGGGTTTAATGTGTATGGGGGCCTAACTATAATATGAAAGGGGGGAGGTTTAATGTGTATGGGGGCCTAACTATAATATGAAGCTGGGTTTAATGTGTGTGGGGGGGGGGGGGTAACATGTATGGGGGGGTCTTACTAGAATCTGGAGGGTGGATGGCAATGTGTATGGGGGGTCTTACTAGAATCTGGAGGGGGCAGTGTGTATGGAGGGTGCCTATTTAAAATCTGGAGGGGGGCAAATGTTAAATTCTTGGGGGTGGTGTATAATAAGGGGGACAGTGTGTATGCAGGTGGAGGGGGGATGTATAATAAGGGGGGCAGTGTGTATATACAATATACAGAAATAAAACTATTTATATGTAGATGGAACGTGTCAGCAGGGAGTTTCCCAGTAACCAGCGACCTGTGCAGCAAGTCATTCACTTTATATTATAATACAATTAAATAATGTGCAGATACTATGTGTAAATAAATAGGAGGCAAGTTGTAGAAATGTATAACTGAAGGGATGCTATATGCGCATTAATAAATTGGAGGGGATTATATGTATACAGTAATTATAATTAGGACATGGTATAAAAACGTATTAGTACATTTTGTATAAAAATAATAAGTAGATTGTTATATAACACATTTCTTAGTAGGGGAAATGTATGAAAATAATTAGAAGGGACATTAAATAGATAAATTAATTCATTAAAATAATTCACAGGGGAACCAAATATTATGTAATTAATGGGGGGAACCATACTTTTTAAAGGCACGGTATTATTTATTCACAGACTGTAATGTAGTAATATATTTGGGGGTAACAATGTAATTTTTGATATGCTGGGGGCACAGAGGGGTTTCTTATGTAGATTCTTTATACGTACAGTGTGGGACATTGTTTTATCCAGGTGACATTATACTGTAAGTAATTGTGGTATTTTTAGGGGCGCATTGCGGCGGATCTGCTTCCCAGAGCTGAACACATCTGCCAGAAAATTCTGCAACCAGATTTTACGATGATTCTGGTTGTGAAGGCGAAGACAAGTCACCTGTGAGGTACTAGATGCTACTTCTTCCTGTGTCAGATCAGTATTGTAGTCACTGACTAACCTTCTAGTGTGAGACAGGTCTCAGAGTATGTACGGTTACATCTATAGGGTCAGAGAGCCAGGTGTGACTTGTCTATGTGGTGCGGGATGCCAGAGTAGGGTAGCATTTCCTTATTGAAAGGTCGGTGTGCAGTGCGAACACTTACATCCCTAACCATAGTCCGGCCGCCAGCAGAAAGCCCTTGAAACCAGTGGTAATTCTTATACCATTCCTAACATTATTGCCCCGGAGTTGACGTCACCCCTGCAGGGAGAAAGGGCTTAGCTTATCCGTTGCTTCACTGCCCCTGCTAGTGCGTATAAATTCCCTTATTCCAGAATATTTCTATGTAGTAGTAGGTGGGCCCCCAAAATCAATTTCACTGGTGGGCCCCAGGTATCCCAGTCCGACCCTGCATACGGGTAAAACATTTAGGTTTCATATGATTGGATTACATATCATATTGTGCACATTGGCCGGTAATGTGAACCAGTACAGACTCCATAATTGAAGCCCATATCTAATAATATAACTGCAATCAAGAATCTAAAAAGTTTTATGGACTGAATTTTTTGATTGGAGATTGGAAAATATTACAGATAATCGCACTTGTGAACAGATGAGTCTCACTGTGGACTCGACCTCCAAGGAAAGCTGCATGCATGGGCAATATTTCCTGCACTGATCAGACACCTGCCTTGCAGTGCACTGGTCAAAGCGGTTGTAGAGAGGGACAGTGCTAGAGAAAATGGGGAGTAAACGGGTGTTCAATAGCAACGCCTTGGGTTCTCCAAGGCTACATTCACACACATGTATGGGGGACGTATACGGCCCCCATACACTTCTATGGGCTCACGGCCCTGTACGGGAGCGGTACAGTGCAGCACACGTACGGCACCTTACCGCTCTATAGCCCGGGAAAAGATAGGACATGTCCTATCTTTTCCCGTGATACGGCGACGTGCGCTGTATCTTCCTATGGAGAGGGGCGGGGTGAGCAGCGCTCATCCCCTGCTCCTGTCCGCAGCGCCGATGTATGCCCACCGTACTACGGTATGGCGGGCATACATCGTGTGAATGTATATGTCTGCAAAGTAAATTGTTTGGAAAATGAAGCCAGAACTTTCAGTCTGTTAGGAATGTGTGTAAGGGTCTCAGTAACACTTAATTTTTGGTTACATATGTAGAAGGAAGTTTTGCTAGACTCCTGTTAAATATATTTGGAAAAAAAAAAACCTGATTGTTTTTAGGAGGCATAAGAGAATCAACCCACTTCTGATTATTTCCCTCTGATGCTTCTATATCTCCAATAAAGATGAACGGACCCAAACTTTAGGTTCGCCATCCTTCATTCGCCAGCTCTGCCTATCCCAGACATGTTGAAGAGCAGCCAATCAGGCAGCTTAATGCCCCAAGCAACTAGACATGGCTGTGATTGGCCATGTGTATGTATTATTCCCATTTTTATTTCTTTTGCTTACTATTTCTTTTGCATGTTTATCCCAGTTTCCCAGGTCGCAAAGACCAAAATGTCAATATACCTTTACTACAATTTTGAGTGCAGAGTTATCATGTTATTGGCCATGTGGACACATGGTGGACACACCTGGTCAATCACAACCATGCTTATAATAGTTGCTAGGAGCATAAACCTGGCTGATTGGCTACTCTGCAGCCCATCAAGCAACACGCTCGGGTTAGGTGGAGCTGGTGAACAGAGGACGCTGAGCCTAAAATTCAGGTCTGCTCATCTCTAATCACCAATATATTCCAAAGTCCTAAACAGAAATTACTTTCCGTACGGCCTCATAAACTTATATCTTTCACCTAAATATTTGGGCATAGGACATGAGATATTTTATAACACTACAGACCAAATTATCACTTTTGGTTAACACATTGGGGGTCATTTACTAAGGGCCTGATGCGCGTTTTCCCGACGTGTAACCCGAATATTTCCGATTTGCGCCGATTTTCCCTGTATTGCCCCAGGATTTAAGTGCACACGATTGGATTGTGGCGCATCGGCGCCGGCATGCACGCGACGGAAATCGGGGGGCCTGGCCAAGCGAAAACCCGACGGATTCTGAAAAACCGCCGCATTTAAAACAATAAAAGTGTCGCTTGGGACACTCTTACCTTCACTTGGTCCGGCTCGGTGAACTTGAGTGCGTTCATATGCTTTTCAGCGCAGCAGCGCCACCTACCTTGATAAATCCCGGCCGGACCTGAATCCACCGCAGAGAACGCGCCGCTGGATCGCGAACGGACCGGGTAAGTAAATCTGCCCCATTAAGTCAGTCATATTTACAATGTTTGCAAATAGGTCTGGAAGATGCAAATTACATGGAAGAGAACTGGCATTTACACCTTTTCTTCAATTACAAAATCGGATATTTGACAATTCTACCAGTAGCCAAGTAAAGAACTGTTGCTCTCCTTCCCCTTACCTAGTGCAGACCTTCACAGTACAAGCATGCTGTGACCTGCAAGTAAAATTGTTGAGGATGTGTGAAATCGCTGTGACTCTCAGTGCCACATGATTACCTACCCAGAGAATACAGCTCATTTTTCTCTTTTTCTTTTGAGTTGTTGAGATTCATTTACTAGAAAGCCCACATTGTGTTGATTGAAAGAAAAAGTGCAAGGAAGGTGATATTACTGCAAGTTTGAGTTGAGTTGAAATTTAAAGGTCATTGAAAGCAATGGCAATTTTCATGATGCCTGATAATCTATTTTTCAATATATATTTGGTAACATTCCCAGTTTTTATCTAATTTGAAGCAGCCATGTACGCCACATTGAAAAAAAATTGAAGTAAGCTCCTGGAAAATGTATGTAATATCTATTCTAAATGGGTGTCTGATTTGTACACAGTTCTAAAATTATGATTATAATAGGATTATAATAGGTATGTAATTATCCACCTGACGAAGGCTCCAGCCCGGGGCCGAAACGCGTAGTGTTTTACCTTTTACTTTTTATTAAAACTGGTTTTATGGATACACCATCCCAGTCTATTCTCTGAGACAGCGCCTCCAGAACGGGACGACTCCTCGTGGTTCTTCAGTATGATTATAATAGGGTTATGGTTATTTCCTGTTTTTTCCTTCACAAAGTCCCTTTAAAATAATGATACGTTAAAAAATATAACCTAAAGATTTCCCACAGGAATTTTCTCTATATTATTCATTGAGTTAAAGGAAACTACAATAGAACAGATACAGAGAGATTCTCCGAGGAACTGGGTCATACAATAACTTTGACCTCAACTGAAAGGAGAACTTCAAAAAATGTACATAAATTTACATTTTTTTCTGATGTTGAATTTGTCCAAAAATATTTTCTGCATATTCGTCAAGGCTTTCACTTAGCATTTGTTATATTGTAAATTGCAGTAATTTTCCCTTGTAGAATCAATTTACCAAATATATAAAGATATAGGAAGTTATTTATTATTGGTTTTTTCTGGTTCCAAAAAAATAGCATTAAGTTTTTTTAGGACTTTTCATTGCTAAAATGTTCACTTTTCTTGTGTACATGTAGAATCTGTTTCCTTTGCACATTACTTCTGTACTCAGGACTTTTCTCACATCTATTTCATTAAAGGAAACCTACCACTTTAAAATTACACTTTTAACCCACAAATACCTTGCAACAGCTCGGTGACGTCACCAGCTTTCCGGCACCTCATAATAATGCACACAAACAACTTTTTATCGCGGCTGGCTTCGGACGGTTGCTCGCATGGTGGGCACAGCGATATTGTGTTGCGCTGAAGGGGGGTTTGAATATGGCAAATAAAACAGTTTTTCACAGAATACAGCGGTTTCTGTGGTAGGTTTCTCATAAATTTAGTCATTTAGAAACAATACTGTGTCCTTGGATATGACCACCTCTGCTGGAGTGATTGCACAAAGAAACAAAAGGTTTTTTTAAATGAAATGTTGGGGAGTTACCGCAGGTCCCACAGCCGTCCTGTGGTAATGAATGCTGAGTCCAGGTGGTCAGGCAGGGCTCAATAGCGCATGTCTGGCCACTGCTGCCAAAATGTAAGGTGGTCGTATCCGAGGAAGCAGATCTTGTTTCAAAGGGACAGAATGACTACATTTATGAGAAATTATTTTCACACAGGAACATTTTTTTTAATAACTTCAAATTGAAGAAATGTTTACATATGGCAAATTAATTCAATTAAATGTAAATGCCCAGATGGGAATACCCCTTTAAAGAGAACCTGTCACCCATAATTTCGGCACTAGTGCTTAAACAAACGCTGCAGTGTTAGAAGGATAGCGTTACCGTAAACCTCCGATAACGGTATCTAATACTGTGGCGGAGTACAATGTAAATGCCGGACCGCTCACAAAGCGGTCCAACGAATTCATGAGGGGGCGGGATTGGGGCGGTGACTTCCACATGACGCGTGGCAGTCACCGCCTCCCTCTGGAGCGAACGGGGTGGTCCGATGAAGAGGCAGCTCCTCAGACCGCCCTCTCATGAATACATCTTTGCGAGCGGTCCGACGATTACATTTCCGGTAACGCTATCACTCTAACACTGCAGCATTTGTTTAAGCAATAGGAGCTGCTTTCTTTAGTAACATCTAGTGACGAAATTATGGGTGACAGGTAGAGATGAGCGAGCACTAAAATGCTCGGGTACTCGTTATTCGAGACGAACTTTTCCCGATGCTCGTCTCGAATAACGAGCCCCATTGAAGTCAATGGGAGACTCGAGCATTTTTCAAGGGGACCAAGGCTCTGCACAGGGAAGCTTGGCCAAACACCTGGGAACCTCAGAAAAGGATGAAAACCCCACGGAAATGGACAGGAAACAGCAGGGGCAGCATGCATGGATGCCTCTGAGGCTGCTTAATCGCATCATTATGCCAAAATTATGGGCAACAGCATGGCCATGACAGAGTGACCGAATGAGGCTAGATAGCATCTAAAACATGCAATAATTGACCCTGACACTATAGGGGACGGCATGCAGAGGCAGCGGCAGCAGTGGAAGGCTAGAGAGTCTCATGGCGACATACCCTAAATGGACTCAGGTTTCACCAAAGGAGGTGAAATGATTTCCTATGTGAACAAAAGGTTGACGGTATATTTAGTCGATAACAAAGCATGGTGGCGACATAGTGACCAAGTTCCATAACGTATCTGGTGAAACACCCGAAAAATGAGCCTGACACAGCTCTTTTGATAAGGGGACGACATGTGGAGGCAGCCATGGAGACGACTTTCATGATTAAGAGCGACAGTATGGGGCATTCATATTGCGCTGCTATGATTGCAACTTCAGGTCTCCAGCATGGCGGCGACAGATGGGCCGAGTTCCACTATGTATCTGGTGAAACACCTGAAAATTCTGCCTGACACAGCTCGTTTGATAAGGGGACGATGTATGGAGGCAGTGAACTAGTAGTAGATTAAAGGTGCTGCAGTTAAAACTATGTTAGTTGGATCTTGAGATGGAGCTGGCGCTCCGCTGCCAGGCGAGCTTTCGCCAATCCAAGCCCCTGTCTCTAGGCTACTCCCCAAACAGCACTTCTAAGAACCTTTTGTATAAGATCAAGTGTAGTAGCGTTCTTATAAGTTTGGGATATGGCGGGTGAGGGGAATGTAAACAGATGCGCAAGAAGCGCTGAAATAATATCGGTAAATGATAAAAGTTTGCCAGTATATTTTGTGGATTACACAGCAGGGTGGCGACAAAGTTAACAAGTTTGATGTGGAATCCATGAAAACAACCCAAAATTCTGGCTGACAAAGTTTGTTTGATAAGGAGACAATGTATGGAGGCAGCTATATGGACGACTTTTGGAGGCAGCTATGGCGATGACGTGTGGAGGTAGCAATGGAGACAACGTGTGGAGCCAGCTAAAAAGACGACATGTGGAGGCTGCCATGGAGACAATTTAATTTGGATAGTGCCTGTATGTGGCAGTCCAAAAAAGTTTTCAAACCAGAGGAGCAGGTAGGTGGTCCTCCAGAAAAATTAAATAAATTGAGTGCCTGTATGTGGCAGTCCACAAAATTTTTCAAACCAGAGGAGCAGGTAGGTGGTCCTCCAGAAAAATTAAATAGATTGAGTGCCTGTATGTGGCACTCCCAAAAATTGCTTAAAACAGAGGACCGGCAAAAAATAGCCAGTTTCCTATGCTTTAGTGTACAAAGAGGAGGAGAAGGAGGACAATGAGGAGGAGGAGTGCATACATTATTCAGGTTGAGCTTCTTTCACCTGGTGGAGAATGAAAATCTGGAGAAATCCAGGCTTTATTCATCTTGATATCGGTGATGATGCCACCAGCAGCACTGAAAACCCGCTCGGACAACACGCTAGCGGCAGGGCAGGCAAGAACCTCCAAGGCGTACAGCGCCAGTTCGTGCCACATGTCCAGCTTTGAAACCCAGTAGTTGTAGGGAGCTGTGTGATCATTTAGGACGATGGTATGGTCAGCTACGTACTCCCTCACCATCTTTCTGTAAAGATCAGCCCTACTCTGCCGAGACTGGGGACAGGTGACAGTGTCTTGCTGGGGTGACATAAAACTGGCAAAGGCCTTGTAAAGCTTACCCCTGCCAGTGCTGGAAAAGCTGCCTGCTCGCCTACTCTCCCTCGCTACTTGTCCCGCAGAAGTACGCCCTCTGCCGCTAGCGCTGTCAGAAGGGAAATACTGTTTCAGCTTGTGCACCAGGGCCTGCTGGTATTCATGCATTCTCACACTCCTTTCCTCTCCAGGGATGAGAGTGGAAAGATTTTGCTTGTACCGTGGGTCCAGGAGAGTGAATACCCAGTAATCGGTGCTGGAATAAATTCTTTGAACGCGAGGGTCACGGGATAGGCAGCCTAGCATGAAATCTGCCATATGCGCCAGAGTCCCAACTCGCAAGAATTCACTCCCCTCACTGGCCTGACTGTCCATTTCCTCCTCCTCCAACTCCTCCAACTCCTCTACTTCTGCCCATACACGCTGAACAGTGAAGGACTGAGCAATGGTCCCCTCTTCTGTCTCGCCAACATTCTCCTCCTCTTCCTCCTCCACCTCCTCCGATATGCGCTGAGAAACAGTCCTGAAGGTGCTTTGGCTATCAACAAAGGAATCTTCTTCCCTCGTCTCTTGTGACGAGCGCAAAGCTTCCGACTTCATGCTGACCAGAGAGTTTTTCAACAGGCCAAGCAGCGGGATGGTGAGGCTGATGATGGCGGCATCGCCACTGACCATCTGTGTTGACTCCTCAAAGTTACTCAGCACCTGACAGATATCAGACATCCACGTCCACTCCTCATTGTAGACTTGAGGAAGCTGACTGACCTGACTACCAGTTCTGGTGGAAGTTGACATCTGGCAGTCTACAATCGCTCTGCGCTGCTGGTAAACTCTGGATAACATGGTTAATGTTGAATTCCACCTCGTGGGCACGTCGCACAACAGTCGGTGAGCGGGCAGTTGGAGGCGGCGCTGCGCTGCCCTGAGAGTGGCAGCATCTGTGCTGGACTTCCTGAAATGCGCACAGATGCGGCGCACCTTCGTGAGCAAATCTGACAGATTGGGGTATGTCTTGAGGAAACGCTGAACTATGAGATTTAACACATGGGCCAGGCATGGCACATGTGTCAGTCTGCCGAGTTGCAGAGCCGCCACCAGGTTACGGCCGTTGTCACACACAACCATGCCTGGCTTCAGGTTCAGCAGTGCCAGCCACAGATCAGTCTGAGCCGTGATGCCCTGTAATAGCTCTTGGGCGGTGTGCCTTTTATCGCCTAGGCTCAGCAGTTTGAGCACCGCCTGCTGTCGCTTAGCGATGGCACTGCTGCTGTGCCTAGAGCTACCGACTGATGGCGCCATGCCCACGGATGGTAATTCGGAGGAGGTGGAGGAGGGGTGGGAGGAGGAGGAGGCATAGTAGGCCTTTGAGACCTGGACCGAGGTAGGCCCCGCAATCCTCGGCGTCGGCAGTATATGAGCAGCCCCAGGGTCAGACTCAGTCCCAGCCTCCACCAAGTTAACCCAATGTGCCGTCAGCGATATATAGTGGCCCTGCCCGGCAGCACTCGTCCACGTGTCCGTGGTCAGGTGGACCTTGTCAGGAACAGCGTTGGTCAGGGCACGGATGATGTTCTCTGACACGTGCTTGTGCAGGGCTGGGACGGCACATCGGGAAAAGTAGTGGCGGCTGGGGACCGAATACCGAGGGGCGGCCGCCGCCATGAGGTTTCGAAAGGCCTCGGTCTCTACCAGCCTATAGGGCAGCATCTCCAGGCTAAGCAACTTGGAGATGAGGACGTTGAGGGCTTGGGCGTGTGGGTGGGTTGTGCTATACTTCCTTTTGCGCTCCAGCATCTGGGGTATGGAGAGCTGAACGCTGGTGGATGTTGTGGAGGATCGTGGAGGCGAAGATGGGGTTTTCGCATGGGAGGTGTTTGGGCCGTGGTCCTGGGCAGGGGGCTGACTAGCAGATGACACAGGGGAAGGACCAGTGGTGTGCCCGGTCGGAGGTGAACGGGCTTGGTGCCATTGAGTGGGGTGTTTAGCATTCATATGCCTGTGCATACTGGTGGTAGTTAAGCTAGTAGTGGTGGAACCCCTGCTGATCCTGGTTTGGCAAAGTTTGCACACCACAGTCCGTCGGTCATCCAGTGTTTCTTTAAAGAACCTCCAGACTTCTGAAAATCTAGCCCTCGCCACGGGAGCTTGACTACGGGCAACATTTGGCGCTGATGCACCAGCTCTGGCCCTGCCTCTCCGTCTGGCCCCACCACTGCCTCTTCCAACCTGTTCTGCTATAGGACTCGCCTCCGTCTCAGAAGCACTGTGTTCACCCGGCCTATCAACCCAGCTTGGGTCTGTCACCTCATCATCCTCCGATCCCTCAGTCTGCTCCCCCCTCGGACTTCCTGCCCTGACAACAACTTCACCACTGTCTGACAACCGTGTCTCCTCATCGTCCGACACCTCTTTACACACTTCTTCCACTACGTCAATAATGTCATCATCACCCACAGACTGCGACTGGTGGAAAACCTGGGCATCGGAAAATTGCTCATCAGCAACCGGACAAGTGGTTTGTGACTGTGGGAAGGGTCCAGAAAACAGTTCCTCAGAGAATGCTGGTTCAAATGCCAAATTTTGCTGGGAGGGGGCAGACTGGGGGGAAGGAGGCTGAGGTGAAGGAGCTGGAGGAGTGCTGATTTCGGTGACATGGGTGGACTGCGTGGAAGACTGACTGGTGGACAAATGGCTAAAAGCATTGTCCGCAATCCACGACATCACCTCTTCACACTGTTCTGGCCTCAACAGTGCTCTACCACGAGTCCCAGTAACTTGAGACATGATGAACCTAGGGAGTGTAGCTCTGCGGCGTTCCCCTGCTCCCTCATCAGCAGGTAGTGTCTCACCCCACCCAGGACCACGGCCTCTGACCCCTGCAGTAGTTGGACGCCCACGTCCACGCCCTCGTCCTCTACCCCTAGCCCTCGGGTTAAACATTTTCAAAATTAAAGTGTAAACTTTTAATTTTTTTTTTTTTTGTGTTTATTTTTTTTTATTTTTATTTATTTTTTAACAAAACGATGCTATCCTATTGCTATGGCTAGTTTCTAACCTACACTGACAGCACACAACTGGATTTTGTCCTGTGCCTGATGACTTTGAGCTATAAAATGAAATAAAGGTAATAAAAAAATAAATCAGCAGACTCTGCCTAATTCTAATCAAACCCCTAATAAATTGTCCCATTTCGGTGTTTGAGGTGGATATGTGTGTCACTAAGAGCTAAACACAACGGTAGCAAGTCCCCCTGCAAATTCCTCACAATATGGTACTAGCTGCACTACTAGTGCCAGCAAGCCCAGCCACAAGCAAATAAAAAAAAAAATGTATAACGTTATTGTAGCCCTAAGAAGGGCTGTTGGGTTCTTGTAGAATCACTCCTGCCTAACACTATTCTAATAGAACACCCTAACGCTTTCCCTGACCAGCAGCAGCTCTCTCCCTAGCGGCATCCAGACACAGAATGATCCGAGCAGCGCGGGCAGGGGCTAGTCTATTCCAGGGTCACCTGATCTGGCCAGCCAACTGGCCAGCCAACCACTGCTATCGACGTGTAAGGGTACCACGACATGCTGGGTGGAGTGCAGAGTCTCCTGGCTTGTGATTGGCTCTGTTTCTGGCCGCCAAAAAGCAAAACGGCGGGAGATGCCGTTTTCTCGAGCGGGCGAAGTATTCGTCCGAGCTACGAGCAGTTTCGAGTACGTTAATGCTCGAACGAGCATCAAGCTCAGACGAGTATGTTCGCTCATCTCTAGTGACAGGTCCTTTTAAAGTTCTCTGAGTAACTCGGTTTGCACCAGTGTAGTTCATAGTCTTCAACCCTTACTAGCTTTCACCTGCTCTCTTTCATATTAATTCTTGACTGCTTTTTTGTCTGTGTACCATCATTGTAACTCTGCAATATCTTTATGTACTTTTACTATGTTAATGTGTTGTGACATGTATTTATGTGAATAAAGATTGTTATATTTTAATTCTATTTTGGAAGCTATCTTGAGGAGTACAATAGGTTGTATATATCTTGTGGCTTTCTGGGGCAACTGACCAGGTGTGATAACTTATACAGGCACCCCAAGCAACTCTGAGAGTAGTCTTTGCCCTCCCAATTTTCGCTGTTTCTTCCTGTCCCTATTTTCTGTCAAAATTGTTACATTGGTGCATCGTATGCTACTGTATTTACATGTAGTTTCCAGGGATTTGGGGGTTAAGCAAGCTAGTAACATCATTTGCTAAGTCACCGTGTTTTATACGGATACGGTGACATACATTCACATACAGATAAAAAAACATCAAGTATATGTGATCAAATACGGCACTGAAATACTTGACTGACAAAAAAGAAATACATTCATGTGAAAGGGGCCTAATTGTTGCAAAATATTTGTTTCCAGCATTATTCTATCATTTCAGATACCCACAGTATTATCTTCCATATGTTTATCGCACATACAGCAAACATTATTACAGAAAATCAGAATACTGATACAACAAAACCATGTGCTGCAACGTGCAGTGCGCTTGTTTATCTGGTATTTCTGCATCTGCGTGATTAAATTAAGCATTAATCTGTATTCCTGATGACAGCTCCATTACTATAAAGTATGGTTATGATGACAAAATTAGTTCAGACATCAACTGAGCTCCGAAATGTATTTAGCAGTGCAGGAGCCCTCTAATCTCTCAGTGACCCCCTACGTTTGTTTACATGGATATATAAGCAGTAGTAATAGTGTCACACATCAACTATAATGTTAAACAGCATGCTGAAAGCTTAGACGTTGGCGCATGCTGTTTCATGAATTGAAAATATCTCATTTCTTTTTAAAATATTTCCCTCATTTTTCATTGCCAGTTTCTAAAAATAATCGCTGAAATAATAACTATTATTACGTTGATTTGGCCTGTATCTATGTATTTAATATTCAAGACAAGTGGAGGCCCACAATGTTTATACATCCTCGGATGATGAAAATATGAGCTGATCACTAGGAGTGGATCATGAAATCTCAAAATGGGGGCCAACCAGAGCCATCAACGGCACACTAGAGCACTATGGGGTACATTTCCTTTAAGACATTATGACAAGTAATGTTCTGCTTCTGTTAGGTTAGGACTCAATGTATATAACGTTTGCAACTTGTCCCTTTTGTAAGGAGGCACTTTTGTAATTCCCAAAATAATTTCTTTTATGAAAAATACTATATAATTACTATAATCATCTTCTCTGCTTAAAAGAATACCAAACTTACACAATTTGACCAAAATACAAGGTAGTTATAACACATTTCCCACACCATTAGCAAGTCTATTAGGTATGTAAATGGGTGCAAAATACCACAGAATCAAAAATGTTATTTATTGTACAGTTAGCTGGCCATGATATAAATGGCTGGATTTCCTTCTAATGAAGTAATAATCCAACACACCAGGACTTGAAATTTCTTCTTTATTAGATCATTTTAAACGCAATTAAAAACATGAACTTCACACTGCACAATTAATGGGGCACATTTACTAAGGGCTTTTGTAAGACTGTGCACATTCTTCATGGCTTAAACGGCTTGCACAAGTATTTAAGAAGTGTGTGCGCTGCAATTGTATCGCACACAATCCTGTTGTGGTGGAGCTGCACTGGCTTCCACACGGCACAAATTATGGGGCGTGTCGTCGGACAGTGCGACTGATTGAGAACGAGCGCCGTATTTAACTTTCAAATTGTGTTACACACCCTATGTTAAAGGTGCACCACAAAAAGGATGGTGAACTCTGTCCAATCAGTGCGGGGGAGATTCATGATTTCTTATTGTCTTTCTATGTTTCCACCTTAGAATGACCGCTCTGGGGCGCGGTCATTCCAGACAGCAACCATCGGTCAATATGGGTAAGGTATATGACATCTATGCATTAGGCACTTTTATGCATTTTTGAAATACCACTAGGTTTCATTTAAAGTGTCAACTATTCCATACCTTCCCATCTGGTATGCAGCCAGAGCCACTGGTGCTTTCTATCTTTATGTATATATATAAAAAAGTTTTTTTGTGTGATGATCTTGTTTGTCTGGCGTGCAAATTTCATCTTGTGTCCCCCTTGGGGTTGAATCACTTTTTACCAGTGTTTGTTCAATGTCTATTTTTTTATCTAAATAAAGTACTATTTTTTATCAACATTGTGTTTTTGTGTTCTGAATTGGGCTATATTGTTGGACCCCCTTCTTTCTCTTTGTGAGGAAGAACAATTGGTTATATGTTAACTTTCTCCAACAAGCCATATGGTACTACGATATGTAGGAAGAGGGACAGACTTTAACGTATTACTATACATTATACTTTTTTCTATTCCCCCCCCCCCCTAAATTTTGGTTTGTTTCAATTTTATAAGCTAGATACACATGATGTTTGCCCGCTATACAGTAGCACGGCGGGCACGCGGTGGCGCCGGGGAGAGGAGGAGCGCTGCTCACCCCCGCCCCTCTCCATACCAATATATGTCACAAGGCGCCGCATTCTAGGGAAAGATAGGGCATGTCTAGAGATGAGCGAACACTAAAATGCTCGGGTGCTCGTTATTCGAGACAAACTTTTCCTGATGCTCGAGTGCTCGTCTCGAATAACGAGCCCCATTGAAGTCAATGGGAGACCCGAGCATTTTTCAAAGGGACCATGGTTCAGGAATAAAATGTGTTATTTAATTGAAAAAGAATGTCTTCTGATAAGTTAGCAGATGTATACTAACATCTGCAATCTATTCTTCACTGTTCCACGCGTATATTATCTCCCGACAAGATAGCAGATGTGAAGAACAGTGAAGAATAGAATAAAAACAGTGAACACAGTGAACACAGGATCATTTAAGTGAAAAACGCAGTGCAAAACACAGTGAAGAATAGATTGCAGATGTTCGGCACATCTGCTTACTTGTCGGGAGATACGCTGTCCCGGGATCCGCTCCTCTTCTTCCACTGAAGTCTCCCCGATCTCTCTGCCCTTCCCGATGTCTCTGTGCCCGCCGCTGCCCCGGTGTCTCCGTGCCCGCCGCTCCCCCGCTGTCTCCGTGCCCGCCGCTGCCCCGCTGTCTCCGTGCCCGCCGCTGCCCCGGTGTCTCCGTGCCTGCCGCTTCCCCGCTGTCTCCGTGCCTGCCGCTGCCCCGGTGTCTCCGTGCCTGCCGCTGCCCCGCTGTCTCCGTGCCTGCCGCTACCCCGCTGTCTCCGTGCCTGCCGCTACCCCGCTGTCTCCGTGCCTGCCGCTGCCTGTGCTGCTCCCCGGTATCTCTGTGCTGCTCCCTGGTGTCTCTGTCCTGCTCACCGTGTTCTTCAATGTGTTCTTCACATACTATTTTGTTCGCACCGTTCCGCGCGTATCTTCCGACAAGTAAGCAGATGTGCCGAACATCTGTAATCTATTCTTCACTGTGTTTTTAACTGTGTTTTTCACTTAAATGATCCTGTGTTCACTGTTTTTATTCTATTCTTCATTGTTCTTCATTGTTTTTTTATAATTAAATGCTCGATCTCGAGCAGGGGAAATACTCGTCCGAGCAACGAGCCGCTTCGAGTACCTTAATACTCGAACGAGCATCAAGCTCGGACGGGTATACTCGCTCAACTCTAGGCATGTCCTATCTTTTTTCCCGGCTAAGGGATGGTACGTTGCCGCTTGTGTGCAGCACCTTACCCCTCCCATACGGTGTTGTGCGCCCATTGCCATTAATGGGGGGGGTGTATATATGGCATATATATGTCGGCCGTATATATGTCCTCATACAATCGTGTGAATATTGTCTTAGTCATGATCTCTCATTCTGAGATAAAGAATACAGTGGGAACAAAATTCCAAGTGCAGGATTGCTGAATTCGAGTTTCTTGCCCTGGCCTCTGGGAACTGTCCACCAACTGGAGTTTCTCTTTATTGTTACTCTTTCAAATAACTGTTTAGATTGCTTTCTAATTGCTGATATATTTTAACTGGTGTCATTACTATCCATATGTCTTTGGTCTTAATTTTTTTAATGTGTTCAATACTTTTTCCCTGTGAAATAGTCATTCTTAATTTATGGAAATCTTTGGCTTGATTTCTTTGCCAATGTGGTTTGGATGGGTTGTTTACTTGGGTTGAGCAGAGCCAAACTGTAATATTCAGGTCTTCGTCGAACAGTGCATTCGGCTCCTCAAGCCTGAACTCAGACTTCGGACAGAAGTTTGGGTTTGGGTTCAGCATTCAAGGTATGCCCGCCATTTGCATGGGTTTACCACAATTGGGTAGTGACAACCTGTTCCCATGACAGACTGGATTCTGTACAAGACTCTAGACCTGTCATTCTGCATGATTTGTAGCAGTTTGCCAGTGCCAGTTCCAGTACACCATATAATGCAATACAGTAGTTCTTAAATATAGCCATTATTAAGATGAATGCATTTTATTACCTCTATTGTTTTTCATAGAAAAGAAGTGGTAATAGTGATACTTTCACAATATTATTTTTCTTTATGAAAATCGAACATTACCTCTATAAAAATTCAGCTGCCTACATCCATATTTTAACATTTTAAGATTTACATGAGACTTGGTGTCCTTCATCGCTACAAATTTTAAGAAAGGTTTTAGTTGACATTCTTATTAGTAGGGTATTGCATAGAGTGGTTTCAAAAATAGCAAATTTAATTTAATTGAAAAGCATATTTTTTTGTGCTGTTAGCATTTTGTTAAAATATTGCGACCTATTAGAGAAAACCATTTTAGATTCTTGCCATATTTCTTTTATACAAAGCAGCATATGCAGTAGGTTTGGGATTTTTGAAATATTTCTTATGACTAAAGGATGTAAAAATGTATGAGTGATAAAACGAAGGCAAAGGAAAAGGACAAAGGAAAAACTAATTGTTGAGGGTGAGTCATGGCAAAATCACTGATGGGAAATCCAATGTGATTTCCTGGAACAGAATAGTGAGGATTTATACAAAGCCCTTCACATATCACATCGAAATCTTGCCGATTTACAAGTGTGGTATCTTATGCGATTCAAAGGTTTCACCACACCACCTGCCACAAGGGAAGCATAGCCTAAAAACCCAAGAACAAATGATCCATTTTCAGAAGGATTTGGGGTTTCTTGGAATTTCTGTGAAATCTCTGCTGCAAAAATTCTGCCTTGATTCTGGAATGTGTGTTTCTGGCCCAAAAACTTATGATAAATGTAGGAAATTCAAAGAATTCTTTACAAGCCAAGAAAGTATTTATGAAGGTTTTGTTTTTTATTTTCATAGTAACTAGAAATATTCCGTTGCAATTTTGAAATTCTCAGGAAACAGCTGTTTTTGCTAGAAAATGTTTCAAGCCTTTAAAAAGTATGAAATCCAAGTCCGGCACCACGTGTAATTCTTGCTACGTATTTATTGGGGGATCTCTATCGCAGCCTAGACCCCACCTATATGACTCTCATATGCCTTGAAAAGTGCTTATCAATAGGGAATGGCCAAATATAATGAAACTTCCTCAAGGCAACATTGCTATAAAATGCTTCATGAAGCACTTGGAAAATTCCCATAGGCCACATGGTACAAGCACATTCAATTAAGGAGATGCTAGACTTCCACAGAACATTCTCTTTACTAAGCAGAACATACTACTGAGTATCATCACACAGAGTAAGATGATTGCTTGGCTAGTTTCTGCATAGCACAGTTACTGAACTTTACTTTTCAGGCATAGAACAAGGCTGTGATGTTTCAGCTGGGGAACATTCTGTGCTGGATGTGTACCTGACAACATTCAGTGGCAGATGTTCAATATAATCCTGTTTGTTTAGTGCACTCAAGGGAAGCAAAGTAAGATCTGAAAAGTCTTTTTAATTGTCCTTCCGGTTTCTTTAACAGTCCATGAAGATTTATAAATTCTTCATGTGTGGGATTCCATGAAGATAATGCTCCATTGACAAGCCTCCTGGCGCCCTTCTTTAGATACTTAGTCATCATTTAAGAAAATAATTAGTAAAATGTAATTTATCTACAAGATAAAACGTGAATGTGCTCATCCTGAAGACATGCACATGGACTATGTAAAATAAGAGATAAATATTTCAGTTCCATGTCAAGGAAAAAGTGGAACTGTGTAGTATCATTGGCCAAATAAAAAGGCACATTTATATACAGATGGTCTCCCCGGTCTCCCCGGTCACCCGACTTACAGATGACCCCTAGTTACAAACGGACCTCTGGATGTTGGTAATTTACTGTACTTTATCCTTCAGCTACAAAAACAGCTCTAACAGTTATCACAGGTGTCTGCAATGAAGCTTTTTTGATAATCCTTATTCTTATGCTAATCCAACATTTTAATAATCCAATTGTCACAGAGACCAAAAATTTTTTCGCTGGGGTTACAATTATAAAATATACAGTTCCGACTTACTTACAAATTCAACTTAAGAACAAACCAACAGAACCTATCTTGTACATAACCCTGCTTGTAGGTAACGGTAAGTAACTGCCTGTAAAAGCTTTTGATGCAACACTCTCTTTAAGTATGTTTAGATTTCAACATTCTAGAATTATTGTTTGTATTTGATGAACTTGTATTTTTGTAGCCTTATTACCCACTTACAGACAACATCTCAATTATTTCATTAGTTTAAATATTTTAAGCAACTTTTCAGAATTGCAGAAATCCTGTGAACCAATCAATCATAAATCATAAGGTAAGGGAAAATGTTGCCTACTTTAAGACTTTAGGGGATATCCAACTTCTGAAAACATGTTTGAAATGACTGTTAATAGTATGAGTCACATAAATTTTATTCACCTGAACTAATTTGATTCAACTTTGTCCCTGCTGATGCAGTACTAATGCTTCTCATTTCCTCCTGCTTTTTACCAGCATATGGCTGCTGCAGCCAATAAGTGGTTAGATTGGGGACGTGCTAGACTTTACATTGCATTGATGCCACGTTGACAGCCTATGACAACTGTGTCCACTGAGAAGTTACACAGCCTAAATATCTTTTGACATAGACTTGAAGGACCAAAGATAGACTGCTAAACTTTCATTTTAAATGTTTTTTTTTTTTTTTTAAATGTGGTACTCTCATATAGATACTTCCATTTAATTTAATCCAACTGCCATATACATACATTTCTTTGATTGGATGTAATTAAAAAATATGTATGCCTATATGTAGCCCTGTTGTCCATTAGAAACAAGAAAGTTGGGGGCGTGGCTTAGCGGAGGATGTGAGCGGTCGCACGCTGGCTGAGCTCCCGCTACACATCCTTACATTATCCGGCACCCTGCTAATTATAGTGCTCGGTAGCGAGGAACTCACTCCCGGAGAGCCCCACGATCCTCCATGGCCGGCGGGGGGAACAAAAAGAAGGCGCGGGAGGCGCCGGGAGAACAGACTGGCAGCGATCAGCATGCGGGCCGCGCGGCCATCGATCCTGCAGAGGTGGCGGCCCGCCTTCAGAAGTTTGCCCACGTGCTGCCTGCGGGCAGTGCGCTGGATCCGCAGCAGGAATCCTGGGGGGGAGATCAGAGGAGTGAGGACTGGCCGTCTCTGCCGACCCAGCAGTCCAACATGGCGACCGCAACGAGGTCCAGGGCACCAGACACCCCAAGACCACCACGTGGACAGCGTGTGCTGCAAGAGCAGGCAACTGCCTCCCCACATCCTGCTGCCACAGGCTCTGAACCAACTCTCTATGAGGTACTGTCTGCTGTGCATAATTGTAATAATGCTATTTCCTCACTCACAATGCTAGTGGGTGGTGTGAAGGAAGACCTTAATATTATACGTCATGACATGCAAAAGGTCTCAGAGAGAATGGGGGCCCTAGAAGGCAGGGTAGGAGAAGTGGAAGACCAGTTCCCGCCAGTCAAGAGGGATGTTTCACGTATGCATACTTCCATAGCTGCCCTGCTAGCTAAACAAGATGATATGGAAAACAGGCTACGGCATAATAATGTGCGCCTCATCGGGGTACCGGAGAAGGTGGAAGGCAGAAACCCGAGTGAATTCTTTGAGCAGTGGCTTCTATCTGTTTTTGGCAAAGAAACCCTGACTCCGCTGTTTGCTGTGGAACGTGCTCACAGGGTCCCATCCAGACCCCTGCCACCAGGCAATGCCCCGAGACCGGTGCTCATACGCATTCTACATTACAAGGATAGAGATATCATCCTGAGAAAGGCGAGAGAAAAGCAAAATCTGCGCATTGATGGAAACCGGATCTCAATCTTCCCCGATTTCTCAGCTGAGGTTCAAAAGCAAAGGGCCACATTTATGGGGGTGAAACAGCGCTTGCGCCAATATAATCTACCATATTCTATGTTTTACCCAGCAAAGCTGAGAGTGGTGGCGCCGCAAGCTACGCATTTTTTCACTTCACCGGAAGAAGCTACATCCTGGCTGGATGCTCACGACAACGAACTGCGACGGCGTAGCCCTCAGCGTGAATAGACTGTCTGCCAAACTGGACACTGACCCGGGAGCTGCAAGTATACACATGTTTGAGTTCTAAAAAGTAATTGCAGGGTGCAAACTGTTCATAGTTAAAGTTGAATAGCGGGTCACGCTCTACCAGTGACTGTACCTTACATTGTAATGATTTTTCTCACTACTGCATTATGTTGCGAGCAGGCAAACTGCAGGCCGCAGCTACTTTTTTTCCCCAAGGTTGCGCCTACGGCGCATGGTTTTATGTTTGTTTGTTGTATGTTGGTTCCTAACCGGGCATTTGCAGAGTATTATCAGGTGCATAGCAATTTTATTTTTAGACCTCTCATACAATGGCGACTAAGATTAATATAGTAGCCTGGAATGTCAGGGGATTGGGCGATTCCGTTAAAAGGTACGCGGTAGTTACAGCCCTAAAGCAGTATCAGCCTGCAGTAATTTGCCTATCTGAAACCCACTTTGCAGACACTAATATAGCTAGCTTGGGACGATCCTGGATAGGAACCGCGTATCATTCTACTTACTCTTCACATGCTAGAGGAGTGAGCATACTGGTACACAGAGCGATACCTTTCCAGTATTTAAGCTGTAGTATTGACCCAGACGGGCGCTTTATTGCTCTCAGATGTATTATACATACAAGGGAAATATTACTAGTAGCAGTGTATATATACCCCCGCCCTACTCCTCAACTATATTGAATAAAATTATATCCGTGGCTATGGAATTCCCAGCTATCCCTGTACATACTATGACAGACATCATAGAGGTAACATTCCTGCTAATAGTCCTGACACTTCCTTGGCTAAGGTTCTGGCTGAGGTGGGACTGACGGATATTTGGAGGCATAAATTCCCCACGACACGAAGATATTCATGTTATTCGAGCTCCCACAACTCCCTGTCCCGCATTGATCTGGCAATTGGGAACGATAGAATGCTGAACATGGTGGCAGGGGTGGAATATGCTCCTAGAAGTGTGTCTGACCACTCCCCAGTGTTGGTTACGCTTAAAATGGCTGCAGACACTGGGGGGGGACAGCGCCTCTGGAAGCTTAACCCCTTCTGGATACCGATTCTGCGACCGACAGATAGGATACCTGGGGAAATAAAGGAATTTTTAAGATTTAACATTGGCACCACCTCCAGACTGATAGTGTGGGACACATTAAAATCACTCATCAGAGACTGCTTTAATAAAGGCATTATCGCTCACAATTCCAAACAGAAGTCATATACACAGGTGCTACAAACGAGGGTACCAGACACTGAACGATGCTTTGTAGACACTGGAACGGAGGAAGCTAAGGCAAACTGGATAGAAGCCCAAGACCTTCTTAAGTCTCATGTAATGGCAACAGCTGAGGCTAAGAAGTTTTTCGTCCAACAGAAATACTTTGAAGGAGGGGAGGGTACAGGCAAGCTATTAGCCTCGGTAATAAGAGCACAGAAAGAGTCTAACAGGGTGCGTTCACTGACCTCGGCAAATGGGGAAATAGTTACTTCAGACCAAGACATTCTAGAGGTGTTCCGGGGATTCTATGAGGACACCTACTCCTCTAGACTTAGGGATACACCAGAAGATATCGAGAACTTTCTGGATCCAATCAATATACCCGCACTCTCCAGAGAACAGAGACAGATGTTAGAGGCCCCGATTAATCTAGAAGAATTAGAGGAGGCCCTTAAAACAGTGCAGAATGAAAAAGCTCCAGGGGCGGATGGCTTACCTGGTGAGGTCTTTAAAACCTATAGCTCCTTACTACTACCAGAATTTCTAGAGGTAATTAAAATTGCCGAAAGAATGGGTGAATTACCTAGCTCCATGAGCGATGCCATTATCGTGGTTATACCAAAACCTGGCAAAGACCTGCTGTTACCAGATGCATATAGACCAATATCACTGTTGTGCAATGATGTGAAATTGATAGCTAAAGTACTGGCAAACAGGTTGGTCAGGGTAATACTGACACTGATTCATGGAGATCAGACTGGTTTTATGCCAGGCAAGTCAACATCTATTAATCTTAGGAGACTATTTTTGAACCTGCAACTACAGCAAGAGGGAGAAGGGAGCAGAGCAATTTTATCGCTGGATGCCGCTAAGGCATTTGACAGTGTTGAATGGCCTTTCTTGTGGGCGGTCATGAGGAAAATGGGATTTGGGCCCAAGTATATTAAATGGGTACGGATGCTATATGGCTCACCCAGAGCACAAATAAGGGCGAATGGGCTTTTGTCTGAGGCTTTTGCACTTCACAGGGGTACTAGACAGGGGTGCCCATTGTCCCCGTTCCTATTTGCCCTGGCTATAGAGCCCTTGGCCTGCCTTGTTAGGTCTTCTCCAGACATACAGGGATTTAGCTATGGAACATTGGAGGAGCGCATCGCCCTTTACGCAGATGATATGCTGCTGTTTGTAGGAGACGTGGAGCGCTCTCTGGGCCCAATCATGGCTCTGTTGAATGATTTTGGCCGCTACTCTGGTCTAACAATAAATTGGCACAAGTCGGTACTGATGCCATTAGACCCCATCCCACCCAACCTAGACTTGCACCAAATTCAATCGGTCGTTACTTTTAAATACCTAGGCATCTGGATCTCGCCTAGGGTGTTAGAATATGTAACACTTAATATAGACCCTCTGCTTGTGAGAGCGACATCCAAGGTGGACACGTGGTGTCGCCTCCCCCTATCTGCAATAGGACGGACTAATCTATGTAAAATGGTGCTTATGCCTCAATTTTTATATGCTCTCCACAACTCCCCTGTGTGGATTCCAACTGGAATCTTCAATAAAATACAAAGATTATTCAGAACACTTATTTGGGGTAAGAAATCGGCCAGGATTCGCTTAGAAACCCTACAAAGAGCTAAAGACCAAGGGGGGCTAGCGGTCCCAAACCCGTGGTTATATTTCCTAGCGGCGCAACTTCAACACCTGAAAGGTTGGAGTCTAACAAACGCTAGATCTTCTTCTGAAAAACTACTGAGATACCATGGCGGTGGTAGACCTCCGTTATACTTGCTAGAACTGGGAGCACAGGGTAGACCACCTGACCGTATATACACTGTGACATTAATACGTAAACTATGGCAGAAAATTAAGAGTATACTCAGAATGAACGGTTTTACGCGGTTCACACCACTGTGGCAAAACCCTGATCTACAAGAAGTAATACAACTAGAGGGCTTTCAGAGATGGGAGAGTAAAAGCATACACGGGATACATCAGCTGTATCTGGAGGGTGCTCTCAAAAGTTTTGATCAATTGAGGGAGGAATTTCATCTTACACACGATTCCTTTTATCAGTACCTACAGCTAAGGCATGCCTTAGAAACTCAAAATAGGGTTGAGACCATACATATAGTAACACATGAACTGACTGAGAATATACTGGCTACAGATGGCACGAAAGGATATATATCTAGGGTGTATAGTATACTGTTGGAGGCCCAGCATACACAGAATCCCCTTACCATTAGAGAAAAATGGGAAGAAGATGTAGGACCTTTGACAGATGATCAGTGGACTGAGGCACTTTCCATCGTCCCCTCATTATCTCTATGTGAGGCTCACCGGCTTTCTCAAATATATTTATTGCACAGGGTATACCGTACTCCTCACTGGCTATGTAGGGTTGGTTTGCGTGAAGTGGACTCGTGTCCCAGATGTGGTATGGAGGGCGCACACATACTTCATATGCTGTGGGATTGTAGAAAACTCAAAAGATTTTGGGGAGAAGTATTAAGGCTGATTACAAAAGTGTATGGAGTGACACTGACGGCATCCCCGGTAGTTTGCCTGCTAGGTCTGTTGGGACAGGATGACTTGGAGGATGGAGTAACTGTAGGTATCAGTAGAATGCTATATCAAGCAAGGAAGCTTATTGCTATGTACTGGCTTCATCCCTGTGCACCAAGACTGGAGGCATATGTTAAAAAACTGAACAACATTATAAGGTTGGAAAAGACTGTTTATTGTAAACGTAAAGCAAATACAAAATTCGAACGCATTTGGGGCCCCTGGCTGGATTCGCCGGGACTCCCCTCGATACACTTGAGGCGTCATCCCCTATCAGCATTCATGTAGAGCATTTGTACTGTTGGAAATATGATATGTTGTAACTGCTAAATGCTGTGTATTTATTAGCTATGTATCCATATTTTATTGAACTCCTGTAATACCACTACCACTATGCAAGTGCACCGGAAGGGTAAGGGTTGGGGGGAGGGTATATGTGTCAGAGGGTGGGAGGGGGAAATGGGAAGTTGTGGTTATGTATAAAATGTTTTAAAAAACCAATAAAAAAAGATTTGATTCAAAAAAAAGAAACAAGAAAGTTGTCCAACAACTGCTGCTGGAGTGATTGGTTCACGTATACAAAATTGCTTTTGTATCTGAGATATATGGTACTTGCTGCATGTCTCACACCTGCCCTGTGGTAATGAATGCTTAATCCAAGTGTTCAGGTGCTTCAATAGTGCTTGTGTGGTCACTGCTGCTAGAATGTGGCAAAGGTCATATCCAAGAAAAACTGTCTTGTTTCTAAGGGACAATATGAGCTTAGCATTTATGGAAATTTACCTTCACCCAATTATCTTAAATTTTTTACATCCAATTGAAGAAATGTATGTATGCCAGATGTTTTACATTAAATGTGAATTTCCAGAAAATACACCTTTAATAGTTAGGGTAAATATAGGAAAATTTACAATATAGCTTATTGGAGTACAACACATTTTTTTTTTTCATTTCTTCCCAGCTTTATCCTGTCTGTTAAACTTCTTAACTCACTGCTCAGTCCCTTCTTCAGTTAAGATAGGCTGCATATCATAGAGGAGAAGTAGGAGCAAAGAAAAATACACACAGGCACAAAGAGAAGTTGCACCAGAGGACAGATTTCCCGTAGTTTTATTCCAGCAGCCTTTACACTGAATTTATTACATTTGAGTTATGGTAAAACAGATATCCTATTGGTATCATCTCCAAAACGACTACCTCTTTCTGATTTTGAATCATCTACTACTCAATGAAGACCAATCTAAGTAGTGAACTAAGCAGTCAAGGCGACAGGGGTTAATTTATACTAATAAAGAGTAGAAAGAGTATCCCTCATAGGGTATTGAGGGAATGGCTGCTGCAGGTTTTCTTCACTCCCTGGAAACTCATAGCGGCCAGTTGCTTGCAGTATAACTGGAATGTAAAAAACGGACATCTGCAACGCCAGAGACTCTGTATCCCACCTCAAATAAACTTTCACCACTTGGAATTCTTTTTGCTTCCAGCTTTATTAAAAGTATCAAATAAAAAATATTTTTGGGTTAAATAAAATTAGAGTTACAAAAGACTCATATGCAAATTTAAAGTGATTTTGCATAGCAGGTCAGGGCTCTGGTTTCCAATCTGAAAGGATCCAGGCATGACATAGCTGAAGGGTGAAATATGAAAGAAGGCACTGGGTTATGGAAGTGTAACAGGGGGCATTTTTGGAGCCAGATTCCTCCTTCAGTATCATTTGAAAATCTGTAAAGTAACTTTTGGCACAGAAGGAACAGCTGGAAAAATAAAAAACAAAGATATCGGTGGGAACTGTGGAGATTGCATTCCATATAATGAACATTATCATTTAAATTTGGTATTTATTTCATATATATATATATATATATATGTATATATACCGTATATACTCGAGTATAAGCCGACCCAAGTATAAGCCGAGGCCCCTAATTTTACCACAAAAACCTGGTAAAACCTATATATTTTTTACTCGAGTATAAGCCGAGTTTGGGTTTTCAGCACATTTTTTTGTGCTGAAAAACTAGGCTTATACTCGAGTATATAAGGTGTATATATATATATATATATATATATATATATATATATATATATATATATATACAAAATTGAAGCCAGATGCACATGTTTAGTACAAAGGCTTGAAAAAGGCTCCAAGCGAGCCGAAACGTCACTGTACAATGCTATGCTGTACTCTTAAACATGGAATAAAAACCACCTTCACTGGAAGCTTTGGAGTGCTACCTATTTTTCATATCTTATCATTGGAGGACCTGTGGACTGGTCCATGTGAGCCTGCACCCACCATTTTCCTTTCTTGTGAGCTGTTTGAACTTCTCTAAGTATATATTATATATATACAAAATTGTAGCCAGATGCACAAGTTTAGTACAAAGCATGGCAATTTTATCCAACACCAGAAAAAAAATAAAGCTTGAGGTCATGATATATTCACCGTTCTAGACATACTTTCTTGGCAATATTCACCTTCATATATTTTGTGGACAAACCATAAAAGTATAGATGAAAAAAGTAGAAAATGTATACATTTCCAAATTCTTTCAAATCTTAATATCAGAATTATAGGCTGTATCACTCGTAACAAAAAGAAAACAAAAATCAACCAAAAAAATCCTATATTTTAATCAAATTAAAAAAAATAATAAAAAAGTTTTTAGTGAGGAGGGAAGGTCATACTGTAAAGCTTTATTTTCTTTTTAATGTTTAGTTAATAGATCTTAGAAAGTACCAGTCGACCAAGCTAGAAACATTACTTCAGCTGCTCAATATTTTGCCATTTGTATCGCTGCTCTAAATCCGGTTGTAATTTATTGTATACAAATTTATCAAACCTCCATAATTCTGGTGCCAAAATTACACTGATATCATTGATTTTAAATAGCTGAAATCACTTAAAAAGCCCAGCCATTCGAGTCTGACCCCCCATCAGTTAACTGTTTATATGCTGATGGTCGAGTTAGCAGGGGCACATAAATGGTGGCGGTGGCATGCACCCTGGTACCATGATGTTGGTGGCGCATGTTGAGATTTTGGGGAGGGTCGTTTCTCTCGATGACATCTTCCGGGAACATCAATACTCCTCAAAATGGCTCGAAGCCGCAGCCATTTGAATGCTGCTGGAGACTTTACCAGTGGCATTTAAAGAGTTAACACTCGCAATCAGTGCCAGCAATGATCGCAGGCATGAAAAACAGGGGGCTGATCCAAACTTTGAATTTCGGTTCCGGTCAACACTATTTAATAACAAATAAAAACAAGATCTGATTTACATGGCATAAACACCAATACAAATACAAAAATATGCCTTGAAGATATTTAGGGCGTACCAAATGCTACATATGTGTCTGATTAAGGAGTATTTGACTCTTTTCAGAATTTTTGCACAAATTAGACTGGACAGATCTATGGTGAGTCATTGGTTTGCAGGGAGCATTGTAGCTTGCAGCATCGGAGCCTTTGGTTTGAATTTGACCTATGAAAACATCTGTATTGAGTTTGGATTTTCTCCTCATGTTTGTTTTGGTTTCCTGAGGCTACTCTGGTTTTCTCTTCCCCACTAAAAAACATACTTATGATGAATTGGCTGTTTTTGGCTTGATGTGTGTTTCTCTGGGATGGAAGAAGGATGTATCACACTGTTGTTGAATTTTTTCTTTTAATCTCAATGAAATCAGGTCAAATAGGAATATTTATTTAAAAAAAATCGACAACTTATTGTTATTTGACCCCAATTAACATTTCTGCGGCATCACATAAGCAGTAGCAGTAATGAAGACCCAGTTTTCTCTCCCTGCAAACTCCACTTGACATGCTGCACTTCTTTTACACATACTGCACTTTTTGCCCTCTCTTCTCAAATTATAAACGTTCCATGATGCATCAGCACAACATCACATGATAGCAAGAGGTGCACTATGATTGTTCTTTTCAGTTATTTCAGCCTAAATGTTTCAGAAATCTGTCTAATTGTTGTTAGTAACTATGAATTTCTGTGTGTTTGTTTGCGCCCCCGTTGAAGAGCGTATTTTGTACAATTCATGCAATTTACAAAATAAAGGAAGGTGTGATGCCTTTGATGGATGACATACAACTCTCTATAGATTCAAATTGTATACCATAATAGGACATGCTGGATATATAAATATAACTGTAATACAAACAATTTGGAAACAAGTCTTTTCCCACCCATTGTTGCTGGAGGTAGCAGGTCAAACAACATTGCATGTTCCACTTCAGAATTCTCTGATTGTCCACACGCCTGCATCCTGAACATTATTACAAGAGACACAGGGGGTAATTTACTAAGGGCCCGATTCGCGTTTTCCCGACGTGTTACCCGAATATTTCCGATTTGCGGCAATTTCCCCTGAATTGCCCTGGGATTTTGGCGCACGCGATCGGATTTTGGCACATCGGCGCTGGCATGCACGCGACGGAAATCGGGGGGCGTGCCCGAACGAAAACCCGACGGATTCGGAAAAAACGCCGCATTTAAAAAAAAAAAAAATGTGTTGCGAAAATTGCACTTGCCTTCACTCAGCCCGGCTCGGTGTATATTCCAGTGCGTTCCAGGGAAGTTCAGCGCAGCAGTGCCACCTGGTGGACGTCGGAGGAACTACCTTAATAAATCCCGGCCGGACCCGAATCCAGCACAGAGAACGCGCCGCTGGATCGCGAATGGGCCGGGTAAGTAAATCTGCCCCACAGTGTTACCCCCTTGGTCCTGGATATGGTGAAAGCAGGGACATGCATGCCAAACCGGCAAACGGAAGAAATATCAAGGTTAATTTCTGTGTACTTACTCACTTACTAAAATACAGCCATAATATAAGAAGAGGTTCAGATCTCAACCGAGCCACCCGAGTTTCATATGATTCTGGTTGTAAAAGATATAACCAAAATCTTTAAAAAAATGACTAACAGGTATCAGAGTCAACTTTAGAGGGAAAATGTTTCCTCTGATTTGATCAGAAATATAAAAAATAGGAGTTTGGAATCACATAGTCATGCAGGGCATAGAAAATTGCATTTCATGTCACTGCAATCATTTTATGTAAAAAAAATGAAAATGTTTCACTGTATCTAGGCCAGTCAAATATACAATGGGGGGCATTTATAATAGTTGTCATTCTTTTTTTTCTTTCTATTTACACCGTTTTAAGCGATTTAGGACTTTTTTGAGGCCTATTCAATGATTGTACAAAATTGTACTGAACTTTTGCCAAATTTTCTTTTTATTTCATAACGAAACATAAAACTTATCACTTAAATTTTACAACTTACATGAAGTACAATGTGTCACAAGTAAACAATCTCAAAATAACCGGGATATGTTAAAGCTATAAGTTATAACCAAATATCGTGACACAAATATCGAGTCTGGTGACTAAGCTGAAAACAAGCGTCGGTGATGAGGGATTGAAAATGATGACAACATAAAACAATGTTTGTAAATACTTTGAGTAGTAAAACTATTTAAAAAATGACACATTTTAAAAAAAAAGTTTTACCATATAAACACAAAACAAATCTAGCAAAATTTACCACTAACTTGACGTACAACATGTCATAAAAAAAACTCTCCCAAAATCACTCAAAGTAATAACCATATCAAGCAACACATGTTTGATTACATAAATGAGGCTGAGTTTTAAGTCACAAAATGTCTGTGGCCTTAACGTTTTTTTTGCATTTATTTACTGTGCTTCCCAATTTTAGACTAAATATATTATAAGAAACATTTCCACGTCAAGGTCATATAAATGTTTACAAAAATAAGCAGAACAGGAAGGATATTGGACAAAATTTGATAAATATCATCACATAGCATGTATTCTTTTATTACACACATGACAGTATTCTTATAGAAATTTTTTACCTGGCATACATTTGTATGCCATGAGTTAGTTTCATAAAATATGACTTTCTTGCAGCAAATAATCCTTTATAAATGCAGAATCTGAAAAGAGGCCCACTCACTGGGAATGTGTGATAGTAGTGTGATAACAGTGTTGGAACATGCCAGTCTATCTCCACTATATGTCTCACAGTCATGAATCTCTTGCTTCAAAAGCAAATACACATCATCGCTCACATAATTCTCATTTTGTGGACAGACAAGAAAAGGGACTATCATATTTGTACAGCATTATTCCTAAAGCGGAGATCTCTGCGTCTGTAAAAGGGACATATTTACAGAAATTCACATTGACTGATTTGCATAGGATCTATGTTTAGCAAACAACTTGTCAAAAAACGGTCACTATTTAATACGACTGCAACCCAACCATATTAAAGCAGGGAGTTAGAATAGTTTATGCCAAAGTTATTAAGAGACAAAATAGTTTGTTGCAGTTTCAACTTAAATAGGATATAATTAAACTTTTAGAATAAGTTGGCATGTTTGGCGCCTATACACAAAAATGCGTGTACAGTAGGTTCTTCCCATGTATATATAGCATAATCTTGAATATGTCTCCTCTTGAACATAACTTAATAATTCAATTTATACAAGATATTTGTAGTTTAATGTCAAAAATGTCTTGGTGTTCCATGGTGTTATTGCTCTAATACTCAGCCCCAGACACAATTGTCCTAAATTCTTGCAAAGATATGGGACTGCAAGGACCTACCATAGATTAGACCAGTAATTTACACCACTTTATAATAAATCTGTTGGGCCTGTCCTTCTCATTAAACCTTCCTGACATGACCACATTTTGAAAAATTTGATATAAAATATATGTTGGTTCAAGTAAAGGTAACTCACAGTACTTGAAAGAGAACACAAATGTTGTTATCTTGCATCACTTAAAGGGAGTCTATCATAAGGAAGATCATTCCAATAGTTGTTGTGTATCTCACTAATTACATTGCTTTTTAATTGTTTCTTTAACATGACCTGGCTCCCTGCCAGTAACGTGTGTGTCGAGTCCCAGAGGATGGGGGCCTTCAAACGAGAATTACTGGCTGTGGTAAGCTGGTATAAGGGGGGAGGGAGCAGGGGAGAAACTGAGGAGGGGTGAGGAGAAAGCTAATTGTGCCATTTGAACTTCCCCACTTCCCCTCAGGACATACCACACACTACTGGCAGGGGGGTAATGTTAAAGAAATTAATAAAAAGCACTGGAATTATTCAAATGCATAACAAAGGCATTTTTTAAATCAATGTATCAGAGGCTATTGGAACCTGTCATCAGGTAAAAATGACCTGAGGAAGGTATAATACACTATGTAAAGCCAATGAAGGACAACTCTTACTGTGTGAAGAGTCAAAAAAATTGTGCAAAAATGTTTTACCATACTGGGCTTCCCACTGATCATGAAAATGTGAGGTCCCTTTCTCACCAATTGATTGAAGCCATAGGTTGCACATGTGTCCTGCCAATCTATTGAATATTATGGAAGTGATTGTCAAGCATGGTACTCAGCTATCTCCAGCAATCACATTCACTGTTTATGAGAGATCAGGAGATAGCTGAGCTCTGTGCTCTGAATTTTCTGGAAATCCCATAGAATTGAATGAAACAGCGAATGCTTGCTTGACCTGCTGCTTCATCACTTCATTCAATTAGTGTGACCGTGCCCCCTGTTTTCATGATCTTCAGGAGTCCATCCCTCCAGTGTTTAGAACATGTTTTTATAGCTATGTAAGTGCCTATTGTTGCCTTTCAGACTTCTCAGATAAGGCTCCCTTTAAATATTCGGTATATTTTACACATTGACTGATTTATACCTGTGATTTTGTGCAGCTCTAGCCTCTTTGTGCTTCTTAAGCAGAGATTGATTACATCGCAAGATAATGTTAATCCACTTCATAATAAACATATTTTATAGTATCATCTAAATGAAACCTCCCAGACCCTTTCAGATGCATAGGAAATACATTTGGATAGAAAGAGTGAGCAGTGGTAATTTTATCACAGGACTGGGAGTGCATGTGAAATTACATTGAAGGCTTGAGATGATTAAAGTGAGGGAATAGTTAGCATTGTAAAAAAATCTCATTTTTTTCGGTGGCGTGCGAGGAATTGAAAGAGAGGCTCACTTATGAGAAGCAAATCTTAGCTGCATAAGAGGTTTGTACAAGTGCTCTGGACCTCTTACCAGCTTTCCTTCAATTTACTTTAATCAAAATCAAATTTCTTTGTTTTGTGTCCACTGGATTCTGAAACTCAGATGAATGTGTAATTTCTGTGTTTCTCGTGAGTAGCAGCATGTGACAAGGTTAATTAGATGGAACAAGGAAACGGACAACCAAGCACTTAAGACTTTGTTCAGTTTTTTTTTTTTTTTTTTTAACAGTTAAATCTCTATTGCTCTGCCTATATAATTTACAAAGCAGTAAGGATAGTTTTTAAAAAAAAAAAATAAAAGTATTATTATTATTATTATTATATATAGAGCACAGTTAATTTCTTTCGAAAAGAGGTTCACATACACTGTGTAAAGACAAGAACAAAATCTGGACTGAAGGGACCTTGAAGGCTCACAGTCTATATAATCGTTTGAGGTTTATTGGCTAAGGTGGTGCAGAAGGAGGCAGAAGTTGGCGCAGGAGCTGCAGTTTGACAACGTGGAGGAGAAAGCGGCGTCTCCTGTTCAGGTTGTTGGTGTGGCTGGGCGGGAAGCACATTCACCCAGTGGGCCGTAAAGGACATGTACTGGCTCTGATCGTAGTTACAGCTCCACACGTCCACTCTGCCGTGCACCTTGGAAGAAACAAATTGGACAGGAGCATGTTCAGCTTCTGCACCTGAGGATGGCTGGACGCATACAGTTGTCTCTTTGTAATCGCCTCTTGCAACGACTGCTGCCGCCATGCGTAGCGAGGAGCAGGAGCATCTGTCCGGGAGAGGATGTCAAAGACAAACAGCTCCCTTCGGCAAAGGTGCTGGAGCCCTGACTGTCTGAAATGGCATGTGTACCACTAGGTGCTGCTGCTGATGCTGCTGCGGCAGAATGGACCTCCACATCTGTACCATGTTTCTCCCAGGCCATTGGATGGTGACGCTCCATGTGTCGACCCAGGGCTGTGGTGCCAACATTAGCTCCCTGGGCATGCTTCACTTTCTGCCGCAGATTCTCCATATACACACGCTCAGCTCATCTGGTGTCTTAACAAGAAACTGGTGATTTTACTGCAACTCTGCACTGAGTGACAACTAATGCCGCTGCCTCGCTGAACCCCTGTGCCACTGCTTACTTGGACATGTGAAGTGGGGTTTGTACCCGATAGCAAGAAACAGGAGCTTGGGTGAACGAAGTCACGCAGGGGAGGAACTGCTCCGCGTCATGAACTGCTCCGCGTCATGCAAGAAGTCAGAACTATGGCTACATACAATGGGAGGAACATGGTGTCCGCTCTGCACCGAGAAGGGATCGTCCAATGCGCCCTGCATGGTGCACGTGTTCAATCTGGTTGTCAAAAGTTTCCTGAAGTCTTCCACCCATCTGCAAGACATTCCAAAAATGGCCTGGAAACTGCATGCACTTCATCCATTCTTACAAAGTCAAGTACACCCTCGTCGAGTTGCAGCAGCAGAATGACCTCCCCCAACATATGCTGATATGCGATGTTTCCAACTGTTGGAATTCCAGCCTCCATATGTTAGACCACCTGTATTAACAGAGAAAAGCCATTAATGATTTTTTTGATGATACAAGTGGACAAGAGTACTTCCCTATGTAACTTTGATATCAGCCACTGGCAGTACATGCGTGGCACCTGCCATTTGCTCAGGCTCTTTGAAGAGTTATTTGTCAGTCGCCAGGTCAACGGGATGAATAATGTCATTCCACTGCTTCATTTCCTGGAACTTATGCTGCAAAATCTGTCTGGTCAGGGCATTGTGCCACTCTGAGGTCTACCATGTGCTGCCACCTCCACAATCTGTCATTGTGCCACTCTGTGGCCTACCATGTTGCTACCATCCCCACACTTTGTCATTGTGCCACTTTGTGGTTTACCATGTTGCTGCCATCTCCACACTCTGACATTGTGCCACTCTGTGGCCTACCACATTGCTGCCACCTCCACTCTCTGTCATTGTGCCACTCTGTGGCCTAGCATGTTGCAGCCACCTCCACACTCTGTCATTGTGCGACTCTGAGGCCTACCATGTGCTGCCACCACCACAATCTGTCATTGTGCCACTCTGTGGCCTACCATGTTGCTGCCATCCCCACACTTTGTCATTGTGCCACTCTGTGGCCTACCATGTTGCTAACACCTCCACACTCTGTCAATGTGCCACTCTGTGGCCTCCTGCTGCTGCCACCACTACACTCTGTCATTGTGCCACTCTGTGACCTTCTGTTCTGCCGCCACTTCCACAGTCTGTCATTGTGCCACTCTGTGGCTTACCATGTTGTTACCATCCCCACACTTTGTCATTGTGCCACTTTGTGGCCTACCATGTTGCTGCCATCTCTACACTCTGACATTGTGCCACTCTGTGGCCTACCACGTTGCTGCCACCTCCACACTCTGTCATTGTGCCACTCTGTGGCCTACCATGTGCTGCCACCTCCACGATCTGTCATTGTGCCACTCTGTGACCTTCTGCTTCTGCCGGCACCTCCACACTCTCTTATTGTGCCACTCTGTGGTCTACCATGTTGCAGCCACCTCCACACTCTGTCATTGTGCCACTCTGCGGCCTACTCATGCTACTGCCAACTGACCGCTGTCTCCCTGGAAGACCTTGTGATTTCCATAATGCTGTTTTCACCCTCCACCACTCTATGACATTGCCACTATGTTTGGTTCCCCTTCATTTCATCTCAGGATTGTTAGCTTTTGAGTGGATACAGAACACAGAACACAGAGGACATTCAAATATCCCATTTACTGGTCATCTCTGTTTTGGATCAATTCCTGTTTGTTTTTGGCTTTAGCAATACTGACGGATTATTGACCGATTGAAAGTGGACACTGACGGATGAAATGAAGAGCAAAATGATCAGTGACGTCAATGCAAAAGTACTGCCCACACCCTCTCCATTCTTTCGGGGGGTTTCTACATATATCCGCGTTTAATAGAACAGGTTCTGTCGCAATCTATGGAATCATCTGATGTCAGTGTAAAAAGAGTGCACTCTTTGATGTTATAGTGGGATCTTGGCCCTCAGCTCTGTCCTTTCGATCTGGCACAGACGTTACCTTGTCAGGCTGCGTTCCTGCTTCACTTATTTGGTAAAGTTGGCCTCTGTAAGTGCACATGGAATTGAAGAGTGAAGCGATACTAAGAGCGGCGGCTGTCATGTGCGTGTCATACTAAAACACAGCATTGTTTGAAGACCAAACCCCGCTCCCTAAGCATATTTGAGCATGGCACAACGTTCTACAACACCCTTCAGGCTCTCTGCAGCCAGGAAATACCTGTTTTTTAATGTGATACTACATGATTCAATTCGGGTTGAATTGAATTTTGAAAAATTTGGCGAACCTGGTCGCATCAAATTTTGAAAAATTCGCCAATCTCTAGTTATAATGCAATTCTAAGCCAAGGAGGACCTGAGGTTAATACTTGCTCCCAATATGCTAACTGCTCACAAATGACCATTTGTACACTATGGGGCAGATTTACTTGCCCATTCGCGATCCAGCGGCGCGTTCTCAGCGGTGGATTTGGGTCCGGCCGGGATTCACTAAGGCAGTTCCTCCGCCATCCACCAGATGTTGCTGCTGCGCTGAAGTCTGCCGAGGCCCGCTGGAATGTCATGAAATTCACCAGCCTATACCTGGTGAAGGTAAGTGCAATTTTCGCAACACATTTTTTTTTAAAAATGCGGCGGATTTTCCGAATCCGTCGGGTTTTTCGTTCGCCCACGCCCCCCCGATTTCCGTCGCGTGCATGCCGGCGCCAATACTGACTGGCTTCGTAAATGCCATATAAGAGGATAGCCTCTATATATTAGCGATGAGCAAATCCATTGGTTGTAGAGATGAGCAAACATACTCGTCCGAGCTTGATGCTCGTTCCAGCATTAGCGTACTCGAAACTGCTTGTTGCTCGGACGAATACTTTGCCCGCTCGAGAAAATGGCATCTCCCGCCGTTTTGCTTTTTGGCGGCCAGAAACAGAGCCAATCACAAGCCAGGAGACTCTGCACTCGACCCAGCATGACGTGGTACCCTTACACGTCGATAGCAGTGGTTGGCTGGCCAGATCAGATGACCCTGGAATAGACTAGCCCCTGCCTGCGCTGCTCGGATCATTCTGTGTCTGGATGCCGCTAGGGAGAGAGCTACTGCTGGTCAGGGAAAGCGTTAGGCTGTTCTATTAGAATAGTGTTAGGCAGGAGTGATTCAACAAGAACCCAACAGCCCTTCTTAGGGCTACAATAACGTTATACATTTTTTTTTTTATTTGCAGCTAGTACCATATTGTGAGGAATTTGCAGGGGGACTTGCTACCGTTGTGTTTAGCTCTTAGTGACACACATATCCACCTCAAACACCAAAGTGGGACAATTTATTAGGGGTTTGATTTCAATTAGGCACAGTCTGCCAGTTTCTTTTTATTTTACATTTATTTTTTCATAACTCAGCGTCATCTCATCTGGCATAGCAGTGTGCTTTCAGACTTGGCTAGAAAATAACCATAGGAGAATCCAAACGGCTTACTTAGGCCTACAATAGCGTTATATATTTTATTTCTGGTTGATCTGCTGGTGGCTGGCCTTGCTGTAGTGCATCTACTACCATATTGTGAGGAATTTGCAGTGAGACTTGCAACCGTTGTGTTTAGAGCTTAGTGACGCACATATCCATCGCAAAGACCGAAGTGGGACAATTTATTAGGGCTTTGATTGAAATTAGGCACAGTCTGCCATTTACTTTTTATTTTACGTTTATTTTTTCATAACTCAGCGTCATCTCATCTGGCATAGCAGTGTGCTTTCAGACTTGGCAGAAAATAGCCATAGGAGAATCCAAACGGCTTACTTAGGCCTACAATAGGGTTATATATTTTATTTCTGGTTGATCTGCTGGTGGCTGGCCTTGCTGTAGTGCATCTACTACCATATTGTGAGGAATTTGCAGTGAGACTTGCGACCAATGTGTTTAGCGCTTAGTGACGCACATATCCATCGCAAAGACCGAAGTGGGACAATTTATTAGGGGTTGGATTGAAATTAGGCACAGTCTGCCATTTACTTTTTATTTTACGTTTATTTTTTCATAACTCAGCGTCATCTCATCTGGCATAGCAGTGTGCTTTCAGACTTGGCTATAAAATAGCCATAGGAGAATCCAAATGGCTTACTTAGGCCTACAATAGCGTTATATATTTTATTTCTGGTTGATCTGCTGGTGGCTGGCCTTGCTGTAGTGCATCTACTACCATATTGTGAGGAATTTGCAGTGAGACTTGCAACCGTTGTGTTTAGCGCTTAGTGACGCACATATCCATCGCAAAGACCGAAGTGGGACAATTTATTAGGGCTTTGATTGAAATTAGGCACAGTCTGCCATTTACTTTTTATTTTACGTTTATTTTTTCATAACTCAGCGTCATCTCATCTGGCATAGCAGTGTGCTTTCAGACTTGGCTATAAAATAGCCATAGGAGAATCCAAACGGCTTACTTAGGCCTACAATAGCGTTATATATTTTATTTCTGGTTGATCTGCTGGTGGCTGGCCTTGCTGTAGTGCATCTACTACCATATTGTGAGGAATTTGCAGTGAGACTTGCGACCGTTGTGTTTAGCGCTTAGTGACGCACATATCCATTGCAAAGACCGAAGTGGGACAATTTATTAGGGGTTGGATTTCAATTAGGCACAGTCTGCCATTTACTTTTTATTTTACGTTTATTTTTTCATAACTCAGCGTCATCTCATCTGGCATAGCAGTGTGCTTTCAGACTTGGCTAGAAAATAGCCATAGGAGAATCCAAACGGCTTACTTAGGCCTACAATAGCGTTATATATTTTATTTCTGGTTGATCTGCTGGTGGCTGGCCTTGCTGTAGTGCATCTACTACCATATTGTGAGGAATTTGCAGTGAGACTTGCGACCGTTGTGTTTAGCGCTTAGTGACGCACATATCCATCGCAAAGACCGCAGTTGGACAATTTATTAGGGCTTTGATTGAAATTAGGCACAGTCTGCCATTTACTTTTTATTTTACGTTTATTTTTTCATAACTCAGCGTCATCTCATCTGGCATAGCAGTGTGCTTTCATAGTTGGCTAGAAAATAGCCATAGCAATAGGATAGCATCGTTTGGTTTTAAAAACTAAAAAACACAAAAAAAACACAAAAAAAACACAAAAAAAAGTAAAAAAAAAATTAAAGTTATAACTTTCATTTTCAAAATGTTTAACCCGAGGGCTAGGGGTAGAGGACGAGGGCGGGGACGTGGGCGTCCAACTACTGCAGGGGTCAGAGGCCGTGGTCCTGGGCGGGGTGAGACACCACCTGCTGATGAGGGAGCAGGGGAACGCCGCAGAGCTACACTCCCTAGGTTCATGTCTGAAGTTACTGGGACTCGTGGTAGAGCACTGTTGAGGCCAGAACAGTGCGAACAGGTGATGTCGTGGATTGCCGACAATGCTTCGAGCAATTTGTCCACCAGTCAGTCTTCCACGCAGTCCACCCATGTCACCGAAATCGGCACTCCTCCAGCTCCTGCACCTCAGCCTCCTCCCCCCCAGTCTGCCCCCTCCCAGGAAAATTTGGCATTTGAACCGGCATACTCTGAGGAACTGTTTTCTGGACCCTTCCCACAGTCACAAACCACTTGTCCGGTTGCTGCTGAGCAATTTTCCGATGCCCAGGTTTTCCACCAGTCGCAGTCTGTGGGTGATGATGACCTTCTTGACGTAGTGGAAGAAGTGTGTAAAGAGGTGTCCGACGATGAGGAGACACGGTTGTCAGACAGTGGTGAAGTTGTTGTCAGGGCAGGAAGTCCGAGGCGGGAGCAGACTGAGGGATCGGAGGATGATGAGGTGACAGACCCAAGCTGGGTTGAGAGGCCGGGTGAACACAGTGCTTCTGAGACGGAGGAGAGTCCTCGACCAGAACAAGTTGGAAGAGGCAGTGGTGGGGCCAGACGGAGAGGCAGGGCCAGAGCTGGTGCATCAGCGCCAAATGTGTCACATAGTGAAGCTTCCGTGGCGAGGGCTCCCGCGGCGAGGGCTAGATTTTCAGAAGTCTGGAGGTTCTTTAAGGAAACACCGGATGACCGACGGACTGTGGTGTGCAACCTTTGCCAAACCAGGATCAGCAGGGGTTCCACCACTACTAGCTTAACTACCACCAGTATGCGCAGGCATATGAATGCTAAACACCCCACTCAGTGGCACCAAGCCCGTTCACCTCCGGCCGTGCACACCACTGCTCCTTCCCCTGTGTCAGCCCCCTGCCCAGGACCCTGGCCCAAAAACCCCATCGTCGCCTCCACGATCCTCCAAAGCATCCACCAGCGTTCAGCTCTCCATACCCCAGACGCTGGAGCGGAAAAGGAAATATAGTGCAACTCACCCGCACGCCCAAGCCCTCAATGTCCACATCTCCAGATTGCTTAGCCTGGAGATGCTGCCCTATATCGGTCCCCAGCCACCACTACTTTTCCCGATGTGCCGTCCCAGCCCTGCACCAGCACGTGTCAGACAACATCATCCGTGCCCTGAGCAACGCCGTTTCTGACAAGGTCCACCTGACCACGGACACGTGGACGAGTGCTGCCGGGCAGGGCCACTATGTATTGCTGACGGCACATTGGGTTAACTTGGTGGAGGCTGGGACCGAGTCTGACCCTGCGGCTGGTCATATACTGCCGACGCCGAGGATTGCGGGGCCTACCTCGGTCCAGGTCTTTCAGGCCTACTATGCCTCCTCCTCCTCCCACCCCTCCTCCACCTCCTCCTCCGAACTACCATCCGTGGGCATGGCGCCATCAGTCGCTAGCTCTAGGCACAGCAGCTAAGCGACAGCAGGCGGTGCTCGAACTGCTGAGCCTAGGCGATAAAAGGCACACCGCCCAAGAACTATTACAGGGCATCACGGCGCAGACTGATCTGTGGCTGGCACCGCTGAACCTGAAGCCAGGCATGATTGTGTGTGACAACGGCCGTAACCTGGTGGCGGCTCTGCAACTCGGCAGACTGACACATGTGCCATGCCTGGCCCATGTGTTAAATCTGATAGTTCAGCAGTTCCTCAAGACATACCCCAATCTGTCTGATTTGCTCACGAAGGTGCGCCGCATCTGTGCGCATTTCAGGAAGTCCAGCCCAGATGCTGCCACTCTCAGGGCAGCGCAGCGCCGCCTCCAACTGCCCGCTCACCGACTGTTGTGCGACGTGCCCACGAGGTGGAATTCAACATTAACCATGTTATCCAGAGTTTACCAGCAGCGCAGAGCGATTGTAGACTGCCAGATGTCAACTTCCACCAGAACTGGTAGTCAGGTCAGTCAGCTTCCTCAAGTCTACAATGATGAGTGGACGTGGATGTCTGATATCTGTCAGGTGCTGAGTAACTTCGAGGAGTCAACACAGATGGTCAGTGGCGATGCCGCCATCATCAGCCTCACCATCCCGCTGCTTGGCCTGTTGAAAAACTCTCTGATCAGCATGAAGTCGGAAGCTTTGCGCTCGTCACAAGAGACGGGGGAAGAAGATTCCCTTGTTGATAGCCAAAGCTCCCTCAGGTCTGTTTCTCAGCGCATATCGGAGGAGGTGGAGGAGGATGAGGAGGAAGAGGAGGAGAATGTTGGCGAGACACAAGAGGGGACCATCAGCGTGTATGGGCAGAAGAAGAGGAGTTGGAGGAGGAGGAAATGGACAGTCAGGCCAGTGAGGGGAGTGAATTCTTGCGCGTTGGTACTCTGGCGCATATGGCAGATTTCATGCTAGGCTGCCTATCCCGTGACCCTCGCGTTCAAAGAATTTATTCCAGCACCGATTACTGGGTATTCACTCTCCTGGACCCACGGTACAAGCAAAATCTTTCCACTCTCATCCCTGGAGAGGAAAGGAGTGTGAGAATGCATGAATACCAGCAGGCCCTGGTGCACAAGCTGAAACAGTATTTCCCTTCTGACAGCGCTAGCGGCAGAGTGCGTAGTTCTGCGGGACAAGTAGCGAGGGAGAGTAGGCGAGCAGGCAGCTTGTCCAGCACTGGCAAGGGTACGCTTTACAAGGCTTTTGCCAGCTTTATGTCACCCCAGCAAGACACTGTCACCTGTCCCCAGTCTCGGCAGAGTAGGGCTGATCTTTACAGAAAGATGGTGAGGGAGTACGTAGCTGACCATACCATCGTCCTAAATGATCACACAGCTCCCTACAACTACTGGGTTTCAAAGCTGGACATGTGGCACGAACTGGCGCTGTACGCCTTGGAGGTTCTTGCCTGCCCTGCCGCTAGCGTGTTGTCCGAGCGGGTTTTCGGTGCAGCTGGTGGCATCATCACCGATAAGCGTACACGCCTGTTGGCTGACAGCGCTGACAGGCTGACGCTTATTAAGATGAATAAAGCCTGGATTTCTCATAATTTCCAATCTCCACCAGGTGAAGGAAGCTCAACCTGAATAATTTATGCACTCCTCCTCCTCATTTTTCTCCTTCTCCTCCTCTTTGTACACTAAAGCAGAGGAAACTGGCTATTTTTTGACAGGGCCCACTGGCTCTAGCTATAGTACTCTATGCATTTAATTTTTCTGGAGGGCCACCTACCCGGTCCTCTGTTTTAAACAATTTTTGGGACTGCCACATACAGGCACTCAATCTATTCAATTTTTCTGGAGGGCCACCTACCTGCTCCTCTGGTTTGAAAACTTTTTTGGACTGCCACATACAGGCACTCAATCTATTAAATTTTTCTGGAGGGCCACCTACCTGCTCCTCTGGTTTGAAAACTTTTTTGGACTGCCACATACAGGCACTCAATCTATGTAATTTTTCTGGAGGGCCACCTACCTGCTCCTCTGGTTTGAAAACTTTTTTGGACTGCCACATACAGGCACTATCCAAATTAAATTGTCTCCATAGCAGCCTCCACACGTTGTCTCCATTGCTACCTCCAAAAGTCGTCCATATAGCTGCCTCCATACATCGTCCCTTTATCAAACGAGGTGTGTCAGGCAGAAATTTGGGTTGTTTTCATGGATTCCACATCAAAGTTGTTAACTTTATCGCCACCCTGCTGTGTTATCCACAAAATATACTGGCAAACTTTTATGATTAACCGATATTATTTGAGCGCTTCTTGCGCATATGTTTACATTCCCCTCACCTGCCATATCCCAAACTTATAAGAACGCTACTACACTTAACGTGGTGGAGGCTGGGACCGAGTCTGACCCTGGGGCTGGTCATATACTGCCGACGCCGAGGATTGCGGGGCCTGCCTCGGTCCAGGTCTCAAAGGCCTACTATACCTCCTCCTCTTCCCACCCCTCCTCCACCTCCTCCTCCTCCGAATTACCATCCGTGAGCATGGCGCCATCAGTCGCTAGTTCTAGGCACAGCAGCAGTGCCGTCGCTAAGCGACAGCAGGCGGTGCTCAAACTGCTGAGCCTAGGCGATAAAAGGCACACCGCCCAAGAGCTATTCCAGGGCATTCCACATCAAACTTGTTAACTTTGTCGCCACCCTGCTGTGTAATCCACAAAATATACTGCCAAACTTTTACCATTTACCGATCTTATTTCAGCGCTTCTTGCGCATCTGTTTACATTCCCCTCACCCACCATATCCCAAACTTATAAGAACGCTACTACACTTGATCTTATACAAAAGGTTCTTAGAAGTGCTGTTTGGGGAGTAGCCTAGAGACAGGGGCTTGGATTGGCGAAAGCTCGCCTGGCAGCGGAGCGCCAGCTCCATCCCAAGATCCAACTAACATAGTTTTAACTGCAGCACCTTTAATCTACTACTAGTTCACTGCCTCCATACATCGTCCCCTTATCAAACGAGCTGTGTCAGGCAGAATTTTCAGGTGTTTCACCACATACATAGTGGAACTCGGCGCGTCTGTCGCCGCCATGCTGGAGACCTGCAGTTGCAATCATAGAAGCGCAATATGGATACCCCATACTGTCGCTCTTAATCATGGAAGTCCTCTCCATGGCTGCCTCCAAATGTCGTCCCCTTATCAAACGAGCTGTGTCAGGCTCATTTTTCGGGTGTTTCACCAGATACGTTATGGAACTTGGTCACTATGTCGCCACCATGCTGTGTTATCGACTAAATATACCGTCAACCTTTTGTTCACAGAGGAAATAATTTCAGCGCTTCTTGCTCACCTCCTTTGGTTCCTCTCTGCCACCCATTGGTTTGAAGCCTGAGTCCATTTAGGGTATGTCGCCATGCCACTCTCTAGCCTGCCGCTGCCTCTGCATGCTGTCCCCTATAGTGTCAGGGTCAATTATTGGATGTTTTAGATGCTATCTAGCTTCATTCTGTCACTCTGTCATGGCCATGCTGTTGCCCATAATTTTGGCATAATGGTGCGATTAAGCAGCCTCAGAGGCATCCATGCATGCTGCCCCTGCTGTTTCCTGTCCATTTCCGTGGTGTTTCCATCCTTTTCTGAGGTTTCCAGGTGTTTGGCCAAGCTTCCCTGTGCAGAGCCTTGATCCCCTTGAAAAATGCTCGAGTCTCCCATTGACTTCAATGGGGCTCGTTACTCGAGACGAGCACTCGAGCATCGGGAAAAGTTCGTCTCAAATAACGAGTACCCGAGCATTTTAGTGCTCGCTCATCTCTAATTGGTTGGTTTATAGATTTGGAACAAATCTGGCATTTTTCAGGCAATTTCTTTATGATTCACCTCAGATGAATCTTTCAAAATGGCAGCTAACTTATTTATCTCAGAGCATAGGAAGAGGGATATAGGCAAGAAAGGAAAACTTGTTAAACTTTAAAACATTAACTAAATTAGACATTTGGAGCAACATCCGTTAAGATTTATTCTATATGGACTTGAACCAAATCTTTTGAAAAATGACAAAGCTTCTACAAATTAAATTATTCTCTCATCTCTATCTACAATGCTAGCTCCCAGCTGTGTTAGATTTCAGCTATAAAACATTGGGGCACATTTTCTGGTCCAAACTGTACTAAAAGTATGTTTGCCTGAGTATAATGCAGGGTGCGCCACAAAGTGTTGTGTGCGCCAGAAATGTGTCTCAGTCTGCCAGAAAACTGGTGCATGTCCCTTAGTAAATATGGGCCATTATTTTTGGGTTACAGTAAATTTGGCTGGCCAAGACATCCACACCTTTGGCCAAATTGTTCAATGCCATCCCAACTTTGTTAAAAAGTGTGGCGCATGACACAAAAGGACCATAAAGTCACAAATCCATGGGAATATAGTCACAAATCCATAGTTTCATGCCTTGTATGCCAAATAACTGGCATGATACATCAAATTTAAAAAAAATGTTTTTTTTTAAATCACAAAAATGTTGTTGCTAGTAGAAATGATTAATTCCTATCATTAAATTATAGATAGAATCAAATTCTGTAAGTTCCTTCTATATTTGAACATTTCAAATGCTAAATCTTCATAGTATATGTCTGATACTCCTGAGGTTTAGAAAGCAAAACTATTTTGCTCTATGGGTGGTTTTACTGTGCTGTATAAGAAATATGAATTCCATCAGTCTAGAGGTTATCTCTGCTCCTAGGCCTTGTAGTTTAGTCTTTCTAAGTTATTTCGTTATTATACGCTCATTTTATACTAGAAGTGCTAATACCGAATCCATCTTGACTGAACTTGTATCCAGTTAATGAAACAAAGGAATCGGAAATCAATGTTACAAAGACCCTAAAAGGTATTATTATCATGATCTTATCTCAAGTCTTAGCACATTCCAAGAACATGTCATTAGCATTGTGTACTGTGCAACATCATGCAAAATACATTTGTTATAAACTGGAATATACTAAATATGACCTACAAACGGTATGCATTTATACAGCATTAATACAAACATCATCCACCATTATTGGTTGTTAACTAGTAGATGCTATCAAGGTCAGACCACTGCCGTATCAATAAGACTGAAAAACCATTGTTAATATAATTATAGACCTTCTGCATTCTGAAAACTTTATTTATAAAGCACCATATGGGGGCACTTTCTCTTTGAAGTAACATTTTCCATCAGTAATAAGTAATCACTAATCTTCTTCTACTACCAGCAGTAAAGCCATGTGTTATACATGCATCGCCCTAGTATTTTTTTTATATTTATGCAGCTCACATCTATTTTGTTATATTTTTTCGATGACATGTTTTCTTGGTACTTACCATTACATATTTTCTACACTTTTCACTATTTCAATGTTGGTTCTACTTTCTACTTGTATTATTGCTTTCTAGATGTTCTTGACGTCTGCTTCACCTACACTCACCGGCCACTTTATTAGGTACACCTGTCCAACTGCTCGTTAACACTTAATTTCTAATCAGCCAATCACATGGCGGCAACTCAGTGCATTTAGGCATATAGACATGGTCAAGACAATCTCCTGCAGTTCAAACCGAGCATCAGTATGGGGAAGAAAGGTGATTTGAGTGCCTTTGAAAGTGGCATGGTTGTTGGTGCCAGAAGGGCTGGTCTGAGTATTTCAGAAACTGCTGATCTACTGGGATTTTCACGCGCAACCATCTCTATGGTTTACAGGGAATGGTCCAAAAAAGAAAAAACATCCAGTGAGCGGCAGTTCTGTGGGCGGAAATGCCTTGTTGATGACAGAGGTCAGAGGAGAATGGGCAGACTGGTTCGAGCTGATAGAAAGGCAACAGTGACTCAAATCGCCACCCGTTACAACCAAGGTAGGCAGAAGAGCATCTCTGAACACACAGTACGTCGAACTTTGAGGCAGATGGGCTACAGCAGCCGACCAGCAGCACACCGGGTGCCACTCCTTTCAGCTAAGAACAGGAAACTGAAGTTAACAATTTGCACAAGCTCATCGAAATTGGACAGTAGAAGATTGGAAAAACGTTGCCTGGTCTGGTGAGTCTCAATTTCTGCTGCAACATTCGGATGGTAGGGTCAGAATTTGGCGTCAACAACATGAAAGCATGGATCCATCCTGCCTTGTATCAATGGTTCAGGCTGGTGGTGATGGTGTCATGGTGTGGGGAATATTTTCTTGGCACTCTTTGGGCCGCTTGGTACCAATTGAGCATCGTTGCAACGCCACAGCCTACCTGAGTATTGTTGCTGACCATGTCCATCCCTTTATGACCACAATGTACCCAACATCTGATGGCTACTTTCAGCAGGATAATGCGCCATGTCATAAAGCTGGAATCATCTCAGACTGGTTTCTTGAACATGACAATGAGTTCACTGTACTCAAATGGCCTCCACAGTCACCAGATCTCAATCCAATAGAGCATCTTTGGGATGTGGTGGAACGGGAGATTCACATCAAAGATGTGCAGCCGACAAATCTGCGGCAACTGTGTGATGCCATCATGTCAATATGGACCAAAATCTCTGAGGAATGCTTCCAGCACCTTGTAGAATCGATGCCACGAAGAATTAAGGCAGTTCTGAAGGCAAAAGGGGGTCCAACCCGTTACTAGCATGGTGTACCTAATAAAGTGGCCGGTGAGTGTATACAACTTATATACTTATATATAGTACTCTGTATTTTTGGGATAAAATGTTTTTTTTTCCCCACAGTAATATTTCAACACTGCTACCCAGCCCAAACAATAAGACTCTAAATATTAACCATTTAAGCCACCATGAAGTTGGGGAACATCATGCTAAGCTTGTTTTTGCCCCCCCCCCCCTCCTCCCACAACCTCCCACGACCTTACCCAGAAGCAGAGCTTAAGTGATCAGTGCAGGAGGCTGGCTGTATGTGTAGGATGAGACTCTGCACTAATAGCCGGGATTGCAATAATTGTGTTCCCGGCTGTTTAACCCTTTAGGTGCCTTGGTCAAACATGACCACAGCACCTAAAGGGGTCATCCAGCTCTCCACTCGAGGATAGCACCCCCACGCAGAATATGGGGGTGCCGTTCGTCTCCAGAGCAACCCTAGAACCCTAGTGAAGGGCCCTAAGACTGCCTTGTCTAAGTGCCTGCTAAATGCCTTCTGCATAGGCTCACTGATATAATGCACTGCCATACTTCAGTATATTAATTTGAACAAGTGATACATTCCAGTAAATAATTGATATTGTTTGTGTAATGAAAAGTTATACTATATTCCAATATACATTCTGTATCAATTCTTCATGGTTTCCCAGATCTCTGCTTGTTGTCTGCTTGCTGTCTGCTGCATCAGGAAGCTTCATCGTTTACTTCCTGTAGATAAACACTGGTCCATGGTCATGTGATGTCACACAGGTGCACAGTTCGTTATAATGCACAGTATATTAAAAACTGTGTGATGTTAACAAGCTGCACCTGTGTGACATCACATGACCACGGACCGATGTTTATCTACAGGAAGTAAACAACAAAGCTTCCTATAGAATAACAGCAAACAGAGATCTAGAAAACTGTGAGGAATTGATACAGAAAGTATAATGGAAAATTGAATAACTATTTATTACAAAACAATATTAAATATTTGCAGTCATGTGCTAAATGTGGACAACCCCTTTAAAGTTTGGTTAATGCTTTTGACATCTCAAAACTCGTAGGGGCTTGAAAACAATCAGAGAGGTCACAAACAAAAAATAATTTATTATGTTCTTATAAATGTCTTATATATATAGTATATAGCATATACTATAATTAAACTAAGTTCCAAAGGATCCCCTGTGGTCACAGAAATGGTGCATAGAAATGTCCCTTTAAAATGAAAATAGAAAGTTGTCTTTAATTTAAAGTTATCTAATTTAAGTAACACTTATAATTCGATCACTTTTTGCGGTTCCTTCCTAACACTAGGGCATTATTAGTTTCTACTTGTTCATTATAAGCCAAAGCAAAGTCATCCATTTCATCCATGTGTAAGATGTGCGGTCTCCTCGCTCAGTGATGTTACATTTGTTATAGCATATGTTTAAGATCTCCCTGTAGAGTTTCCCTGAATGTAATTAGCATAACATCCGTTTTGTTCTCCATCATTGCAGAATCTTTAACCTGCAATTCCAGTAGATTTTAACAACCGGATAAGACCCCCTATAGCACAACTTCTCTAACTTTTTTCCTGTTCAGCAATACGTCTGCCAAAATCCATTGCTATTGTTTTGTCTAGAACTAAAGGGGTACATTGAATGGCTGCCAGATCACCATGTATTATAGGAGTGAGATGGAAAGTAGAGTTATAAGGGACCAGAATGAAATAAAGTTAGAAATCACAGTCCTGCTATTAATTACAATAGAGCATTGGCATTTAATTTAATCCATCTCCCATATACTGTATATACATTTCTTCAGTTGGATATTATTGAAAAAATGTTCCTGTTTGAAGATAATTTCCCATTAATGTAGCCATGTTGTCCCTTAGAAATGAGTTTGATGTCCTTGGATACGACCACCACTGCTGCAGTTGCACAATCAATTTTTATTTTTGTATTTGAAATGTCTGAGAGTTATTGCATGTCCCACATCTGTCCTTTGGTAATGATTTCTGAATGCAAGTGCTTGGGCTCCTCATTAGCGTTGTCAGGCCATCGATGTCAGGGTGTGGGGGTATCTTGTTTCTAAGGGACAACATGGCTACATCTATGGAAAATTATCTTCACACAGGGACAATTTTTTAAATAATATCTTTTTGAAGAAAAGTATATACTGTATATGGCAGGAGAATTAATTTAATTGTCAATGCCCAGATAATAATACACCTTTAGGGCTCATTCACACGCCCGTCTGTGGGGATGTACAGGCGGCAGTGGTACGGTGCAACAAATGTGTGGCACCGATCTGCGCCATACACCTGGAAAAGATAGAGCATGCTCTATCTTTTCCCGTGTGTACGGCTGTGCGCCGCTGTTTTCTATGGAGGGGTCACCTCCTCCTCTTCTCCGGGCGTGTGAATGTACCATTAACCTTACAAGGTGTCGGTGTTGTTGGTTAACCAATATAAGCCTAAGATGTTTTTTAAATGAAACAAGTCTTATTCGTATGTTTTATAAAGTGAGGTATTACAAAAAAACAAGTTGATTTGCCCCTTTATACGGTAAAAAGAGCCAAATTAGACCAATTAACCCATGTACCCATTAGCTCCATATTCATACCTAGTCGTGCATTAGTGGGCTTGTACTCTTTGCATAGCGATTTTTTTAAACCGGTCTCATTTTCCGTTTCGGAGGCATTTCATCCAGTGTATTATTTATTTATATTCTATTAAACGCTGATATATGTTTATTTGCTGTTGAATGCATTTTTCTTCTTTTTGTGCACTTTCTCTCTCCGCTCTCATTTGCAATCCATTTTAAAGCTCTGTAATAGCAGGGAATTTGTGTTTGTGCTTCGCCCTCCTGTGGATTAAGGCACACCACATTGAAAACCACTGCACTCAGAGCGGTTTGTAATGGTTTAAAGAGCAGTGAAAAAACACGGCTAAGCTTCTAATATGGGCTTCAGCAGACAGACCGAGCTTTCAGAAAACCCCACAATAGGCTCTATAATGACCCTGCTTGCCAAACTTCCATCTTGGCTTTTAACAAAAGATAGATGCCTTTTGAAAATTGAAGTTCTCTACCAAGGTGACCTTCCTAATTTGGGTTGTGCTGTTCAAGGAAACTATAAATGGATTCCCTTGTCTGTTAAGAGCATTTTAAGCATAATGGTATTTTCTCAGTATATCACTTCGCATTACTTTTTTATGTTGTGGGTGTTGTACAGTTTTATGTTACAGTATCCCGATGACTCATGGGTTATGCAAATTAGATTAGTTGTAGTTTTGATGTATGTCTTATAATAAGAGGAAAAGATAAGCAGAATTTGGTCTTCCGAAACTTTGGGGATAATTTATTATAAGAATATTTCCTCACAGTGGATGGTGATGTGTCATTGTAAATTATCTAATTGAATTCCACCTATTGGTTGGCTTTATATGTTAAAAAGGAACCCATTTATGCTAAACACCGCCCATTGTTGGTTTAGGCATAAAAACAGTGTAAAACGTGAGGAATGGCAGGGACACTGTGCGTACAGTGACAGCTGTAAATAATTGAGTATAATCCCTCACTGGACTTATAAGAAATAGCAAAAATACTCATTATACCCTTTTATATGTAATTATATAACAACCCGCAAAGGCGTCAGTGGTATTTAAAGTTTGAATTTGCTGCCATTGGATAGAGACGATCCTAGGGAAAAAAGTGTCACCCATACTTTACTGCTAGCTGTGTCTATAGAAATAAGACTGTTAACACCCAGGATTGGTGCTAACAATGATTGCGAGCATTGCCCATGGGTGTTGAGCCCTAACCTGAACTTCTGGCTGAAATCAAGGATCAAGCTTAGGAACCTAATGTTCTACATGGACCCAACCATTGCGGTTCCAGTCCATTACTACCCATAATGTTAAATCTATTATGCTGCAAGAGAAGGAAGGCGATGCGCGATGAGTTCCAATGATAACAACTTTTCAACACTGAAAGTTAATTGAAACACATCAATTTTACTAAATATTATACAAATACGACAAAGAAAAAAAAACATTGGGGTTTTATCTTTATTCAGGATTTGTGTGTCAGTTCATAGATTGAGCTCTTCTGCTGATCAGATTAATCATAGTAAATATTCATACTGTCTGAGGCTGTAAACCATAGAGCTGTCCTCCTCTCCTTCAGTTAAATCCGATAAAAAGGTAAATCCACAGGTCGCAGATTTTTTTTGAGTAAGTAAACACTCATGCGGACATCATGGTTTTGCTATGTTTCCACACTTCGCAATGGACCCCTCCATGTAGTAGAGACATCAACAAGTTGTCTGCGCTTGGATTGTGGTGTGCATGTGACCCTTTATGTGCTGCAGCTGCGCTGGCTTCCATGCGACACAAATTTGGAGGCGTGTGGTCGGTCAGTCCGACTGATTCGGACTGAGCGCAGGATTTAACTTGCAAATAGTGTTGCACGCCCTAGCTCTTACATGCACAACTAAAAAGATGGGGAACTCTGTCGACCTGAACGGGGAAGCAACTCATGCAGGATATCGGGTGCACAATCTTAGTAAATCGCGGCACAGTGCATTAAAGTCGGGCAATGGACTTTATGTGAACTCCGGTGACGGGGTAAGTAAATGTGCCCCGAACTGTTAAGGGCTGCTGAAAAGTCCTACATTTTTGTGTAACTGATTCCGAAGTATTTCCCACGCCAAGAGGAAACTGGAGTTTGGTTTTTTTGAACAGTCGCTCATCTTAAATCTGGATTAAAGTGGTAAATTAGGTGCATGGTAGGAGAATTAAAAAGTGGAATAGTCAAAAAAGAAAATAGCCTGAATTGGCAGACAATTTAGGGACTTGAAAAGGCCTGAAAACTACAAAGATAAATCCCTCCCAAAAAGGTCAAGTGATGAATAGATGATACAACCATTGGGGCACACATATCATGAGTCTGGCTTTGTCCGTCTGTTTGTCTATGTTTTTTTTTCACGTTTCTGCTGGTGACATTTATTTAATTTAATCGATTTTAATTGATATATGTGGCATTTGGTCTTTAGTAAACTTTGACCTCTGGATGCAAGCAACTCAGGGAAAATTACACAATGGAAAACTTTGAGGGGAGACTATCTAAGGAGTCATCACAAAATACAAAGGAAAACAAAAAGTTTGATACATGTGTCCCATTGACTGTCATGCACTCCAATGACCTCGGATTACTATACATGAATATTCAACATGAAGTAAAAATGAGTTTATCCAGTAAATGAAAGTGTATCTGAAAGTATTTGATGGGAAATTAGTTTTTAAAGGGATATTAAAGTTCTGTTATACACATTTCTATATGTGCCTATATATATACATTGAAATATTTTGTAACACTTTTCAGTATTGTAGCTCTACTTCCTAGCTCATCAAGCCCTAAGTAAGTCCATAATCGGGTTGTACGTTACAATTTCTCTTTCCTTGGACCAATCTCGGTAGGCATTGGCCACAACTTACTAGGAACACCTCACAATCTAGACCTAGTCCGTCCCATCCATCAAACTGACACAATTTGGTCTGTGTTAAAGTCATTCAGATAATTACACTTGATTCCAATACAACTGCTCCAATACATCAGTTTCAAAAAATTACTGTCACTTGATATATCTTTCTCTTTGACAGTTGTAGCAAGGTAATCAATGCTAATCAATGTAACCCTCTCTGCAGATATATATATATATAGTATATAGTATATATATATATATATATATATATATATATATATATATACTGTATATATATATATATATATATATATATATATATATATATATACACCAGATATATACACCATATATATATACCATATTTATTACATTGACATTCCATTCAGTGGACAGAAAGTCGCTTCTATTTTTCCCAGTACAGCTGGCTATAGATCTGGCAACAAAAGAAAGGCCTATTTCCCAGATGTATTCAAAACTGTGGTATAAGCAGAATCGTATTATCTGTGACATTAGTACTGCTAATTTCTTGATTTGTTGCATTTGCTACGATTTTTATATGGTACACAAAATGGTTGCCACGGGTGTTTGCAAGTGACAGGTGAATTTTACCGATAAGCCGTGTGTGACAGTCTTTTCAAATGTAACATAAAATCTCCATCTCTAGCTAGAGCCGCTATGTTTTATTCATAATATACTTACATCTGAACATGGGTAAACTGCAAACGTTTTGATTTAATACCTTGAAATAAATTATATATGAACTGATATGTTTTATGTTTTCATTATCTAAATATAAGCCATGAAGCTCCGGGAGACACTTTACCTCTATTACTGTCCTAGCTGTTCCCAGCCCATATCGACAATTGCTCTGTTTATTTACTCTTTATTCATACACTTTTATATATCTCTTTATATTTAGTATAGGTTTTTATTGTTTTAAAGTTTATTTTAAAGTGCAAAGTACTGAAATAGCTCTTTCTCCTAACAGATTGCAAGCTCTTGGGAGTATGTATTGTTTGGATTTGTGATTATATTATTATTCTGTCATCATATGCTTCTGGGTGTGTACCCCATGATTTCTAAAGTGTTACAGAATATGTTGGTGCTATCTAAACAAACCTAATGATGGTCATTTACTATGGCTCCGAGGACCGCACAAATGTCGGATATTCCGACGATTACCGTTTTGCGACGCATTTAAAAGGGGATTGTGGCGCACGCAATCAGATTTTTGTTCAAACATGCCGGCTTTCATGCAACACAAACCAGGGGACGTGCCGTCGGACAATCCGACGGATTTGGACCTAACGCAGGATTTAACATTTGAATTTGTGTCGCAAGCCATGCGCTTACATGTAGCAGGAAGAAGATGGTGAACTCTGGCAGACCTGAGCGGGGAAGCGACACAAGCAGGAAATCGGGCGCACGATACTAGTGAATCGCGCTGGAGGCCATGATCGTAAGACAATGCACAGCGGGGATCGTGCAAGGGACGGGTAAGTAAATGTGCCCCGATGATTATTAAAGGAAACCTGTCATCAGGAGCCCTTTTTCTGGCTCCCCCATGTCCCCATAGACAATAGTGTAAACATTACCAAAGAGTTTTTGTAGTAAAACTGGCTTTTCCGAAATAAAAGATGAGTTAGATCAAAGTTTACTGTATGCAAAGCTGTGTCCCTAGTCCCATGGGAGTGGCCAGTGAGGAGTGGTCCTCCCTCCAATTTTTGGAAAACCGCTCCGTCATGCATCAATTTCAAATTAAAAAACCTCCCATGTCCCCCATATCTCCTCTCCCCGTCGCTTCCCCCCTCAGAAATTTATACATGTCTGCCCCATTCCTCACTGTTCACTGCTATGGAGATAGAGACCCAGCTCTGCATACAGAAAGGTAAACTTTCATATAACTTATATCAAAGTTATAGCAAACTCCCTACTCACTCACCCTCCCAATTCCATAGACTTGATGAATCTCTGTGTACCGAGGAGAGCTGTGTAGGGAACAGTGAAGGGACAGAGTTGTGGCAAACAACTGGAAAACATAAAATGTATGTAACATACATTACAATGTTACTTATTCCAAAATGTACAATCAATTTATAAAAAGAAGCAGAATGTTGAATTTTGCTTTTAATAAGTTATTGCACCACAGATACAAATGTCAGGGTTGGAGGTAGTGGATCATTTGAACCGCCGCGGAAGATGACACAAGCCAACACCTGGGACCGGAGTCTAAGTGGCACTCGATCTACATCACAGCAGCAAAGCAGGATGGTCTTGTTGTGGTACCACCAGGTCGTTCCACAGTCGTAACTTGTCCGCGGTGGCAGCCAAGGTCGAGTTACAGGAACGGCAGGCAATCTCGTAGTGGGACAGGCAGGAGGTCAGGATGGGCAGCGGAGAAGCGTAGTCTGGAACCGAACTGGGGTCACAATGGGAAATCACAAAAATAACGCAGGACATCAGACAAAGCTTTCTCTAAAGCACAAGGCACGAAGATCTGGCAGGGTGTGATGGGAGAGGCAGATTTAAATAGCCTTCTGGGAAATGGCCAGTGCCAATTAGCGGTGCTCTGGCCTTTTAAAATTCCTGATGCCAGGGCGCGTGCCCTAGGAGACGGGGAAGCGCACACACGGGCCAAGGATGGGAATCCCATATCTCGGGTTGCGGGCTCACCCGTGCCCCCCGTGCCCGTGACAACAAACTAAAAGGAGATCTGTCATCAAAATTCATCATGATAAACTAGGGACACTTACTCATAGTGACTGTGGGAATTTCCTTATATTTTTATCCAGGGCCTCCTTACTTCTAAAACCAATTTAAAAAAAAAAATGCTAATGAGCCTAAAATGCTACTGGGGCAGTAAAATGATAAAGATTTTCATTTGCTAAAAAAGCCTACATTTTTTAAAGAATTAATAGCAACTTTTGCTTTCCTAAGGGTTCACTGCAATGCACATTATTATTCACGTCTAAACATGATTCCTACGAGTTCAAACCTGATTCATTTTCTAGAGAAAATCATTTGCACTGTGATTGCATCTGAATGAATTTTCCAATGAAACATTTGTTTTCTAGTATTGTACATTTATTCTCATCCAACCTTCAGTGTGCTCATTTTTGGAATCATCAGCAAGGCCTGGGACTGAGAATTGGGTAATGTCAAAGTGGGTAAAACTTTGACATCTCTCCACTCCATTTGGGGACCAGGTTCTCTATCATTTATTTTGTGCTACATGCATAACACAGTCATAGATTTCTGCTCTTCTTATCTCTATGGCAGTGAAAGGTGAGCACTTTATTTTATCTCCATCAGGGACATAGACAATGAAAGGGGCATCAGCACCCATGTCCAACCTTCTGCTCAATTCAACCATGACATATGGGGGTCCATACTGATGATAAAGTTATTCCCTATACTGTTGATAGGGGAGAACTTGTTATGACTGGACAACCCTTTGAACACTGCAGCCCTTTATTTACTCAATATATTCCAAAACCCAAAACTTTTTTATTTCTCCACTATATCAGTGCTGTATGAGGCTTGTTATCTGCAGTTCATTCTCTCTACTGGCGCTACTTAAAGTGGTTGTCCGAGAGCATAAAAAAAACTATTGGTGGTCGGGAGGGGTTAAAAGAAATAAACATTTACTCCGGTCCGTGCCCCATGTAAACAAACAAAAATAGAATCTTTTGAGAAAAAAATAGCTGTATCACCATATTCTGACATCCATATCTTTTTCATACTTTCGTATACAGATCTGTGTGAGGTGTCTATATTTGTGGAATGAGCTGCCATTTTTATTGATATCATTCTGGGTACTTTACAACCTTTTCATCCTATTTTATTATGAGTGGCGTAAAGTGGCAATTCAGACACTTGGACATTTTTTTTCCTGTTACCCTGTTCACTTTATGGGAGAATTATTACAATAGATCTGTCATTGGGACACGGAGATGTTCTCCCCCTCACACAATTAACCTTCCTCCATTCATGCATATGGGCTCCCATATGCATGAATGGAGATTAGGTGTGCATGTACACCAAACCCCTGTTCCTCACCTAGGGATCTGCACCTATAATCTATCCTGTGGATACAGAAGGTGGACTGCTATTGTTGTGTACCTACTTTAAGAACTGTTTGAATAAATTGACAACTGGGTGTTATCAACTTACGTGGGGTTTTGTCTTTGTCCAGTCTGACACCATCCAATCATGTGCTGCCACTGCCAAACTATCAAGGGACACACCCAGTAGGACAAGGAATTTGGTAATCTTTACTTGTCAATCTCATTTACATATATTTCATTATAAAACATATATGTGGTCCTAAAGCTTTCTTTAAAACAGACATCATAAACTGTACCAATCCGCATTGCATCAACGTAGACAACACGTCAATATTGAATATTTCATAATCTTATTTTTATATCATACATCTCGAACAGCCATAGATTTTAGCAATCTATGTTACATCTATCTAGCAATAGTATATGATCTAATCTGAGCTGTAAAATTCATTGTATGTCCTGTGAATATCCAGCAAGGGTTAATCTTGGGGCAGGCTTGACATGGCATGGGAGACAGGGTTGCGTCAGAGTTTATAGAATGAGCGCGGTAAGCTGCTCCTCGTACAATCACAACACGGCAGTGGCTACTGAGTCTTGTTCTATTTTCGGACCCTGCTTGATATCTCCTGCTGTTGCCTGTAGCTCCTGTGCTTTTTACTCTCCAAACAACTCCTGATTTATTGGGCAAAACACGAGAATAAAATCATCTTTCAGAAGAATTTTTAATGTTAGCTTTGACTCAACAATGAACTGTGATTCTTTCATTTTTCTTGACAGACTGCACAATGAGTTCCCTCCATTATAATGTGAACTGCGGCTGAGGCCACTAACAACAGGTGCAGCAGTTGACGTCTGTGTGATATATATGACAATGCACTCATATCAGTGGTGTACAGAATAATACTGCAATATAAAAAAACAAATGATAACTCCTTCACATAAATGTGTGTACATGTACTCCATTACCTGCAAGTGCATATTTCTGAACCATGCCACCCTATTATAGGACACACAACTCCACGCCATACAAGCTCTAGGGGCCCTTTAACATGTGTTTGTGAGCTGGAGAATGAACTGGGCATGTATCAATCGTCAATCATTATATGCATATACCATACATTTGTCAGTGCCACATAAAATGTTACATTAATCCTAATTGTCGATTATATTTTTAATTTGATAAGAATTTAGCCCTTCAAAGGTTTACATATCCTCCTGTTGTTTCCACTTTCTAACATTTAACATGGACAAAATGGAATCCCTCCTACCATCATAATTAATGGCTCTACACTGTCTCTAGTCCCAAATACTTGTATCTGCCCTATCATTTAAGTCCCGGATCCATGCCCTCACTACCACCTGCTTCCCCTGACTCAAGAACGACTCTAAATCTGGAGTCTAGTCCATGCCCTCTTCATTTCCCATTTGGACTACTACAATATTCTTCTCTGTGTCTCCCATCTAACTCTCTAATGCCCCTCCAATCCATCTTTAACTCTGTAACCCAGGTAAACCCCCTCACTTCACGTTTCTTCTCCTCCTCACCTCCCTGCCAGTCTCTCCATTGCACAACAAGTTCAGTGTAAAATATAAACCAAGCCTTCCACAACCTGTCCCCTTCATACATCTCTGACCTAATCACTCAATACCATCACAGCCATAAGGATTCACAAGACTTTCAAGAATGACTCTCAAACTAGCCATTCTTCTCACAATCTTCTACAGGGCTTCTTCCCCGACACCCCATACTTTGGAACAAACTAGCAACAAGTGGCTTTTCCTGCCTTCATGTAATGTGTGTGATCCCCATAGTGAATGTACAGCACCATAAAATTAATGGTGCTGTAAAACTTAATTATAATGATGACATAATTCCAGCCACTACTACCTCTTGGTGAAAAGAATTCCATAATTTGACAAATAAATTGACAACTGGGTGTTATCAGTTTGCGTGGGGGTTTGTCTTTGTCCAGTCTGACACCATCCAATCATGTGCTGCCACTACCAAACTATCAAGGGACACACCCAGTAGGACAAGGTATTTTACAGAATTTATTTTTTTAAGACATTGCTTTACCCCCACAGCTTATTTCAGTGTTTGGATCTTTGTATTCTGCTAAAAAAATTGACATTTTTATTTAATAATGTTCAAGCTTGGACAAGCGTGGGTTGGCCACTCTTTTATATTAGTTGCTCATGTGCCTTTACCATCTTAGTAATAATCCCTGAATGTTCGTTAAGTGATTCAGAAATCCTTCTACTTATTTTAGTGTTGTCTGTAAACTCTCTGTGGATCTTTGTTCACATGTCTGAGCTCTGATGGGGGGGCTGCAGCAGGAGATTATGAATGCTCCTGCTCCCTCCCCTCCCCTGTCCCTGTGTCTGCCAATGAGATAGACTATGGGAGACAGTGGGTGACACCATAAGACTGGCTGGAGCAGTTAGAGAGAGGAAGTTGTGTATATATGCAGAGGGCAGCATGGTAAGAACAGGGAAATGCTCAAGCTCTCAAAGGAAGAAAAGGCACAGGTACATATACATGCAGAGACATGTCTAATGGAAGAGATGTATTAAAAAGTCACCAACCCCTTTAATTTTTGAGGAAATGCTTTAAATCACCATATTAAACTCTTTTGAAGTACTCATTACTGACAGGATATCAGGATGGATGACAGAGTAGACTATGATGTCAACCACTTCAGAATTGTAGTAGAATGGAATGGTGGATGGAGATGTAGGGAATACATTAGAGAAAAGGTAGAAATCGAATATTCAAGCCTGTATGTATGCAACGCTAAACAGAATCTTTGCCAAGGGTGAAAGAAAGCCTAGCCTATATATGTCAGTATAAACCATATTGCTCCTGAGCTTTACAAGAATGAGTGATTGGAATCTTAACACAAGAGACACAACAGAGTGGAAATAATTCCAAATCTCTTGACCAGGCAGCAGTGAAATCTCATGTAGTTGGTTGCCTTCCAGCGCATCAGGGAGTAAGCTCTGGTATTTCCAGCACTGTCTATCATAATACTTTTAGAGTCTCCACATAGAATGTTTTGTCTCATTAATGAGGATAAAGCTCTCAAACATAAAGAGGATCCAGAGGATAGACGCAGAAGGTTAGTCCTGATCTGAAGAGGTCAGATAAAATCCATACTAGTAATAAACATGCTATTGATTTGTAAGCCTTGAAGAAAAAAAGAATATTTGTCTTTGAAATGTATTACAATATCTAAATAATGCACCATATTTGTTACAAGAATCACAAAATGTAATAATATCTATTTTAAGAGGGGTTATCTCGTGGGGATAACGTTGTTCTAATGTAAGATGCTGCTGCAACCAACTGATCTCTGTGGTTTCTGACTTTTGCAATTTGGGAGGATAAGATATCTAGTCAGACATTTCCCCTGCAGAGCCCACTGCTGGAAAATGTCATAGTAAATGGAAGCCGTAGCTTCCTATCAGGAACTATATGTGTTATAGAACTTACTGTACAACATTTCATCCTTCTGCTGTACCTTATATCAGTTCTCATCTTCTACATGGATCGGCTTAGATATCATGGATTTTCTTTGAAAACCTTTGAACTTTAAAAATGAAATGTTACCGATATAAATCTCCCATATGTAGTATCTGAATTTTTATTTCTTTCTACTCCACTTTCAATGCTAGTTCCTTATTGGAGGGACTTTGTAACAGATGGAGTTTAAGGTGTAAAATATGACCATGGGGCACATTTACTTAGAAATTCTGAAAATGCACTAAAACTGCTATTTCCGTCTATAATGCTGTGTGTGGCAATTCACTAAGATCATGTGCCAGAAATCATGAATGTGTTGCTTAGCCGCGATGGTCCGACAGAGTTCTCCATCTTTTTTGTGGGGCACCTTTAACATATTGGGGCAGATTTATCAAGCAGTCTGAAAGTCAGAATATTTCCAGTTGCCCATGGCAACCAATCACAGCTCCCCTTTAAAATATTCATGAGCACTGGTGAAATGAAAGCTGAGCTGTGATTGGTTGCCATGGGCAACTGGAAATATTCTGACTTTCAGACTGCTTGATAAATCTGCCCCACTGCGTACGACACAATTTGCAGGATGCTGGATATACTAAGACGCACCAGCCTATTAGTAGATTTGAACATGTGTTCTGCTGCTCTCTGTCAGGTTAGACCAGGTCCGGTTGAGATTTCAGCTATAGCATCAGCTGGAGTTGTCAGTGGAGAGTATAGTAAATACAGCAGGCCGGGGCATTCACACCCGCAACCCACCCCCTGCTTTGTCGTAATCTCTTCCCCCTCACACACAAAGGGCCAATCTGTGTGAAAAACTAGAAACAAGATTGAAAATGTTGATTTAACAGGCCTTGTCTGCAAGAAAACTTTAATTCTCCCAAAAAGTTGTAAAAAACAATGTTTTTTTGGGAATTTTTAATGACAAAATTCAGAATGTAGGGATTAAAAATTTTCAACAATGTGCTTTGCAGAATTTAAAAATCTTAATATTCCCCCTGGTGTCCCTGATCTAGCAAGAGGCTGGAGCCGGACACAATCACCTCTGGGTAGTACCTGTTTACAGCAAGTCTAAGCTGGTGGAGATTTCCGCTATAGTCTCCCCCTGTTTTCCGTCAGAGACTATAGTAAATGCGGCAGGCCTGGGCGTTCTGTCATCAGGTAAGTGGCATGTGGGACAGAAATGGCTCTGAACTGTCGAGGATGGGAAGGTTCACATGTCTACTCTAACAGAAAAATGGCATAATAAATCTCCCCCACTAATAAGAGTAATAGTGGAGTAGATTTCAAAACCCTCCTTATGACAACTTAAGTCAATACAAAAACTATAGACTACCATGATATTGACTCGTGGTGACAGGGGTAAGATGCAATAATATTGGTTGACATGTGTCCTGAAGAGATTACACATGCAGAATTCCAGATTGGGCTTTATTGTATCTGAACAAACAACATGATTATTAAAAGACTGGATAACAAACTGCAGACAGTAAACTATAATGTAAATGCATTATACATACACTTGGAAAAATGTTTTATCTGTGCCACACAGTTATAGACTAATATACTGTAACTGGGGAACTTGCAGCTTGGCTATTGGTAAATCCCCTCTAAGGGATATTTAATTGTTTTGATTGTTGGCCAGAATTGCATTTTCCAGTTCTCTTTATACATAATTCACACATGCAGTTAGTAGCCTTGTTTACAACATGTAACATAGCAACATTTTCAAGACGTCAATAAATATCGGTCTGCTGGAAGCAAAGCCGATGTAAATAATACACATATACCGTCTTTCCATCCATGCTTTAGTGTGATAGAGAAACATAATTCACATCTAATAGTTTATTCATATTATAACATTTGTAATGTTCGGCTCTTGTTCCAGAACAAGTTAGTAGCAGCACGCACTAAACAAAATTATAAAAATCATATGTATTCATTCAAAACAAAAAGGGGGAAATTTAATGCTTTATTGAACACCGCTTCACCCACTAGAAGGGCCCAGGGGTGTGTTGAGAATGTGAACCCCCCTAGACTCAATGGGCCAGATTTGTGAAAGGTGTCCTAAGGTAAAACCCTGCAGAGTTAGACTAGACAGTCTTCTGCACAACATTCATATGAGAGTGTGACACTGGATAATAAATCTGTTGTAGTATATGACTGTCAAATTTTGCACCTCTTATTAGTTGGCTTATTTTACTGGGACAAAATTATGTTGGTGCATCGTTATTTTTGGTGCACAGACTTTTTGGCGTGAAACCAAGTCCCCTTCTAGTCTTACTAGTCATAGAAATGGTTGAAAATTGTCAAAAACCTTTATAAATGTGGGACAAATTATGACAGAATTATGTCATAGATTACTAAATCTTCCCCAATGTTCTTACTACATACATACAGCCTCCTACTGCTGAACCCCCGCTAAATCATGTCAACTGATGTTACCATGCAAACCTTAGAAAATTATTTGTTGATCCTGCAGCTCATAGCTGACAATTCTTTTCCAGTGGGTAGAGGACATAAGAGTAGCTTCTCTAGGCTGTGAGTTTTCACTTTGGAATTGGCCTCCTAGCACATCTCCACACTGCGCCCCTGAATATATGTCATTTACGGATTGGTTACAGTAGAGTTTCCCATAAATAAACTATACCTCTCATAATGCATCTGACAATGTGCCCACAACAGTCAATATAGGATTTTAACATAGCATGGCAAGTCTATACTTGGGGCCTAGTATTCTATACTCTTCACCAATGTGGGGTTTTGCATAATGGGTGGAATTTCCTTTAAAGAATTACATAATTATATAAAAAATATTAAGTACATTGACTCAACTTTGTTGAGTGAAGAATGAAATATCTCCTATGCATACATCTTCATATTCAACATTTCCTGAATTGCAAAAAAATAGATATTTACAATAAATGGTGTTGATGGAAGTCAAAGGAGAAATCCATGGTTTGCAATTACATGTAAATAATTTATATGTCAACTGATACAGGTTATACTTAATTACGAACATGGGAAATATCTGTGCCCTGTCACAATATGTACATAATAGGCTCATCAGCTTCTAGTTTTCCCCTTTGCCTGACACGTACCTCTATATGATTTGCAGCATGAGATTTTCATGTGTGTAAATAGCAGAGATATATATTACACCGCACTGTGGGGGAGGTGTCATATTGTACTCATGAAGATACCAGATTGATCAGGTTTTAGTAGGGGGGCAGAGAACTTTGATAAATCACATGTTTTTATTTCTGGAGGAATAGAATATATATGTATATGTGTAGTATATGGTTAAACAACGCAAGATGCTCAGGTGATAGAAAATCATAGGGAGACTAAATGGGCAGATTTCTACATCGTACAAGAAAGAATTGTGACGTTCCTCACCAAATGTAGGTTAAAATCCTTTAGATTTTATTCACTCATCCAATTACATAAAATAACAGCAACACATCCTGACAAAAGGAGAGAAAGTGAGAAATGGACTACGCGTTTCAGGTGTGTGCTACGCCCTTAGTCATGGCTAAGGTTAGTAGGTCTGTTTGTGTTCACTTTGTCCTACAGATCTAAGCGGTGTTCACATATTGCTCTGTGTAGCACCAAGATTACTATAAAATACAATCCCAAATACAATATGACTCAGAATTTCTTACAAATAAGATCTAACAAATGTTAATTATTAATAATTAATAATAATAATAATAATAATAATAATAATAATTAAAACATAGTATGCCACATCTACTCTCATGAGCTATAGCCTGAAGGTAGAAACCAATGTCCCCATCAGAAGTCAAACTTAACACAGCGACAGGGAAGGCTTGTAGGAATCCAATTAGCTTTTTACTGGCACCTTCAGATTTACTTTGTTTCCACTGAGTTCCTCTTATTTAATAGGTAAATTAAGCATTAAGCATAACTTGTAGTTACAGTGAATGCAAACAAGGAGATTGAGACATTTATCCTTTGTATAGTTGAGTTCAGAACAATGTTATTATGGCTCTTAAATCTCGTCATCATAATAAGATAATAATATTCTTATTCAGCTCCTGGTGACATAACCGTCATGAAAAATAAACTATGTATAAATCTCAAAGGGATTGTGTCACTATACACGTTTCATCTTCTATCCACAGCATGGGGGGGAGCAGAAGTCCCATTTTATTGAAATGTATTTCTTACGTTTAACCCCTTAACGACTTGGCCTTTTTTAGTTTTTTCACTTCCATTTTTCACACCCCACCTTCAAAAATCTATAACTTTTTTATTTTTCCACATAAAGAGCTCTGTTATGGCTTATTTTCTGCGTAACAAATTGCACTTCGTAGTGACGGTATTTAATGTTCCATGGCGCGTACTGGGAAGCGGGAAAAAATTTCCAAATGCAGTGAAAATGGTGAAAAAACACATTTGCGACGTTTTCTTGTGGGCTTGGATTTTACAGCTTTCACTGTGTGCCCCAAATGACATGTCTACTTTATTCTTTGGGTTGCTACGATCACAGGGATACCACATTTGTACAGGTTTTATAATGTTTTCATACATTTAAAAAAATTAAAACCTCCTGTACAAAAATTTTTTTTTTATTTTGTCATCTTCTGGCGCTAATAACTTTTTCATACTTTGGTGTACGAAGCTGTGGGTGGTGTCATTTTTTGCGACTTTTGATGGCGTTTTCATTGCTATCATTGTTAGGACTGTGCTACCTTTTGATCACTTTTTATGAATTTTTTTATATTTTCCAAAATGGCAAAAAAATGTCATTTTTGACTTTGGACGCTATTTTCCGTTACGGGGTTAAACGCAGTGAAAAACCGTTATTATATTTTGATAGATCGGACATTTTCGGACGCGGTGATACCTAATGTGTTTATGATTTTTACTGTTTATTAATATTAATATCAGTTCTAGGGAAAGGGGGGTGATTTGAATTTTTAGGTTTTTTTAATATAATTTTTTTTTTTTAAACTTTTTTTTACTTTTACTTTAACTATTTTTCAGACTCCCTAGGGTACTTTAACCCTAGGTTGTCTGATCGATCCTACCATATACTGCCATACTGCAATATGGCAGTATATGGGGATTTTACTCCTCATTCATTACAATGTGCTGATAGCACATTGTAATGAATAGGTTAAAACGAGACAGCTTCGGGCCTTCGTGAGGCCCGATGCTGTCATGGCAACGGATCACCGCTCCCCGTGACGTCATCGCCGCCATCTTTTTGAAGCCTCCGGCAGCATTGCCGGAGGAGATCGCGGTGAAAGCACCCGCGATCGGTGCTAGTACCGATCGCGGGTGTTACCGGTAAGCCTTTGCTGCAATATGCAGCAAAGACTTACCGGCTATGGAGAGGGCTCGGCCCGCGAGCCCTCTCCATGCACCGGGACCCGGCGCGCGCCGTACTAGTCGGGAAGGGGTTAAGGGTGGGGTCACACCTTGCATTAACACATGTGTTTTCAAAGGCATCACAACAGCTGAGAAGAGCAGATTTGCCTAATTACATTAGTGTCAACATGCATCAACATGCATGCATTAACGCAATGATAAAATGTATGTTAACACAGTGTTAACAGATGCATGTATTAATGATACATTAACAGGGGTGTTTACATCTTGTTGACAGATGCATTTTGTAAAAGCCATGTAATTAGGACAATCTCCTCAGCTGTTGGGATGCGTTTGAAAGGTCACCACGTGTGACCACAGCCTCATATGTCCATCATGGGGTGTGACTCGTGTGCTTTAAAATGCAGGCCACAGCCTCAAATCCAAAATTTACAGTAGTGTCCACTCTTGTACATAACCTTTTGTTGGGTGGATTTAAGACATTTGCAACAAAAAGTCTAAAAAAAAAGCCAAAAGTTGCACCTACCAGGACAGGAAAAACTAAACATATATCACAGGGAAAAAGACATGATCATGTATAAGGCACAAAAAAAAAACCTTCCATGCACACTCATTATTAATCAGAGCTGTTATATAACGAGTCGTGTATCCGGGTGAATCCATCACATGACCATGGACACATTTGTATCCACTTGAAATCTGTCAAGTGTATTTGAATCACATGAATATAAAATTTCTGCTATGTTCATGATTTACTTTATATTTTTATATTGTTTGCCCACCCTCTCCTTTCCCTGTAAAGACAACCTGCCATTTAAATGAACTCACCTAAAATAAATACTTTATTAAAATATCATTAAAAAGCATTGCTCTTATCCCTAAATGGTTCTTTTTCATGGCTGCAATGTTAAAAAATATCAGTTTATAAACTTATATGCAAATCACCTTGTGTGAGTCAAATCACAACTTATGTGAGTCCTGCATATTAAATTTTACTTGCATTGCCCTGTCTCCTTGCTCCTGATTGACAGGTCTCACTGCAGGGACATGCTGCTGTATGGAACATAGAGAGACAGCTCTGTTACATTGTTGACCAGTTTATGTCATGTGACCATGGTGATGTAATCTGAGATCCTTTATCTAGTAAGTTCTTCAACTTATACCCCATGCATGTATTAGATTGTGAGCCCCATGCGGACAGGGACTGGCAAGCTCTGTGCAGTGCTGCATAATCTGGGTGCGCTATATAAAGAAAGAATTATTATTATTATCACAGCATGCCTCCATGGAGGATGAGGAGGCGTAAAAGTCCATGGAGGCTGCTGTGATTTCATGTAATCAGATACATACATACGGTAGACGTTGCAAATTTTACTAGGTAAAGAGCCTTAGATGAAATCATATAAACATAATATATGTGTGGGCAACAATATATCTACCTTATTTTGTCACTATCTACAAGCAATCTACCAACAATTTCTTAACCCCTTTGTGTCTAAGCCATTTTAGACCTTTAGGACCAGGCCTGATTTTTAAAATTTGCCCTATGTCATTATAGGAGGTTATAACTTTGTGACGCTTTAACGTAACCAGGGGATTTTGAGATTGTTTTACCATCACACATTGTACTTCAAACTAATAGAAAATTTTTGATGATATCTTTTGTGTTTAATAATGAAAAAAAATTCAATTTTAAAAATTCAAAATTTTCTGCTTTTCAGGCAGATAGTCATAGCACCCAAGTAAGTTTATAACTAACATTTCCCAAATGTCTGCTTTATATCGGCATAGGGTTTTATGCATCCTCTCTCTTTTCTTTTTCTCATTTTTATGAAAATCGCCAAAACCCTAATTTAGAGGCACCTCCTCAGCTTTAACTGACTTTGAGAGGCCTAAACAGAAGTAAAACCCCATAAATCATGCCATTTTAGAAACTACACCCCTCAATGTGTAAAAAAATCAACTTTAAGAAGTGTGTTAACCCTTTAGATGCTTCACAGGGGTTAAAACAAAATGGAGGTGTAATTAACAAGCTGTAATTTTTTTTAGACAATGTATTAATTTTGGCCTAAAATTAAACAGTCACAAAGTATTAAATGACAAAAAACTCCACAAAGTCTGATACACAATTTCTCCCGAGTATGAGGATGCCCCATATGTGGTGGTAAACTGCTGTATGGGCACACGCCCGGGCATAGGACAGAAGCAGTGCCATTCAGAGCAGATCTGCAATGTCACATTTTACAGGCTATAAAATGTTTATTTTTTTGTAATTTGGACATATGGGAGATTATTTTTTTTGTGGATGAGATCCACTTTTCAGGTACATCATTTACGGGGGGCTCAATAGCTAATAATCAGATTTTATCAACTCTTTCTTGCTTATGCTTTTTAGCATTTTTTTCACCGGAAGTTCACCATACCATAAAAATAATGTGTTTAACGTTATTCTATGGGTCCTTACGATTACAGCGATACCCCATTTATATGGCTTTTTTATGGTAAACTTGTTTTTCACAATATAGAACTCATTTTTTGAGAAATTTGTTTGTTTTTGTATCGCCATGTAACAATGGGCAGAACATTTATATTTTTTTGTTTACAGAGCTGGTTTAGAGGTTATTTTTTGCGGGACAAGCTGTACTTTTTCTTGGTATCATGTTGGGGTAAATTTAACTTTTTGATCACTTTTTATGCGCTTTTCATGCGGTCAGATGTGAAAATTTTATAATTTTTTTAAGGTTTTTTTTGTGTTTTTTTTACGGCGCTCACTGTACGAGTTCAGGGACAATTTTATTTTATTGGGCGGGTTGTTACAGACGTTGTGATACCCAATATGTTGTGATTTTTTGGTCATTTTCATTTTTATTTTACTGTTTTATTTTGTCGCAGGGTGAGACATGAACAAGTGATCATTTGAGTACTAAAATGCTCGGGTACTCGTTATTCGAGACAAACTTTTCCCGATGCTCGAGTGCTAGTCTCGAATAACGAACCCCATTGAAGTCAATGGGAGACTCGAGCATTTTTCAAGGGGACCAAGGGTCTGCACAGGGAAGCTTGGCCAAACACCTTGAAACCTCAGAAAAAGATGGAAACACCACGGAAATGGACAGGAAACAGCAGGGGCAGCATGCATGGATGCCTCTGAGGCTGCTTAATCGCACCATTATGCCAAAATTATGGGCGACAGCATGGCCATGACAGAGTGACCGAATAAGGCTAGAGAGCATCTAAAACATGCAATAATTGACCCTGACACTATAGGGGACGGCATGCAGAGGCAGCAGCGGCAGGCTAGAGAGTGGCATGGCCACATACCCCAAATGGACTCAGGCTTCAAACCAATGGGTGACAGAGAGGAACCAAAGGAGGTGAGCTAGAAGCGCTGAAATGATTTTCTATGTGAACAAACGGTTGAGGGTATATTTAGTCGATAACACAGCATGGTGGCGACATAGTGACCCAGTTCCATAACGTATCTGGTGAAACACACAGCTCGTTTGATAAGGGGATGACATGTGGAGGCAGCCATGGAGACGATTTCCATGATTAAGAGCGACAGTATGGGCCATTCATATTGCGCTGCTATGATTGAAACTTCAGGTCTCCAGCATGGCGGCGACAGATGCGCCGAGTTCCATTATGTATCTGGTGAAACACCTGAAAATTCTGCCTGACACAGCTCGTTTGATAAGGGGATGATGTGATGTATATCCTCTTGCGCTCCAGCGTCTAGGGTATAGACAGTTGAAAGTTGCGCATGGAGACATTGGTGGACGCTGTGGAGGATCGAGGAGGCGAAATGGACAGGAAACAGCAGGGTCAGTATGCATGGATGCCTCTGAGGCTGCCTAATCTTGGGATGGAGCTGGCGGTCCACTGCCAGGCGAGCTTTCGCCTGTCCAAGCCCCTGTCTCTCGGCTCCTCCCCACCCAAAATGGGCCTGGGGGCCAGAAGCGTTTCCTTTGAAAAAAGTATCATTTTCAAAGCAGGCAGGGGCTACAAAGAGCACTTCTAAGAACCTTTTGGATAAGATCAAGTGTAGTACTGTTCTTATAAGCTTTGGTTATGGTGGGTGAGGGGAATGTAAACAGATGCGCAAGAAGCGCTGAAATAATATCGGTAAATGATAAAAGTTTGCCAGCATATTTTGTGGATAACACAGCAGGGTGGCGACAAAGTTAACAAGTTTGATGTGGAAGCCATGAAAACAACCCTAAATTCTGCCTGACACAGCTCGTTTGCTAAGGGGATGATGTGCTGTATATCCTGTCTCGCTCCAGCATCTGGGATATAGACAGTTGAAAGTTGCACATGGAGACATTGGTGGATGCTGTGGAGGATCTTAGAGGCGAAATGGACAGGAAACAGCAGGGGCAGTATGCATGGATGCCTCTGAGGATGCCTTATCTTGGGATGGAGTTGGCGGTCCGCTGCCAGGCGAGCCTTCACCTGTCCAAGCCCCTGTCTCTCGGCTCCTCCCCACCCAAAATGGGCCTGGGGGCCAGAAGCGTTTCCTTTGAAAAAAGTATCATTTTCAAAGCAGGCGGGGGCTACAAACAGCACTTCTAAGAACCTTTTGGATAAGATCAAGTGTAGTACTGTTCTTAAAAGTTTTGGTTATGGCGGGTGAGGGGAATGTAAACAGATGCGCAAGAAGCGCTGAAACAATATTGGTAAATGATAAAATTTTGCCAGTATATTTTGTGGATAACACAGCAGGGTGGCGACAAAGTTAACAAGTTTGATGTGGAAGCCATGAAAACAACCCAAAATTCTGCCTGACACTGCTCGTTTGCTAAGGGGACGATGTATGGAGGCAGCTATATGGACGACTTTGGGAGGCAGCAATGGAGATGATGTGTGGAGGTAGCAATGGAGACAACGTGTGGAGGCAGCTATAAAGACGACATGTGGAGGCTGCTATGGAGACAATTCAATTTGGATAGTGCCTGTATGTGGCAGTCCAAAAAATTTTCAAACCAGAGGAGCAGGTAGGCGGTCCTCCAGAAAAATTAAATAGATTGAGTGCCTGTATGTGGCAGTCCAAAAAAGTTTTCAAACCAGAGGACCGGGTGGGTGGCCCTCCAGAAAAATTAAATACATAGAGAACCTGTATGTGGCACTCCCAAAAATTAAATACATAGAGTACTATACCTGGAGCCAGTTGGCCCTAGCAAAAAATAGCCAGTTTCCTCTGCTTTAGTGTACAAAGAGGAGGAGAAGGAGGACAATGAGGAGGAGGAGTGCATACATTATTCAGGTTGAGCTTCTTTCACCTGGTGGAGAATGAAAATCCGGAGAAATCCAGGCTTTAGTCATCTTGATAAGCGTCAGCCTGTCAGCGCTGTCAGTCGACAGGCGTGTACGCTTATTGGTGATGATGTCACCAGCTGCACTGAAAACCCGCTCAGACAACACGCTAGCGGCAGGGCAGGCAAGAACCTCCTAGGCGTACAGCGCCAGTTCGTGCCACATGTCCAGCTTTGAAACCCAGTAGTTGTAGGGAGCTGTGTGATCATTTAGGTCGATGGTATAGTCAGCTACGTACTCCCTCACCATCTTTCTGTAAAGATCAGCCCTACTCTGCCGAGACTGGGGACAGGTGACAGTGTCTTGCTGGGGTGACATAAAACTGCCAAGGTCTTGGAAAGCGTGCCCCTGCCAGTGCTGGACAAGCTGCCTGCTCGCCTACTCTCCCTCGCTACTTGTCCCGCACAAGTACGCCCTCTGTCGCTAGCGCTGTCAGAAGGGAAATACTGTTTCAGCTTGTGCACCAGGGCCTGCTGGTATTCATGCATTCTCACACTCCTTTCCTCTCCAGGGATGAGAGTGGAAAGATTTTGCTTGTACCGTGGGTCCAGGAGAGTGAATACCCAGTAATCGGTGCTGGAATAAATTCTTTGAACGCGAGGGTCACGGGATAGGCAGCCTAGCATGAAATCTGCCATATGCGCCAGAGTTCCAACGCGCAAGAATTCACTCCCCTCACTGGCCTGACTGTCAATCTCCTCCTCCTCCAACTCCTCTTCTTCTGCCCATACACGCTGAATAGTGAAGGACTGAGCAATGCTCCCCTCTTCTGTCTCGCCAACATTCACCTCCTCTTCCTCCTCATCCTCCTGCACCTCCTCCGATATGCGCTGAGAAACAGACCTGAGGGTGCTTTGGCTATCAACAAGGGAATCTTCTTCCCCCGTCTCTTGTGACGACCGCAAAGCTTCTGACTTAATGCTGATAAGGGAGTTTTTCAACAGGCCAAGCAGCGGGATGGTGAGGCTGATGATGGCGGCATCGCCACTGACCATCTGTGTTGACTCCTCAAAGTTACTCAGCACCTGACAGATATCAGACATCCACGTCCACTCCTCATTGTAGACTTGAGGAAGCTGACTGACCTGACTACCAGTTCTGGTGGAAGTTGACATCTGGCAGTCTACAATCGCTCTGCGCTGCTGGTAAACTCTGGATAACATGGTTAATGTTGAATTCCACCTCGTGGGCACGTCGCACAACAGTCGGTGAGCGGGCAGTTGGAGGCGGCGCTGCGCTGCCCTGAGAGTGGCAGCATCTGTGATGGACTTCCTGAAATGCGCACAGATGCGGCGCACCTTCATGAACCATGATGCCCTGTAATACCTCTTGGGCGGTGTGCCTTTAACCCCTTAGGGATGTGCCCCTTTTTCGTTTTTGCATTTTAATTTTTCACTCCCCACCTTCAAAAATCTGTAACTTTTTTATTTCTCCATGTAAAAAGCTCTGTTTGGGCTTGTTTTCTGCGTAACAAATTGCACTTCATATTGATGGTATTTATTATTCCATGCCGTGTACTGGGAAGCGGGAAAAAAATTCAGAATGCAGTGAAAATGATGAAAAAACGCATTTGCTCCGTTTTCTTGTGGGCTTGGATTTTACAGCTTTCACTGAGCGCCCCAAATAACATGTCTATTTTATTCTTTGGTTCGGTATGATCACGAGAATACCAAATTTGTACAGGTTTTATAATGTTTTCATACATTTAAAAAAATTAAAACCTTCTGTACAAAAAAAAAAATTCTTCACTTTGCCATGTTCTGGCACTAATAACTTTTTCATTCTTCAGTGCACGGAGCTGTGGGTGGTGTCATTTTTTGCGACTTTTGATGCTATCATTTTGAGGACTGCATGGCCTTTTGATCACTTTTTATAGAATTTTTTATATTTTTCAAAATGGCAAAAAAGTGGCATTTTTGATTTTGGGCGCCAATTTCCGTTACGGGGTTAAACGCCGGAAAAATTTGCTAAGATATTTTGATAGATCAGACATTTTGGGACGCGATGATACCTAAAGTGTTTATGATTTTTACTGTTTATTTATATTTATATCACTTCTAGGGAAAGGGGGGTGATTTAAACTTTTCCTTTTTTTACAATTTTTTCATTTTTTTTAAATTTCTTTTTAATTTTTTTTACCATTATTTAAGATCCTCCAGGGTAATCTAACCCTGCAGGGTCCGATTGCTAATACTATTTACTGCAATACTACTGTATTGCAGTATATAGCAATTTTACAATGATTTTTAATAGCCTGCCCTCTGCTGGCTACTATAAATCATTGCACATAGCAAGCCTACGAGTCTCAATGAGACTCTAGGCTGCCATAGCAACCGATCGCCGCCCTCCTATGACATTCCAGGGGGCGGCGATTGTCCATCCGAGATGGCGGCGCCCATATAACGGTATGTTATGTGCCGCGGTCGGGTTCGACCGCTGCACTTAACAGGTTAACTGCCGCGATCGAACCAGTGCCAGAACCGACCGCGGCACTGACAGGCGGGTGTTGGCTGTTTTATACAGCCGTTACCCGCTGTGTATGGAGAGAGCTACAGGCTGATGGCGCCATGCCCACGGATGGTAATTTGGAGGAGGAGGTGGAGAAGGGGTGGGAGGAGGAGGAGGCATAGTAGGCCTGAGAGACCTGGACCGAGGTAGGCCCCGCAATCCTCGGTGTCGGCATTATATGACCAGCCCCAGGGTCAGACTCGGTCCCAGCCTCCACCAAGTTAACCCAATGTGTCGTCAGCGATATCTAGTGGCCCTGCCCGGCAGCACTCGTCCACGTGTCTGTGGTCAGGTGGACCTTGTCAGAAACGGCGAATACCGAGGGGCGGCCGCCGCCATGAGGTTGCGAAAGGCCTCGGTCTCTACCAGGCTATAGGGGAGCATCTCCAGGCTAAGCAGTTTGGACATGTGGATGTTGAGGGCTTGGGCATGTGGGTGGGTTGCACTGTACTTCCTCTTGCGCTCCAGCGTCTGGGGTATGGAGAGCTGAACACTGTGCATGGAGACATTGGTGGATGCTATGGAGGATCGTGGAGGCGAAGGTGTGGTTTTCGCACGGGAGGTGTTTGGGCCGGGGTCCTGGGCAGGGGGCTGACTAGCAGAGGCAGCAGGTGACACAGGGGAAGGAGCAGTGGTGTGCCCGGCCGGAGGTGAACGGCCTTGGTTCCATTGAGTGGGGTGTTTAGCATTCATATGCCTGCGCATACTGGTGGTGGTTAGGCTGGTAGTGGTGGAACCCCTGCTGATCCTGGTGTGGCACAGGTTGCACCCCACAGTCCGTCGGTCATCCGGTGTTTCTTTAAAGAGCCTCCAGACTTCCGAAAATCTAGCCCTCGCTACGTGAAACATTTGGCGATGATGCACCAGATCTGGCCCTGCCTCTCCTTCTGGCCCCACCACTGCCTCTTCCAACCTGTTCTCGTCAAGGACTCGCCTCCGTCTCAGAAGCACTGTGTTCACCCGGCCTATCCACCCAGCTTGGGTCTGTCACCTCATCATCCTCTGATCCCTCAGTCTGCTCCCCCCTCAGACTTCCTGCCCTGACAACAACTTCACCACTGTCTGACAACCGTGTCTCCTCATTTTCCGACACCTCTTTACACACTTCTTCCACTATGTCAACAATGTCATCATCACCCACAGACTGCGACCGGTGGAAAACCTGGGCATCGGAAAAGAGCTCAGCAGCAACCGGACAAGTGGTTTGTGACTCTGGGAAGGGTCCAGAAAACAGTTCCTCAGAGTATGCGGGTTCAAATGCCAAATTTTGCTGGGAGGGGGCAGACTGGGGGAAGGAGGCTGAGGTGGAGGAGCTGGAGGAGTGCTGATTTCGGTGACATGGGTGGACTGCGTGGAAGACTGACTGGTGGACAAATGGCTAGAAGCATTGTCCGCAATCCACGACATCACCTGTTCGCACTGTTCTGGCCTCAACAGTGCTCTACCATGAGTCCCAGTAACTTGAGACATGAACCTAGGGAGTGTAGCTCTGCGGCGTCCCCCTGCTCCCTCATCAGCAGGTGGTGTCTCACCCCGCTCAGGACCACGGCCTATGACCCCTGCAGTAGTTGGACGCCCACGCCCTCGTTCTCTACTCCTAGCCCTCGGGTTCAACATTTTCAAAATTAAAATGTAAACTGTAAAATTTTTTTTGTGTTTTTTTTGTGTTTTTTTGTGTTTTTGTTTTTTTTAACAAAACAATGCTATCCTATTGCTATGGCTAGTTTCTAGCCTACACTGACAGCACACAACTGGATTTTGTGCTTTGCCTGATGACTTTGAGTTATAAAAAAAAAGAAAAGTAAAAAAAAAAGAAAAAGCAGGCTGTGCCTAATTCAATCAAACCCCTAATAAATTGTCCCACTTAGGTGTTTGAGATGGATATGTGTGTCACTAAGAGCTAAATAGAACGTTCCCAAGTCTCCCTGCAAATTCGTCACAATATGGTACTAGCTGCACTACTAGTGCCAGCAAGGCCAGCAACAAGCAAATCAACAAAATATATATATATATATAACGCTATTGTAGCCCTAAGAAAGCCTGTTGGATTCTTGTATGCCTAGTTTCTAACCTACACTGACAGCACACAACTGGATTTTAAGTCACTTCAAGTTTAAAAAAAAAAAAAAAATCATCAGACTGTGCCTAATTCAATCAAACCCTTAATAAATTGTCCCACTTAGGTGTTTGAGATGGATATGTGTGTCACTAAGAGCTAAATATAACGTTCGCAAGTCTCCCTGCAAATTCGTCACAATATGGTACTAGCTGCACTACTAGTGCCAGCAAGGCCAGCCACAAGCAAACAAACAAAAAAAAAAAAATATATATATATATATAACGCTATTCTAGCCCTAACAAGGGCTGTTGGGTTCTTGTAGACTCACTCCTGCCTAACAGTAAGCTAATAGAACACCCTAACGCTTTCCCTGACCAGCAGCAGCTCTCTCCCTAATGGCATCCAGACAGAGAATGATGCGAGCAGCGCGGGCAGGGGCTAGTCTATTCCAGGGTCACCTGATCAGGCCAGCCAACCACTGCTATCGACGTGTATGGGTACCACGTCATGCTGGGTGGAGTGCAGAGTCTCCTGGCTTGTGATTGGCTCTGTTTCTGGCCGCCAAAAATCCAAACGGCGGGAGATGCCATCTTCTCAAGCTGGCGAAGTATTCGTCTGAGCAACGAGCAGTTACGAGTACGCTAATGCTCGAACAAGCATCAAGCTCGGACACTGTGGTCACAATGACCGCGGCGTCTATAGTGTTAAACAGCCGGGATCACGACTATCGCTATCCTGGCTGTTTAACACTATAGACGCCGCGGACATTGTTACTGCGGGATCTCGGCTACCGCGTAGCTTCTGAGCCCGGGTGATCAACATGATGGGATACTACATCAAGGTGTGGGAACGACCCGCATCCTATGACGTAGTATTACGTCAAGATGCAGAAAGGGGTTAATAACATCAGAGTTTTGTTATTAAATAAAAGTAGTGCAGGGCTTGGAAAATAATAAAATTCTGATGTTATTAAGAAATTGTTGGATAATAATACAATTCTGATGTTATTGAAATTGTTAGGAAATTGATGGTAAATAGTGATATTAAGGCAGACTCACACAATTTTTATGTCTTTATGTTTGCCTATTGTCCCCTGCAATACCCAGGTAGTGTTGAGAGAACAGTATTGATACTGACACCCCTTTTTCTATGATGCCCCTCACTTTTGTGGTATAGAAACTGTATTTTTAGATGAAATCATCATGGTCCCATGACCTGCTGAGAAGGGGCATGGAAGATGAGGAGTAGATGGGAGGGGCTAGCAGAAGAGGACATGCCCTCTCTGATAAAGTTGACTTATGGAGATGTGAAGCAAAGTATTTTTTGCTAAAGAAGGGTGTCAGTTATTTGTGAAAATGTGGTGACGGATTCCCTTTAATGTAATAGCAGTAGCAACCGTTCCCAGTGAACTTTATATTACATCTTATAAGTCCACAATAAGATTCCTTCAGTTTGGTCATTCATCCTTTAAGGGGAATATTACAATTGATTTGAGCAGAGATCTACTTATTTGTCTTCCTTCCAATTTAGAGAATATACAACCTGTACCTTGCAGGCAACTTTTTTCTTTGTCTGGTCTGACAATGCAGTGACCGTCTTGTTGTAGACACACAGTTAATAGCTGCGCCATTCACAAGGAAGATTACTATCACTCAGCAGGAGCATCGGGTCCACAGTCGGCAGCAGGTAATTTCGGTGCGGGAATTCTAGTGTTATTTCTTCCCTTGCTGCTGCCTTCTTTGCTATTCTTCTACACTGTAGCACCTGGTTCTCCATTGTCTGGTAGGGTGCTCCTTCTAAGAATTAATGTACTGTAATCATCTCCGTTTATTTATAAACAATAATTCCAATAATTCCAATAATGAATGGTAATGAACCAGTGTACAGAGCAATTCTTCAATAAATCCAATTATTATGCAACAATATGTTTTTACCTTATGCTTTATTGTGTTATGGTTGTTTGTACAGGCAGTCCCCAGGTGACGTACAAGATAGGTTCTTTAGGTTTGTTATTATGCAGAATTTGTATGTAAGTCGGAACAGGTATATTTTATAATTTTAGCTCCCCTTTTCAATTGCATTTTCAAAATTATCAATAAATCTTCATTTCCGACACCTTACAGCTTATCATTGCAACCTGGGACTAAAATGTAGCTTCCAGACAACTTCACAAGTGGTCACAGTGGGGAGAGGAGTCCGTCTGTAACTAGGGGTCGTCTGCAATTCTGGTTTCTTTAAAGGGAACCTACCACCACAAATCTACCTAGAAAGGTAGATCGGGTGGTAGGTGGATCAATGGAACGTGAGGATAGCCCTTTTAAGGGCTAATCCTCAAGTCCCCGCACTTTTTTGGTAACTTTTATTAAACTAGTATGCAAATTTTGTTATGCGGCTTCTGGCGCGTGGAGTAGCCGCATCTGAGGTTACACGAGGTGGCTACTCCACGCCTCGGTAGCCTCTTTTCTCCTCCTACTCACTATTAACACTAACGAAACTAAGCACCGGCACCAGCTCACCCTGAGCTGGTGCTCGGTACTTACTGCTTACCCCTGCCATTCTAACTGGTAGGTTTCCTTTAAGTCAGGGACTGTCTCTATTAGGATCCACAATATAATCTCTTTACTTCAGTACTTTACCTATGATCTGTACCCTACTATATTTATACAGTATGTATATCTATCTATCTTGTCTAGTGTCCATCCATCTGTCTGTCTAAGGTATAAACCCTGTTAGATACATTGCTCACTTACATGCAGGTTTTACATAATAAATTTCACAGCAGATAGAAAAAAAGGAGATTAGCCAAACAGATAAGAATTCACTGCTGTCTCAAGGATTTATCTACTGGAGCAAAGTCTAATAGTCCTAATGCTGCCCAGGCTTTCATGTAACAGATGCAAGTGAGGTTCTTCGGGGTGATCGGAGGTCAGGAGAATATTTTGGATTATTTCTTATATTTAGGAAGTGAAGTTTGCACACAGCACTTGCTCCATAATTCCTCCTAAACCAATAAAGAAACCATCAAACCAAAAACACATTAGACAATACTATTTCTTCATTGTTTGGCTAACAACTACTTAGGATGAGTATTATTTTCCAGTGCTTATGAGGATCACTATGACAAAATGTAATTTAGTCTTAAAAGTGCTCACATCTCTAATGTAAAGCTTTATGGCTACTATCACTATTTTCAAATCTGTTATTCCATCTTCAGCATGTATGATATATCCATAGAATAAGCCATGAAAAAACTTATAGGGGACAGTCCCTCCTCAAATGCATTTTAAGATTTTCCATAATCTTACATGTGCCCTTTCGGACCAAGCCAAACTGATCCTGTATCTGTATGATAGAGTTTGGTGGGTTAAGAATTAGCTAAAAGAATGTTTGGCTGCATCTCATCTATATGAAGACTGAGCACCGGTCACATATTCATTATCCACATATCACATTAAATATATAGAGGAGAGCTATTTTTAAAACTCATTTCAGCAGTCTTCTAGACCTACTCTGTGACCCATAGTGGAGAGTTCCATGAGCTTCTTTTTGAATGGGTATCAGTATACTGCCCAATAAATAATAAGAATAGATGATAAACTCTGATCACTGGAAGTTTGACCGCTAGCATCCCATTAATCTTCAGGATGGTCGAGATATGCAAATTTGTTTTCCCAAATGGGAATTGGATATTTTATTAGATTCTCCCTTGTTCCTCTGTTTTTTGGATCTCAGAGTTCTGACTAGGACTCACATAAGAGTTTTTCCCACCATATTAAGGGTGTCTGCTGTCTGTCTCCTGTTATTCTGAATTTTGGCTCATATTTTGAGTATTTGAGGCTATCACGATTTTGAACTTCATTTGTCCTCTTGGTTCCAACTCTTTTTTGTCTAGTTTATCTTGTCCTGTCTTTGGCTTTTGCAGTCTGGCGCAGGAAGGGAACATCTCCTAGTTGTCCTTTACTGCTAGGGTTTATGAGGCAATCAGGTGGCGACAGGTGCAAAGTGTGTTTAGCATTAGGGCCCACTGTCTTTGTCTATTGTTCCATCTCGTTCCTGTTTTTGCATATTTCCCAGAATCAAAAGTATCAATGGCTTGAAGTCGACAGACACCTGCAGAGATGGTCTTAAATGGCAAAGTTTCCATTAGAAACCTTCCTAATTCCCTGACCAGAATGAGGGAGTTCACTGTGTGAATCATGACCACTACTCTGCTCACATCTATGAGACTAATGAATTACTGTACATGGTTATCTGTCACTTCCATAATAGTGAATGAATATTTCAAACATCTTGGAGAACTCACCACAGACTTTCCATGAATGTAGACTTGCGTAAATCCTTCTCTAAAAAATATTTTACTAGAAGGCACAGATAACAAGTATAGTGATATTAAAACAGTTTAAGTGTGGAATTCCCATGGCGTGTTCAGACAGCTGGAGGAAACATTTTATAAACTTAGATAAGTCATCTCATTGTCTTAAATGCATTATATTTCCTTCATTCGCCACAAGCTGATATAAAGCATAACATCATTTATAACGCCAAACAGAATGACAGAGAGCGGCAGCCATGCTGCATTATAGGGCTTATTAAAATTTGATGCAGCAATTTAACACTTATTAGCAAGCGAGATGCCCTTTACCCAGACAGAGAAAGTATTAAATGGATACCCAGAGCACCAATATGGCTTTAAGCGGCTCGGATTTTATTTTATGATTCCAATTAGTGGTATGTAAAAACACAACAGAATATCAGTTTGCAGCAGGTTAATGTCCATACACTAGAACCACTGAATTTTTCAAGCAAGAAGTTAAATTTTTAATTGGTTTCTTTGCTTACAAAATATATGATGACCCAGGCTCCCGGAAGGATCTGTAAGCTATGGGATAATGGTCACTATTTACTTTCCACATCCCGATTACTAATTCGTTTTGTGGGAGAGGTGAAGGAACATGCAGCACAATGGTGTTCTCCTTATCTCCTTCTATATTGTTATACCTTAAGGGTAAATACTTCATCATCCTTATCACAGCTTGCACACTGAGAAATCACTTACAGTAAATCACTGAGGGCACTCGTCTACATCAACTTCTAATCATATATACATTTCAGGTAAGAAGAGGGAACATCAGGAGTGTCACAGAACAGATAACATTTGCATAATTTGCATCCCGTCTGATTTGTGTTTATTTGTGAAGCAAATTTGCATCTGATTTATGTGTTGGGGGCTTGTATATGACTTGAATAGTGTCAGTCGCATTCAGAGAGTGGTAAAGCTCATTTTACAGATATTATTTTTCTTTGTGGTGTAGTAGACTATGGAAATAATTGAAGGACATTGTATATTCGCATAATTCAACCATCATAGTGAATTTGACCATTTTTACATGATAAAATAAAGCCAGTTGGATAAAAATAAAATATTCCATAAGAATAATAGGCAGATGGTAGATGGAGACCTTTACTACATCTAGCATAAGGGCCCAGGAGCATGTGATTATACTATCATCATAATAATATGTTTTGTTGATAAGAAGCAGGGGGCGTAACTACAGAGGTAGCAGCCATAGCAGCCGCTATGGGGCCCGCAGTGTCAGGAGGCCCCCTAATCTGACCTGGCACTAAAGAATGAAGGATGTGCATCTTTATGTACATATTATGCTGCACATTGTACAGTACTACATGTGTATGTAACATATGGTATGTATACATGCTGTATATGTGTTTATCTGTGATGTGTATATGTTGTGTGTATATCTGATGTATCGTGTGTATATACTTTGTATATGCTCTATGTGTACATATATGTGTGAGGCTAAAAATGTGTCTGTCTCTGACTGAAGAGCTGTATGTTTATGTATAAAGGTATATAAATATATGTGTAAATCTAATAATTATAATAACAATTCTTTATTTATATAGCGCACACAGATTGTGCAGCGCTACACAGAGCTTGCCAAATCAGTCTCTGTCCCCATGGGGCTCACAATCTAATCAACCTACCAGTATGTGTTGGAATGTGGGAGGAAACCCACGCAAACAAGGAAAGAACATATAAACTGTTTGCAGCTGTTGACCCTGTGACTTGATCCCAGGTCCCCAGCGCTGCAAGGCTGTAATGCTATGCACTGAGCCACCGTGCTGCCCCTAATAGTGTAATATGTACATTTTAAGGGGGCCCCAATCCCGAATCTGCTATGGGACCCTGTCTCTCATATTTAAGCTCCCCATAACAGGACTTTTTTAACTCTTTGTCACCAAAGCCAGTTTTCGCTTTTTGACCAGGCCCAATGTTTACAATCTGACATGTGTCATGATAAATGGTTATAACTTTGAAAAGGTTTGCCACTCTTTTACATAAGTTGCACATGTGCCTTTACTGCCTTAATAATAATCCCTGAATGTTTGTCAAATGATTTAGCAGTCCTGCTACTTACTTTAGTGATGTTTACAAACTCTTTATGGATCTTTATCACATGTGGACTGATGAATAGGGCTGATGACTAATCCTGTCCCCCTCCCTCTCTCTGTTAGTGAAGCAGACTGTGAGAGAAAGAGGCACAGTGGGTGATGCCAATAAAACAAACTTAAGGATTAAGAAACAGGAAACAAAAATTTGAAAAATTCTCCTTTATCAAAGTTTAAAATGTTTTGCTATCCAGGCAAATAGTCAGACTCCCGAAATAGATTGATAACTGATAATTCCTAAATGTCTGCTTTATGTTATGTTTTTTATGTGCCCTCTAATTTTCCTTTGAAGTTATGAGGCTTGGAAGTTTAGGTGCGATTCAGCTTCAAGTGACTTCGAGAGGCCCAAATAAGAGTAAAGCCAGTAAATTATTCCATTATAGAAACACACCTCATTGTATATAAAACCAGTCAGTTACTCCTTTAAGTGTTTAACAGTGGTTAAGACAAAAAGGAAGTATAATTAAGAAATGCATTTATTTTTAGAAAATACATTCATATAGGACAAAAATTACACATTAACAATGGATTAAAATAAAACAAAATTTAAAAAATTAAAATTAAATGCTCTAAAAAGTTTGATACCCAGTTCTCCCCAACACCCCATATGTGATGGTAACCTGCTGTGTGTTAACACGGCCAGGCATTGAATGAAAGTAACAACATTCAGAGAAGATTGGTATTGTACAGGGTATAATTGTATTTTTTTGATATCGGAGAAGATGACATTTGTTTTGTTATTGCCAAATTTTCAGAAGCATAACCTGTTGAGCTGGTTAAAGGATTATTTATTCTTAAAAGAGTTGTTCTTTACAGCAGGATAATTTTTGGGAATGTAACTTTTTATTGCTTTTTACAACAGGGGTCTAATATTGCTTTAAATTTAGTATACAGATTGTTACTGATGCTGAAATACCCAATATGTGTTTTTTTATATGGAAATACAGTGTATTATGGATTTTTAATGCATTTATTTATACATTTTTTTCCAAAATAATTGTAGCTTTATTTCTAACTTTTTCTACTTTTTTCAGATTTTGGCTTGAACAAGTGTTATATGATTGCTTGTTCAAGCCCTTGCATAATGTAATAGAAATGTATTGCAGTGTGTTATGTAACTAAGTGAGTATGCAAACTCATGCTCAGTTATATGCAGTGGCTGGGAAGCCTCGGGGCTGCCAGAGGAGTTATCAGTTCTCCCTGATAAGCTCCCCAGGGGAGGGGTCAGATCCACAAGGAGAACGTGTGAAACATACATCAAGGTGTTAACACTCACGATTGGAGTTATCTCCGATCATAGGTATTAGAAAAGGGTGTGAGCTGTAATATACAGCTGACACCTGCAGCTTCTGGCACCAGCTCCGCTTGGGAGGTTTACGGAAACTTACTTCCCACAGCTCAATAGTATTAGCTACTTTTGCAGGTCCAGCCAGCCCCTGGGTCTTTCACTAGACCCTGGGCTGCCATGCAACACCATCGGCACCCCACGATTGTTGCTGCAGGGTGCTGATGAGTGACACAGAGAGTGTGCTCCCTATAAACCTGCTTAGAATCCGTGATCCATGTTTGATCCCAGTGTCTAAGGGGTTAAGCACCTGGCATCAGAGCTTTTATGATCCTGGACACTAGGTCCTGCAATCTTCTTCCAATCTTCTCCCTCCTTTATGTTGCAATGCCTGAGAAGAAGTACTCTTTATGACCGCCATACAAACCCCATATTGCAGTCATTAAAGGGTTAAGGCTCATTGGAGTCCCAATGCCATACAAGTTGGAAATAGCGCATTCATGGGAAAAGTTTTGTAGGTAAACACTTAGCTACCAATTATTATGTATAGTAGCCCGTTTGGCATGCTTGTAAGGATCCATTGATCGTCAGAGTGTCACACAGAAGAAGAAAATTTTCATTCAGCATATGTACCATGGGAAATAAAGAATGGAATTTTTTATATTTTTTTAAAGTGGAAGCAGGATGAATATTTTCTTCTTTCCATATAAAGAGATATATAGTCATCGAAATATATAGTTGTCACACAGTGATTGCATAGAGGCAGTGAATTGATTTTGTAACTTAGTCTTTATTATTTGTTTAAAATTGGTCACAAATAAGGACTAAGTTTAATGTAAATATTTAAAAATCTTTTTCCATTCAACTATCTATATTATTGATATTATCTTATACAAATGGTACCCTAACCACTCGCAGTCTAGCACTTCTTTTATTCTTCTTTTTCCAGCAGTCACCCAATTATCAGCACTGGTAATCCTTAGGACTATAATGAATAATAACACCCCTATTACAGGCAGTCCCCGGGTTGCATACAAGATAGGTTCCACAGGTTACAATAATTAGCTATAACAGTTACTAAAGGTGTCTGCAATAAAGATTTATTGTTAATCCTGATTCTTATGGCAATCCGACATTTTTAAAATCCATTTGTTACAGAGACCAAAAATAATTAGTCTGGACTTACAATTATAAAATATACAGTTCTGACTTACATAGAAATTCAACTTAAGAACAAACCTACGGAACCTGTCTTGTAAGTAATCCAGGGCCTGTATACTGCCTGTATTTTATGATTGTAGATCGAGACAAACATTTTTTTTCCCCACTTACAATTGGAATTTAACATTTTTTGCTGTAATGGGACCAAGGATTATCAATAAATCTTCATTACAGACACTTTACAGATGTCTAGGTCTATAGCAGTGGTTCTCAACCTGTGGGTCGGGACCCCAGCGGGGGTCGAACGACCAAAACCGGGGGTCTCCTAAAGCCATTGGAGCCTAAATTTTACTGTGTTTTTACTGCGAGTTGCATGGTTTGGGGTCACCACAGCATGAGGAACTGTATTGCGGGGTCACAGCATTAGAAAGGTTGAGAACCACTGGTCTATAGTAACATCCAGGGAGCTTCACCAGAGGTCACAGTGGGCAGAGGGGTCCGTCTTTAACAGGGGGTTGTTTGTAAGTCAGGTGTTCTTAAGTAGGGGACTGCCTATATAGGATCTACTATTCACAATAGATATGATCATCCCCCCTCCCTGCATAGTTCCCATAGACTTTAATACACTTCTACAGACTATTGTGTCTATGTCCTTGTGACTGCAGTAAAGCAAATAACTAAATGACGTTACCAACAAGAGGACTGCCTAAAACATCATGTACAGAAAAAGGAATACACAAACACAGGAAATTGTATTCTATGCTCAAGATTTAATGAGAAAAAATATAAATGGCGCTTACCTTTTTACGCATTGAGGTAATAAAAAAACCAAGTGATATAAATATACATCTATGGTAATATCTGCCACTCTCCAGCTTACACTGTAATGTTTACTGTACAATGACAGGCAGGTTGTCGTTATACAGGTATATAATTATATTTACATATTATGTAGTTATTTTTGTGTCGCTCAATGAGAAACATGTATAAAGACAACTTGCCAGTCATTGTATAGTAAGTATAGTCCTACCTGCGAAGGCTATATATAGTACAGAAGAACAAGAAGGTATAACCACTTGAATGTGAAGGGAGATAAAGAACAAAAAAAGCATACGATTATTAGAAGGTCTTACAATTATTCAAACACAAGATGAGACATTCCACAGAATCATTATGTATATGGCAATATTATAGAAATGATAAAACATAGTATTAGGCTCCCTAAATAACTTCAGGTGCTGTAGCTGTAAAACACTTTGGTTCTGCCAATGCAGACTTTTTGCATGTTGGCCAAACATTTTTAACTGTCCAAAAGACATTTGGAGATGTGTTAATGTGTCTGTCTTTGGAACAGTAGATCACTAGACAGTTCTCTGCTGTACCAGATTAACCGCTGTGCCTGATGCTGGCACAATGGGGCACATTTACTTACCCGTCCGGAGGAGTTCACAGAAAGTGCATTGTCCGACGATAATGCTTCTGTCGCGATTCACTAAGATCGTGCGTCCAACAGAGTTCACCTTCTTCTTCCTGGTGCATGTAAGTGCTTGATCTTGCGACACAATTTGAAAGTTCAATCCAGTGCTCAGTCCGAATCAGTCAAAGTGTGCACGCCCCCCAATTTCTGCTGCATGAAAGCCGGCGCAGCTGCACCAAAATCCGATATCGAACGACATAATCCCATGTTAAATATCTGTCACAGCTGTGCAAAACCCAAAAACGTTGGAAAGTCCGATGAAAGTGCGTCCGCGGACCCTTAGTAAATAAGCCCCCAATATTGCTATTACTAAACCACAATATTGAATTTTCTAGGGCACAGACTGAAAATGGGCTATTTTCTGTTGTGGACATGCCCCTTTTTATCAAAGTAACTCCCCTTTATTGGAAGTCGGAAAACTGCCTAAAATGGTTAGGCCCTTGATAAATGTGTCGCACTTGTGGTTTGTCCAGATGCACCATTGAAAACATAAGCTATTATGCCACATTTAAAAAAAAAAGAGTCTTTCCTGGCAATACTATTAAACCAGTCATATTTAATAAGTCTTCTTGCTCATTGTATAGTCATTAAAGGGGTTTTCCCATCTGGGCATTTACATTTAATTAAATTCATTTGCCTTATGTAAACATTTTTTCAATTGGATGTTAATAAGAAAAAATGTTCCTGTGTGAAGATAATTTCTCATAAATGTAGTCATGTTGTCCCTTAGAAACGAGATACGACCACGTCACACTCTGGCAGTGGTGGCCAGACTTGCGCTATAGAATCCTGCGGACCACCAGGATTCAGGGATCATTACCACAGGACGGCTGTGCGACATGTAGTAACTCCCGGACATTTTATATACAATAACCTTTTGTTTCTTTGTGCACTCACTCCAGCAGAGGTGGCCGTATCCGAGGAAGCCATCTCGTTTCTAAGGGACAACATGTCTACATTTATGAGAAATTATCTTCACACAGGAACATTTTTTTTAATAACATCTAATTGAAGAAATGTTTACGTATGGCAGATTTATCAAACTGAATGTGAGTGCCCAGACGAGAATACCCCATTAACTTAAAAATTTTACATGAAAACTGATCTCTCTGATGTCTGAGATGTAGCTCTCATATTGGACAGTATGACCTTGGGAGATATTTCAGTTGTTGTTACAACATCCTTTTGCACTAGTTTAGAAGGAGGAGCTTCATGTGAAATCGCACATGCACCTGCACATGCACAGGATTTGAATCCATGGGCCACTGATGTCATTGTCAAAAATGACATGTATAGTTAAATCAGAGCCGACAAGAGAGAAGCGAGCAGTGCTTGGGCATAGATGGTGATGCCCTGGATTCATTGTTAAACTAATTTGCATAAGAAATATAAATTATTGTAGTACCCAACTGAATATCCAGCAAGCACTGTAAATTATGCATGAATCAAAGGTGTTGTGCTCAGTGTGCTGTTATAATATACTAATATGGTGTAATATATGACACATTCTGGTGACAGTAGACACTCCCTTTAAATGTTTACACTTTTAAAAAAAATTTTCATTTTACAATTATACACTTCAAATTTCTTGGAAGCAAATGATTGCTGAGATCCTTTTTCCTTGGCATTGTGTATATGCACACCTAAATGCTAGCGAACTAGCAAAACCTTTATCGTCGAACCTATTCTCTTCAATCTGCCAGTGATCTAATATTATTCCCATTTTTATGTTTGAGCACCCACTCACATCTCTAGGACTTCTCTTGTGCTGCACCAATTCTTTAGAATGCCCTACCCGGTCTATCAGACAACACCCAACCTCCAAAGCTTCAAACATGCTCTTAAAGTTGCATGCAATTAGTGAGTGTGATAGTCTTGCCTAAAGAGATGAGTTTTAACTCTCCTTTTACCATTCTGTGTACCCCTCCCATCTGTTATCCGGCAAATACCAGATACCAAACTCGAGACTTGTGTATAAGATGATGGCTGATGAATGTTTCAGGCAGCAACATTTTTTTTGTATTAAATTATTTTTATTCTTCAGAAAGAATGGCAGGACCTTTATACAACCTCTTTTACCTATTGTGTAACCCCTTTACCCTCATACACAGCAATCTCTTGTGAGCAGGGCCCTCATTCCTATAGTTTCCTATTACAATAGATTTGATGGCGATATATAAATACAGATTTTTATTATTACTTTTTATATAGGAGGTCACACCTGTTGATGGTCAATTAATCAAAGGCAATTGATTGGCCACACTTTTTGGCCAATTGTCCTTCTAATTTCATTGGAAGATTTTGTTGTTCAGCAAAGGTTTAATTTAATCTTAAGACCTTCCAAGGACTAGATATTTTCATATCCTGGCACATAAAACCATAGGGCTTACATTCTTTTTCTCACAACTACATTTTAACACCTGGGACACAGCCCGATTTCTCACGATTATTACACGATATGCAGTTATAACTTTGAAATGCTTGATCTCACAGCGTTCAGATAGTTTGTTTTTTCATGACATGTTGTACATTAATGCTATATTTTAGTTGAAATATATTTCACTTAATGGAATTTTCAGATTTTTCTGATTTCTAAATGTTAGACTAACTGTATGATAAGTATAACTGCCAAAATTGGTTGCTAACTAACATTAACCATTTGTTTGCTTTATGCTGACATATCTTTTTATTTGTTAATTTTTTTTATTAGGATGTTAGGAGGCTTACAGTTCAAACAGTGATTTTCCAAATTTTTAAGTACATTTTAGATTCAATATTTGTAAAGGACAATTCATCTTCGTAAGCGTTTTCCATGTTGTTCTATTTATTAGAAACTGCCCACAATGTGCCCATTTTAAAAACTGCACCCCTCAAACTATTCAAAAGAGTATAACACTATAAACATCTCACAAGAAATAAAACAAAATGGAGGCTCTTACATTTTACATTTTGACAATAAAATTGTTATTTAGTCCTAAAATGTACACTTTCATGCAGGATAAATGAGAAAACACATCTCAGATTTTATTGTGCAGTTTCTAACGAGTACGGCAATACCCCACATGTGAATGTAAATGACTTTAGGGGCCTACAGCAGAGCAGAATGGAAGGAGCTTTTGAGCTTAGAGGGCAGATTTTGATGACATTGGAGCTCATTTACCAAGGGTCCGTCGGACACATTTCCACTGGGTTTCCCGACAATTTCCATTTTTGGTGCACGCAATCGGATTTTGGCGCATCGGCGCTGGCTAGCACATGACAGAAATCGGGGGGCGGGCTGTCGGACAACACGGCGGATTCGGACAACATTTAGAATTGTGTCGCTAGACACGCACTTACAAGCACCGGGAAGAAGCAGGTGAACTCCGGCGGACCTCGGCGCGGACAACCTCGTTGGACAACGCACCGCGGGATCGCGACAGGACCGGGTAAGTAAATCTGCCCCAATGTCTTCAGGTGTCATTCAACATTTGGAAAGTTCCTGAGCTACGAGAACAGTGAATCCCCTTACAAAGTATTCTATTTTGGATACTACAACACGCAGGAAATTTATCATGGTTTATCTGAAGCTTTTCACCACCGCTAATGTTTTATGGAAAGTCTTTACATTGGCTCTTGTAAGTGAAAATCTTTTTCCAAAAATCTTACTTTGGCCCCTAAAGAAGTAAACGCACCCCATACTTGTTTACTCAGTTTCTTCTCAATGCAGTAATAACCGATATGTGATCACAAACTGTGAACCCATTTTAAAAGTAGACTCCTCAAAGATTGCAGTAACACTATATTTGGGGGTTCGATACCCCGTTGTTTAACCTTTATCAGCTTTGTTTTGGGGGGGGGTTTCAAAAAAAATCTATTCTGTAATTGATTTTTATGTTTTTTTTTTTGTTTTATACACCAAATAGCATAGATTACATATTACTTATGTTCTATGGGTCAGTACGTTTACGGTGATATCTTATTTATGTAGCTTTTTTATGTCTGACCTGATTAAGTTGTTTTAGATCTTATTTTTTATGGGACAAGTTGTACTTTTTATTGGTATCATGTAGGGGTAAATTTGACTTTTTGATCACTTTTTTTGTTTGCTCGGATGCACAAAATTTGTAACTCTTGCTGTGTTTTTAATTTTTTTCTTAAGTTGTTAACCTTCATGTTTAGTAATGATTTTTTATGATTTTTATTGTACGGGTTGTTAAAGATGTGGCTTTACTCAATGTGTTGTTTTTTTATACTGTGTGGAAGTTTTAAACTATATGGAGTATTTAGGGGACTTTTTATGTATTTAATTTTATTTTTATTAACTTTTTTTTATCTTTTTTTTGGTCCCCCTCTGGGGCTTGAACAAGTGATCAGATGATCACTTGTTCAAATTAATACACTACTTTATTGATGTATGACAGTATATTAGAACAGTCCGCCTATGCAAATTTCTTGCCATTTGTCCTATGAATTGGTCTAATGAAGGGAAGACTCCTGAAATGCGTTTCCATGTAAATTGGATTTTTTATATTCATATACATTTTTATATGTTTTATAGCTTTTGTTGATTGATGGATATGCCTTTTACCATCATTATATACTAATAGTATATTTTATGTGCTTTCTACGACGGAGTTGAATCAGTTAATCAGCTATTCTGGTGTAGATACTCCAATATTGACAGGTTTATAGCGCCCTGTGGGAGCTCGTTTTTTTACTCTACTGTTTTTTTAGCCTATGTAAATGCATAGGCTGACAGCTGTACTGCAGGGTCTGATCCAGCAGGTAGTCAGACAAGGCAGCCCTGCGGTTGCAGTGAACATGATCGGCACCCCCATACTTGGGGAGCAATGGTTTGGTGGAGAGGTGGGTGACACCTTTAGGTGCTGCAGTTTGACCGCTGTACCTAAAGGGTTAAACAACAGGGATCACTACTATTGCAATCCCAGCTGATTGTGCAGAGGCTCAGCTGTCACATACAGCCAGTCTCCTGCACAGATCTCACAGGCTCTGCTTATGAGCCTGTGTCAGACAGTAGGTGTTCTCCTTAAGGAAAGATTGCCAATTAAGGCCACCTTAAAGGCATGTGGAGACTTAAAGCCATAGATGCTCCACTAGGGAATTCCAAGGTGTTTAATGGAAAACAATGCCTCCCTTTGCTACCTTAAAAGGCACCTTGGAAAACTTATTTGCATTCTTCCCAGAATTCCCTAGTGGAGCATCTACACTCACCGGCCACTTTATTAGGTACACCTGTCCAACTGCTCGTTAACACTTAATTTCTAATCAGCCAATCACATGGCGGCAACTCAGTGCATTTAGGCATGTAGACATGGTCAAGACAATCTTCTGCAGTTGAAACCGAGGATCAGTATGGGTAAGAAAAGTGATTTGAGTGCCTTTGAACGTGGCATGGTTGTTGGTGCCAGAAGGGCTGGTCTGAGTATTTCAGAAACTGCTGATCTACTGGGATTTTAACGCACAACCATCTCTAGGGTTTACAGAGAATGGTCCGAAAAAGAAAAAAAAACATCCAGTGAGCGGCAGTTCTGTGGGCGGAAATGCCTTGTTGATGCCAGAGGTCAGAGGAGAATGGGCAGACTGGTTCGAGCTGATAGAAAGGCAACAGTGACTCAAATCGCCACCCGTTACAAACAAGGTAGGCAGAAAAGCATCTCTGACGCACAGTATGTCGAACTTTGAGGCAGATGGGCTACAGCAGCAGAAAACCACAACAGGTGCCACTCCTTTCAGCTAAGAACAGGAAACTGAGGCTACAATTTGCACAAGCTCATCGAAATTGGACAGTAGAAGATTGGAAACACGTTGCCTGGTCTGATAAGTCTCGATTTCTGCTGCGACATTCGAATGGTAGGGTCAGAATTTGGCGTCAACAACATGAAAGCATGGATCCATCCTGCCTTGTATCAACGGTTCAGGCAGGTGGTGGTGGTGTCATGGTGTGGGGAATATTTTCTTGGCACTCTTTGGGCCCCTTGGTACCAATTGAGCATCGTTGCAACGCCACAGCCTACCTGAGTATTGTTGCTGACCATGTCCATCCCTTTATGACCACAATGTACCCAACATCTGATGGCTACTTTCAGCAGGATAATGCGCCATGTCATAAAGCTGGAATCATCTCAGACTGGTTTCTTGAACATGACAATGAGTTCACTGTACTCAAATGGCCTCCACAGTCACCAGATCGCAATCCAATAGAGCATCTTTGGGATGTGGTGGAAACGGGAGATTCGCATCATGGATGTGCAGCCGACAAATCTGCGGCAACTGTGTGATGCCATCATGTCAATATGGACCAAAATCTTTGAGGAATGCTTCCAGCACCTTGTTGAATCTATGCCACGAAGAATTGAGGCAGTTCTGAAGGCAAAAGGGGGTCCAACCCGTTACTAGCATGGTGTACCTAATAAAGTGGCCGTTGAGTGTATGGCTTTAAGTCTCCTTTAAGGTAGCCTTAAATGTATTTGCATTCTTCTTATGAGCCTGTGTGCAATACACATGATGTCAGGGAACTTTATGGTGCCCGAAACAGAAGCTCACCATGACGTTCCCCAACGCCATGGTGGCTTAAGGGGTTACAGACTGTACATAGTTGTATATAAGTCTATCAAATAAGATTTGTGCCTGCCTATAATGCATATGGTACTTAAAAAAGAAATTACTATATCATTAAAAATACATTTGCATCTTGACGACCAGCTGATTCCTGTGCCTGAGGTGTTGTAGCTATTGGATACAGGGAAGGACTAATCTCCTTGTTTTTTTTATTACAACTTTCCTGGAGAGGAATATGAAGAGTTGATACTGATCTAAGTAGTTCTCCTCAGTGTATAGTCATGAGTGAGTACTTGGACGGATAAATTGAACACCACAGATATAAAATCGCCAGAATAATCTGTCCAGACCACTTTAGTATTCTCCTGCTGTGCTTTATTTCCGAGTATTTTAAAAACAGGTGAAATGTCTCATTATTACTGATTTCTGAAAGGTCTTCCTTTTATTGACCTTGAAATGATGGAAGGCTGATTACATCTAATTCACATTTTCACCAATGATTATGCAATTACACGCAGGTCATCCTAAAATAAACCCTATGTTAAAAGCAGCTGTGATGACACTGAGAAGCGAGCGTGGAAAATTACATTGCATAATACTATCAGTGGGTTAAGTAGCGTCTGCACTGGGATAAATACACCACTGTAACTAAGCCAGAGAGTGCAGAGGAGGATTCAGATTAAAATAGACATCTGCTAAGCACTTGGATAAGAAAATAAAAAATTCTTAACTTTTTCTTTTGCCTTTAAAATGTAATTCTAAATATTTAGGTGAAATTGTTATTGGTGAATTTGGAACCTGATGATTTTGTTAGGGCTTAAACTGGTTGTTTTGTAATGGCTTTTTAATAGACTAATTTAAAAAAAATTATTGGCACAGTAGAGCCTTTGGACAGAAACGTTGTATTGGACAGTGTGATATTTATTGTTTCAATTGCTAACACACAACCTCATGTATTTGTACGGGCTCATAAACACGGCCATGGTTTCCGCAACTCCGATTGCTCAAGACCCAAACCAAGAGCAGGTCCTACTCATGGCTGTGTGTGTGGCTCAGTCAGTCTTGCCTTTTGTCACTGGTGTGTGAGTGGACTCTCCACACCGATGACAATCTGACCACAAACAAAGGACCACTGTCCTGTTAGAGACAGTTAGAGAATGCACAAGTTCTTGTGCAGGTAGGTTATATGTCTAATGCCACCTGTTTTCTGTGGTTGGTGCAGGAAAATTGGATAACTGCTGCAGCATTTCTACATAATTGTAACCTGCAGCATGTAAATTTATGCTGAAGATTTCCATTGTAGATTTCAGCCTTTACAAAAAAGGTAGAACTACTGAAAACCAGCTGTACTTTTTAATATAAAGAGAACCTGTTGGCAGGTTTTACCAAACTAAACTACTAGTACCCTCAGAATGGGTATGAGATGTCTTGTCTAAAATTCCCTCTTTTCTGTGAAATCTCACATTACCTATACAAAATCTTCCCTGAAGTCAGGCAATATGACTCTGCACATCATTTTTACATGAGATGAGTCAAGTTTAGTAGTTGCAGGGGGAGTTTAACTTCAAAAGGCTTTATCTTCTGTTCTATGGCACATATAAACATGCTTATTGTATCATATTTAAGATAATAATTTAATCTTTAATAGTTTTATAGCTTTGTTAGTTACAAGAGCTACGTGCATCTAAAAGCATAATTGTCAATGTGAGCGACAGATAAAGATTTTGCGGTTCTATCCCATTTTTGAACTGCCTGTAAGTCCAGTTCTGTAGCTCACAGAATGCATAAGCTTGATTCTTATCCTTAATTTGACACAAGAAGCATGTTCATAGGTTCTATAGAACCAGAGATAGGGGCTTCTGAAACGACAGTACCCTTGAAACCACTAAACATGACTCATCTCCTTTGGTCTAGGCCAGTGATGGTGAACCTATGGCACGTGTGCCAGATGCGGCACTCAGAGCCCTTTCTGTGGGCACCCGGTCCATCGCCCCAGCACACCAGTGAGGACTCAAAGAATCTTCCTGCAGTTCCAAGCAACTTAATAGATGCTGCTTTCAGTCATATTTTGATACTTCCTTTGCTACTTGGGACTGTAGGAAGAGGGAGAATTAGACAGGGCTGAATTATTTTTGGAGGATCTCCTGCTGGCCCCACGATTCTCTGTGTACAGAGGGACACTGGAAAGAAGTGATGTAAATTTTCCATCTTTCTACTGCTGTCCTCAGGAGGCCAATATGATTGAAAGTTGTTGAACAGGGAGCAATAAGTTACTGCTTTAATTTTTGGTTGGCACCTCGCGATAAATAAGGGAGGTTTTGGGTTGCAATTTGGGCACTCGGCTGTTAAAAGGTCGACGCAAGGGTGGAGAGAGGACATCAAAGATGATCCAACAGAGTGAGGCCTATGTATTAAAACCAGCCTTTGTCTTCAAGTGCCAAAAACCAATACAATGATCCAAGAAAAAGTATTACTACATTATCAATAACTTTTTTTGCTTATCAAAGGGCTATGCCTAAACAAAATATGCAACCTATAAATCACAGTCCCTGTAGGGTTGTACACTCAAAAATTTACATGAAACAGCAATACTGTATATCAAAAATCAATATTTATTAATTACAGACACCAAATGACAAAAAATTACCCTAAGTAAAACCATCATATAAAAACATACAAAGCCCATGGACAGTGTGACATACATAAAGCAGAATGAAACAAGTTACTAAATGGGCTTTGTTAATAGATAGAAAATCCAATTCCTAAAACAATAATACCAAAGCCGTGGAAGTAAAGTAACAGACAACATGCACGGATTCTGGCTTATAATTGTTACCATTGAGCTGCAGACACTGTCAAATATTGCACATATTTCTGATACTAGAAATCCTTATCAATAGACTCAAAATCAATTAGCATGTGCAAAAAAGTGTCATTTCTATAAATAAACCACATCCCGAACAAGAAAGAGTTAATACCAACCACTGGCCATCATGCTATGTAAAATGCAGTCACACTGTCCAGCACCCCAACGCATGATTCGAACCCTGCTTTGTCACTTTGTCTTAATGTGCACCTGTCACCGGGATTGTAATGTTTAGCTGGTGACAGGTTACAATATCCCATGCTATGCTGATTATAAAAACGCCTTCACCAGCATTCTGAATCATTTCAGTTTATAGTAGTTTATTTCACATTACCTGGCTCCATGCCAGTAGCATGTGGTGAGTCCTGGTGGCAAAAGGGGCAGCTGCAGCCGGTGTGTTCCTGTGCCAGTCTTGTCTCCTCCACACTCATGCTGCTCCCTCTCTCTCATGGTGGAGACACAGGCACACACAGGCTGCAGCAGCACCCCCCCCCAGGACTAACCACACACTGCTGGCAGGGAGCCATGTAATGTGAAGTAAACTTATGTAAAGTAAAAAAGCAAAACAGTCACAATTTCAATGGCATGATACATTGACCCCAATGCACATAGATAGGTCTGAGTATCCTGCTCATTATTTTACAGATAAAAGAAAACAGAGAATGAAATCATTTATAGCATTGCATTGTGTGTACATGTAGCTATCATACAGCTGCATTAGAATTCAGAGCTTGTTGCTATAGCTTGTGATCTCCAATAGATGGTCTTTATTGATATGCAATGTTATACGGAAGGCCTGGACTGCCAGTATTATTAAAGCAAGAATGCTATAGTAACCAATGTACTGAACGGTGGCATTTTAATAGCATTGCTTTCGCCATTGATGGAACTGAGAAGTAGAAAAGTTTGCAACAATAAATCTTTTCTGCAACTGGATTTGTTTTTTAGTATTAGTATTAAAGAAATAACCAAAATAGTTCATTTTCTAGTTAAGTGTCACTGTGGTTAGTATAATTTATAAAGTGTGAGCACAGTTAGCCAATAGGGCAGCATGGTGGCTTAGTGGTTAGCATTACAGCCTTGCAGCACTGGGAACCTGGGTTCAAGTCCCAGGGTCAACATCTGCAAAGAGTTTGTATGTTCTCTCCGTGTATGTGTGGGTTTCCTCCGGTTTCCTCCCACACTCCAAAACATACTGGTAGATTGATTATATTGTGAGCCCCATTGGGGACAGGGACTGATTTGGTAAGCTCTGTGCAGCGCTGCATAATCTGTTTGCAATATATAAATAAAGGAATTATTATATTATTATAAATAGAAGCAGTTCCTGGGTTATGTACAAGATAGGTTCTTTAGGTTTGTACTTGATTTGAATTTGTATGTAAGTCGGAACTGGTATAGTTTATAATTGTAACCCCAGCCACATTTTTTTTTGTCCCTTTGACAAATGGATTTTCTAGATTTTTGAGCTGTCTGGCCCGGGACTAAAGTAAAGCATCCAGAGAGCTTCACCAGGGGTCACAGTGGGCAGAGAGGTCAATCTGTAACTAAGGGTCGTCTGCAAGGGGTGGCCCTAAGTCGGGGACCGCCTGTAAATAAATGCAGACAAAACATTTTGTGGGAACTACCTTAAAATGTGATGGTTTTTGAATGGGGGTAGTGTTGTCATAAAATGAGGCTAATATATAGGCTAATATAATATAATCCAAAATCTAGTCTGAATAAGAGCACAAAGAGGCCTCATTGTATACTGAACTTATGAACTAGTATAGTATATAAATGAGTTAAGATTATGGCTGTGGAAGTGTTAACACATCAAACTGTAAAATTTACGTTTCTGCGCATGCAAGATTAAGATCCATTCCCTGCTGCCTTCCTCATACATACAGGTCGATTGATACTTTGCATTTCCACATGTATATTTTACAAATGCTTGGTTTTAGTTTGCTGACCTGGCTATTCTGACAGCAGGAGATTAGCCTTTGTTGTCTAAATTCACATGTCAAAAATCAATCTGTCATGAAAACATGTTGGCTGCATATTCAGAACCAATACCACCGTCATCATATAGTCAAATGTATGCAATATTATACAGCGCTACGGTGCAGAAGCTCTGAGCAAGCAGATCCGTGGAGTTCAGTTAGTGGTGTCAGATTTTTCATGACAGATTTTTACAGTTATCCAGGTCAGCGATTTATTCTGCCTCCCAGCAATAATCAATTAATCCAATTAATTATTGAGCTGATGTCACTTCATTATTAGTACTTTCTCCACAAATCACATTTGATTGTCATTGATAATGAAGGCATTTGTTTTCTTGCTCTTTAATGTTCTTATTTTAAAAGCTTTTCACTGTTTATATATATGGATAAGGCATCTAAGATAACTAGACAGAAATTAATTCTTTATAAGACCTTGGAGATTTGAAGGAACTTGTCTTGTTGAAAATGTTGTCTGTTTTACAGGCAGGATCTTATAAATCAGGAGGAGCTGAGCAGATTAAATCTTGTGTTCCAATTTCAGGTAACATGCAATACAGCAGGAGGAGCTGAACAGATTGTATATGGTGTAATATATGCTGGGAGCATGTTATAGAGCAGGAGGAGCTGAGCAGATTGTATATAGTGTAATATCTGCTGAGAGCATGTTATAGAGCGGGAGGAGCTGAACAGGTTGTATATAGTGTAATATATGCTGGGAGCATGTTATAGAGCGGGAGGAGCTCAGCAGATTGTATATAGTGTAATATCTTCTGGGAGTATGTTATAAAGCAGGAGGAGCTGAGCAGGTTGTATATAGTGTAATATATGCTGGGAGCATGATATAGAGCAGGAGGAGCTCACCAGATTGTATATAGTGTAATATATGCTGGGAGCATGATATAGAGCAGGAGGAGCTCAGCAGATTGTATATAGTGTAATATATGCTGGGAGCATATTATAGAGCGGGAGGAGCTGAACAGATTTTATATAGTGTAATATATGCTGGGAGCATGTTATAGAGCAGGAGGAGCTCAGCAGATTGTATATAGTGTAATATCTGCTGGGAGCATGTTACAGAGTGGGAGGAGCTGTGCATAGTGTAATATCTGCTGGGAGCATTTTATAGAGCAGGAGGAGCTGTGCAGATTGTATATAGTGTAATATATGCTGGGAGCATGTTATAGAGCAGGAGGAGCTGAGCAGATTGTATATAGTGTAATATCTGCTGAGAGCATGTTATAGAGCGGGAGGAGCTGAACAGGTTGTATATAGTGTAATATATGCTGGGAGCATGTTATAGAGCGGGAGGAGCTCAGCAGATTGTATATAGTGTAATATCTTCTGGGAGTATGTTATAAAGCAGGAGGAGCTGAGCAGGTTGTATATAGTGTAATATCTGCTGGGAGCATGTTACAGAGTGGGAGGAGCTGTGCATAGTGTAATATCTGCTGGGAGCATTTTATAGAGCAGGAGGAGCTGTGCAGATTGTATATAGTGTAATATATGCTGGGAGCATGTTATAGAGCGGGAGGAGTTAAGCAGATTGTGTATAGTGTAATATCTGCTGGGAGCATGTTATAGAGCGGGAGGAGTTAAGCAGATTGTGTATAGTGTAATATCTGCTGGGAGGATGTTATAGAGCGGGAGGAGCTGAGCAGATTGTATATAGTATAATATCTGCTAGGAGCATGTTATAGAGTGGGAGGAGCTAAGCGGATGGTGCATAATGTACTATCGGCTGACAGAATGTTATAGAGCAGGGGGCGCTGAATGGTGTCCTAAATGTAGAGCAACTAAGGCAATATAGAGCAATATATAGCAATATGGGGCTCTACTGGATGGGGGGTAAAGTAAATAACCAGAGAGTGTCTTAGATTCCTCTGCAGTGTGAGATAGATATTTGATTACTCCATGAGAGAGCACCCGTAAACGACTTTAAAGAGACTTGCAAACGAAATATCTCTTGCCACAAACTCCTAGGGATGGACGCATCCCGCTGCTTGTAACAAAACACTCACCACGACCTCAGGACAAAGAAGTTATAAAGCTGCAGAAACTCTGTCATCTGACGCAAGATCCACGCCAAAACAGGCGCCTTGAATGCCATTGCGCAACACACGTGGCGGTGAAGACGACATTGTTCATACAACCTTCTATTATCCTCTGATACGGAGAAACCGGGGTCTGTGACGAGAACAAGCCATTGCTAATTGCAACATATCATTGGGCCGATCCCATTTTTTTTTTAGCCACATATACTGCAGATATAGGGCCCTATATCCTGCCAGTTGCAAAAGATACCTCCTGGATATCCACTTTTTTACCATATGCATATGAACGTTTTTATATAAAAATATTTTTCTCTTATACCTCACAATATAAGTAAAATACTTATCCTTAAACCATTTTTTTTTTTAAACTTTATTGTAAACCAGTTGTTTTTTGTTATAAAGACCAAACTTTTATGTACAGACGTCTGTAGGTCTGATTTTGCATTATCTTTGTATTTATTTGTATATACCGTATATACTCGAGTATAAGCCGACCCGAGTAAAAGCCGAGACCCCTAATTTTACCACCGAAAACTGGGAAAACCTATTGACTTGAGTATAAGCCGAGGGTGTAGTATACAGCCAGCCCCCATGTAGTATGCAGCCAACCAGCCCCCATGTAGTATACAGCCAGCCCCCAGTAGTATACAGCTTGCCCCCATGTAGTATACAGCCAGCCCCCAGTAGTATACAGCTTGCCCCCAGTAGTATACAGCTTGCCCCCAGTAGTATACAGCTTGCCCCCAGTAGTATACAGCTTGCCCCCAGTAGTATACAACAGCCCCCATGTAGTATACAGCCAGCCCCCAGTAGTATACAGCTTGCCCCCATGTAGTGTACAGCCAGCCCCCAGTAGTATACATCTTGCCCCCAGTAGTATACAGCCTGCCCCCAGTAGTATACAGCACAGCCCCCAGTAGTATACAGCACAGCCCCCAGCAGTATACAGCACAGCCCCCAGCAGTATACAGCACAGCCCCCAGTAGTATACAGCACAGCCCCCAGTAGTATACAGCACAGCCCCCAGCAGTATACAGCACAGCCCCCAGTAGTATACAGCACAGCCCCCAGTAGTATACAGCACAGCCCCCAGCAGTATACAGCACAGCCCCCAGTAGTATACAGCACAGCCCCCAGTAGTATACAGCACAGCCCCCAGCAGTATACAGCACAGCCCCCAGTAGTATACAGCACAGCCCCCAGCAGTATACAGCACAGCCCCCAGTAGTATACAGCACAGCCCCCAGTAGTATACAGAACAGCCCGAGTAGTATACAGCACAGCCCCCAGTAGTATACAGCACAGCCCCCAGCAGTATACAGCACAGCCCCCAGCAGTATACAGCACAGCCCCCAGTAGTATACAGCACAGCCCCCAGTAGTATACAGCACAGCCCCCAGCAGTATACAGCACAGCCCCCAGTAGTATACAGCACAGCCCCCAGTAGTATACAGAACAGCCCCCAGTAGTATACAGCAGCCCCTATACAGATAAAGAAATAAACTTAATACTCACCCTCCGTTGTCCCGATGTTCGTCGCGGCTCCCGATCCCCATTGCGGCTCCCGGCGGCTTCTTCACTCTTCTCTGGCCGGGAGATCGCGCTGGCCGTCGCACACTGTGATGCCGCGCTGTCGCCGCTGATGACGTCATCCACGGTGACAGCGTCGCATCACAGTGTGCGACGGCCAGCGCGATCTCCCGGCCAGTGAAGAGTGAAGAAGCCGCCGGGAGCCGCGACAGAAATCGGGAGCCGCCGGGAGCCGCGAGGAACATCGGGGACACCGGAGGGTGAGTATTAATGTATTTATTTTTATCACTGTTTCGTGTATAAGCCGAGGCGAGGTTTTTCAGCACATTGTTTGTGCTGAAAATCTCGGCTTATACACGAGTATATACGGTAATTAGATTACATAAATTAAAATTTTCATATTAAGAAATCTGGCACCGGCCCTTATTAGTGCCCACCTATACACCAATTTCACAAACCAACAATTTTCTCTTTTCCCTTTTCTGGTGTTTAAGGGTTAAGGTGGTAGCACATAAGAACGGTTTTATAAGTCTGATAAGTGCCACTAAACATTTTTTCCATTTTGTTACTATAGGTTTGTTCTATCTAGAAAGATCAGTAAACTCTTTATTACATGGTCATATAAGGTTTATAAGCTACAGATGTAATGGGCTGGACAGAAGATCTGTCTCCAGGGATTATTCCATGAGTTAAAGTCCTATCAGGACCCAAAGAAACACCGTCTTACTGGTTGTAGAATATAGACCACCATATTTAAAGCTGCAGCCCATGGGAGCCGTGATGGATAATATAAAATTAGTAGCTTGCATATTGTCTGATTAGGTCTATTGTAACTCTGTTCTCATAGATGGTAGATATACGTAAGTGTCAGAACTAGATTTACCTTGTCAGCGAAAGTTCACGGAATAACAGATCAATGAGAAATATTGAAATGATTAATATTATGTGCACAGCAGCAGGTTTCTTTGCACAGGAAATTACAAAAAATCTTTTTTCCATCATATTTATTTTCATATTATAAGTTTAAAGGGACACTGTCAGCAGCTGTTACCATACCAAACTACTAGCGCCCTCAGGTGGGACATGAAGTATCCTTTCTAGAATTCCCTCTTTTAGGTGACCTCTAAAGTCACATACAAATGGGGGAACAATAGTCATTTATTGCATTAGATGAGGCACTTCTAGAGGCTGGATCAGGAGGGTGACTTCAGTCCACTACTACCCAGTACAATTTTTTGTTGTCAAATTAATATGATTCTCATCTTTCAGATGACATCAGACTTATGCTCCTCTCTACATCGCGTTACTTCTGTCCGATGCTGTGAAAAGTGACAAAGGGAGAAGCGGTAATAAACTGCATCTTCCTTCTCCCCAGGGTCTTGGGGTGCCTCTGACACCCAAAGTCCCATTGCTGTTCCTTCGGCTAATGTGGGCGAAGAAGAAAACTGCAGCGGCGTCTGAAGACAACGCTGCATACTCCGAACCTGCGAGCAGAGAGGAATAAAGAGCTTCTTCTGGTCACTTGTCATGGCACCAAAATGTTGTGACAAGATCATTATACTTCTTAATAACCAGCCCACTTTATACTACTCAACCAGGTACTAATCCAGGACAGACAACCTCGGTACTTCGTCCAGAGACAAAGCTTACTTTATTAGATTTCAGGCCCAGAGACTGCCAGATATTGACAATGGTGTTAATATATATTGTCCATTCAGCCCCACATAGCAATCAGTCTTCCTTGTCTTCAGTGTTGCATCCCTTCCATCCCTCTGTATGCTTACACCCTCATAACCTTTTCTCTAACTACCTTACTTTATAGAGATTATTTCCCATTGACAGGCATGTGGAAGGTATCTTATTGGCTGAAACAGAGATAACTGAAGATCCTATAGCAGTTTTTGGCTAATTAGTGGGCTCTGTTATTATGGTTACTACTAAACAAACTTCTTCTCTTTGAAATGCAGAGGGGCAGTTGTGTGGTAGGATTGACATTCGCCTCTCCGCAGGCAATGGCCATAAACTTACATATTTTCAGTCGTTATTTTCAAAACTTTTTTGTTAACTATATAATTCACTCCCACTTACTGTTCGCTGTTGGAAAGTGTAAATTCAAAAATTAGCCAAAAAATTCAAACTATGAGAATCCTTTCTCAAACTATGCTAAATTCATTCATACAAAAATGTGTTTAAGCGATGGAAATGAATTCTTCTGTTAGAACCCAGTTGCCTACTATTGAAGTCAATATTCTGGATCCTCATGAGGTTGGATTCACACATGAAGTTTTTGATACAGATTCTGTGCAGTTACGATGCATTTTCTGTCAAACCCATGAGAGAATCCAAAAGGAAGTAAAAGAATAAAGGAAAGATTTATCTCCTCCTGGCTTTGGCTAAAAAAAAGCCTTAGGGTAAGGAAAAATTCTTAGATTATTTCAATACAGTTTTTGAAGTTAAAGAACAGATGTGGATTTAAAAGGGTAATTTTTTTTAAAGAAAATCTACCAAATGGATTAAGGATATTATATCAAGCATACTTACAGAACAGTGTGTGTCCCCTGAAATTTGATACATTCTTCCTTTGTCTAGTTTTGGATATTATTGTCTTTTAAAAATAGGCAAATTAACCTCAGGGGCTCCTGTCTATCTCACAGAAGCCCTGTCTGGCTCTGTTTTCTGCTAATTATGCATGCCTCTTCAGTGTTAATGCACACGTCCTTCCTCTCCTACCTAGCCAGAGAGCCAGTGGAGTCATAATTAGCCGGCTTGTCGGATGAGGGCGTGCAGCTACGAGGAGCTGTGCGCCGCACACAACAGGGTAGGAGGAGTAACGTGGCTACTGGGGCGTGGAGTAGCCACGCTGTGTAGCCTCGTGTCCGGCTACTCCACGCCCCAGTAGCCGCATAACTAAATTTACATATTATGGGAATAAAGTTTACCAAAAGTTAGCGGGTACGTGAGGATTAGTTCTAAAAAGAGCTATCCTCACATCCCTTACATCCAACTACCACCCGTTCTACCTTTATAGGTAGAATCGTGGTGGTAGGTTCCCTTTAATGGATCCGTTAAAAAAGTATTGCAATTAGCGCAGTCCTGTGCCGGCAATTCAAAAAACAGACAACAGATATTTGTTTTTCATTTCCAACACTAATCTAGACTTGATGCAGAAAGAACAGATTCTCCTCAATCCAGTATTAACTAAAAATATTTTTTCAGCAGTCTGTATATGAAAACTTTATTCCACAAAAATAGTTGTTTTGTGCAATGTTCCTATCTATTATGCTTTTTGTTGCTGAGCAGGAGGATCGGAACATTCTATATTTCAATGCTAATTTTTTTCACGCTATTCTACACTGAGAAATGGTTGCTCTGATTTTTTTCTGAACTCCTGCCCCTTCTCTTTTACATCAGCAAGTATCTTTTAGAAAAGCTTGTCCCCTCACAGCTTCATTGTCATCCTTAATGAGCATTACTTTTATATTATACATTTTTAATTGAAATAAATGATAAGTTACAGGTAATGCAACAGGACGTATTGTAATAGAGTAGTTATTACTGGTAGGTTGTTGCTGTTCATGGAGTTTTTTTGTATGATAATGTAATTGTCTTTAAGCAGACAAGTTTTAATTAATGCAAGTTACAATTAAATTCCCTAAGTGGCTAAAGTCCTTTTCTCTTCAGAGTCTGCTTGTCCCGCCCCCCACCTGTCAGATTGCCTCCGCTTCCTGAACTTGTCTGTGGAGGTGGAGTATCAACACTTGCAATTAGCAATGGCCTTTCAGCTGTAAGTATCATAGCACAGTTATTGCTTCTCTACATCCACAGGAGTTCGGAGAAAGGTCGTAATAAAAATTTTTTTTATAATTTAATAAGTCTATTTCACAAGGTATAGAAATGCAACAAGTTCTGCTAATTATAATCTGCATAATAATACCGCACACTAGTAGATTCACACATTTGTACTAAAAATGTATGGACGGTTGCGTTGGTTGCAGAATATGCAGGAGGATATGTGGCATGAAGTACAAAGGGGATCTGAGGGCCGCAGTTGGTTAGTGACCTCCAACTAGTATCAAAATAGTTTAGCCACACCATATCAATCAGAACTTCCCCAATTAATTTACATCTTGGGCAATTTTCTTTCATAGCACCTGAAAAATTTTGGAGTATCATGTACATCATGAATTAAAAATAGCTGTGAGATAACTTATTTTTAGTAGTTTGTTCATTCCACTCCTCAATAGACAGTTTCCACAACATATTTATGCATCTTTCATAATGAGGCCTGACAGCAAACACCAAACTTGGCTTTCCAGTCCATACAATCTTGACAGTACACCTTTTGATGGGGTACATGAGTCCAATAGGGCAAGCAGGGGATGTTTCTCTTCCCTAAATTTAGAATCACTCAGAGCCACAATAAATGCATAATTGATTTGAGCATAATAGAACCAATCTTGTGGATCAGGACCCCTACTAATTAACAGTTCTTTAAAATATTATAATAATATTAATTATTATTATTTTATTTTATTGACTATTCTTATAGCCAATGATAAGTTTAACTTGAACGAAACCCCAAATTAAAACCCCCAAATTACAGGGTTTATATTAAATTCAACATGCTCCATTGGATCTCTACATATTACAATATTGTTTGACACAGAAAAATGTCTCAGCCTATATTTATCCCCCTCTGCTTGATCCAGCAACAAGCGGGATGATTTTGCCCAATTAAATGTAAACCTTGAAAACCGCTCATGAAATTTAATTCAATATTTCAATTTCCTCAACCATATGCGCTAAGAGATCCAATAGAAGAATTTCTCTGGGGACTTCTAAAAGTATATAGGCCCACATTGATCAAAACTAGTGCACGGTTTTCATGAATCTGGTGCCCCCTGCTCTGCTCGAGAAATGTGTACCATTTTTTTTTGGTGCTTTTTGTTCATGCTGCAGAATTGTGCCACACATCAGTAAAAAATGTGGCGCAAACTCTGACGGTGCACATTTTTTCAGTTTCGGACACAGAGCAGCCGCGACACAAAACTTACATGTACAAGCACATGTTCAAGCAGTTTGTATGTTCTTTTCAGTCCAAAGTCAGAAAACTGGTGCAATGTGGGACATAATCTTTTAAGTGAAGAAATCTACACCCACTCATTGACATTTTGGTAATTTAGTATGAGATAGAATGCATGTCACATAAATCTGTAAGTAACATCCTTTTCTGAGGACCTAACTGTATGACAGGTGGAAAATATTACGCATCATTGTTAAGTTAGGAACTTTTGAACATTTGTATTTTCTTCTAAGGTATACGATACAAGAGAATTACATGCTGTTGATCATCCCAATCCCTTGTAGTCTTAAATCTGAAATGACTAATAGTCAAAGTCAACTACTCTACTCGTTGTTAGCTCATAAAATGCCCACGTCAGAAGACATAATAGACTTCTGACTAAAATGAGCTAGAGAGGCTGCAGCCCAGATTTCCTGAGATGAGCATTTTATCCTAATCACTCATTTCAATTACACAACCATTTCCGCGAAACCTTATACATTCCAGTTTCCATTTGGCAATGGATGGTCTTCTCTGAATTTAACTTTGTGGTTATTGCTCAGCATCTATGATAGAAAACAAACTCCGCTAATAAGCAAAGACATTGATCAACACAAATAAAGAATGTCATAAATTAAATTTATTGACTGAACACGTTCAACATTGGTGAGAGAGACTGTAGAAAGGTTCAGCATTTCACATCTTATTTCTGCACTCGGGCATAGGCCTTATGAACAGAGAGTGTTTGAGGAGATTCCACCAGCGTGATTGAGAAAAAATCCAAACTTTATTTCAAACCATTTAAAACATGTGCACATGACAGACAAAAGAGAAAACTCTAAACCAACACAAAAATTGGACACCAAATATGATAGTAAAGAGTTAAAAATACATTGCTTTTATTAATAACTGACTTGGAATGCGGAAACAGCCAAAGCCATGTGCAAGAACAAATGTGGACTATACACGCACATATATAATATCAATGTTTGCAATTTTTCAAGCATGATTGTATACATAGTGCAGGGATGGGGAAGCATACAAATATTTGTAGTCAAACATACACTGAATGTTCAATCCATAACAAAGTACCAAAGTAGTATGAAAGAACATGCAGTGTATAAAAAGCCCACAAACTGCCCAAAAGCACATCTTAACCCCTCAGGTCTTCATCCAGGTGGTGACAAGAGTGTGGTCTAGCTTAGCATTTAAACACAAAGATGGCAATCCAGGTACTGGAGATGGCACCTTGATGGAAAACATCTCAGTTTAGTGGAAAACACATAAGCCTGAAATACTCCCGGTTACATCCAGGACTATACTGACATTTCCAATAAACTCAAGACTGTAGGCCCACTACCTAATGTTACAATTCTGGAAACCCTGGATATGGAGTCTTCTGTACACAAACATTCCCCACAAAGATGGAATAGCGGTGTGCTGGGTACACTTGGAGAAAATTAAATTACCAACAGAACTTATACAATTTTCGCTCACCCACAACTGTTTTGCATTTGGAGATGACCTGGACCTACATCACTTGGTTTACATCACTTGTGACATGCACCACAAAACCCATGGTCTACCTATGTTACATTGACGATATTGTGATCATCTGGGCTGCACATGAGGATGCCCGTCTTCAATTCCATGAGAGTTTCACCCCACCATAAATCTGAAATTAAGCTATTCAGATAATGAAATACCTTTTCTAGACATCACCATACACATTAAAGTCAGCTGCTTAACCACATCAATATACCACAAACCAATGACTTGAGAAATGATAGTTTCCACCTCAAACACAAAAAGCAATTTATGATATACAGTCAGCCTATATGTTACAACCATATCTGTTCAGACAAGACGGACCTGGAAAAACACTTCCTAGAGCTAAAGTCTAAATTTCAACAGTTAGGCTACAGACCACAAGTTATTCAGAATTTAATATGTAAAGCAGCAGCCATCAAGAGACATAGACACCTTACTCTCATGTAAGGAGACCCAACATGAGGCCCAAGAGCCCCTAGTTTTCACTTACAGCCCACAGTCAGAGATTCTACAATATATTGTATTCACCATAAAGATATAAGAAATATCCCCTCCCCCTCTCCTTTCCTTCTGGCAAACACCACATCTAAAAGAGCAAGTTGTCCGGTGTGCCGCAAAGCCACCACCATAAAATGGGACCTCACTCTGCCCGCAAAACAGGTACAAAACATGTTGGAACATTCACACAATTGACAACGTACTCTAGGTTTTCTAATGTGTGAACAGTGTCCCATCACAGGCATCTATGTGAAAGATGGCCACACATTTCTCCAGAAAGGATCATAGTTTTAATTAAAATTGTAAAAAAAAAACCAGAAGGAAAGGAAAGAATGAAAGTATAAATGAATGCATAGATTTAACACCTTGCAAAGTGGTCTTAATATTGATGCCAACTTCATGACCCCCTATCTCTGACCTGGAGGCCACAAGTAGATAAGAGCCAGAGCCTCACAATATTGTAGTCTGTTTATTATTATACAGTTGTAAATAAGATGTCTATGTATATATCATTTTTGTGTTATACAGTTTTTTTAAGATCCCTTGATGATAAATCCGGGCTGTATATGAAATGCTGTGTATATTCATGCGTTTCATGCGTAAGGTCAGTAAAAAAAAAAATCAAGTGTGAAAAAGCCCAATGAAAAGAATGAGTCAGTAAGACGTCAGTGAAGGATCACTGAAGCCAGGAAGAGAAAACCAATCTGTATGTGTCCATAAGCCAAAATGGTTCCAGTGAGAAATCACTGATGTGTAAAAAACGCCAACGTGAAACTACCCTAAAATGGACAGATCACTTGTTTTGTTTTCCCATGCTAAACTTCCAACAGACATAACTTGTTTATTTTTTTCTGACAGGGGAATATGAGGGTTTGTTTTTTGTGGTAAGAGGTATATTTTCCCATGGGTTACATTTTAGGGTAAAAATAACATAATGCTAAAAATAAATTAACTCTTTCTTGTAGATGAGCAGAAAAAACATTCCACTACTTATATTTGAATTCAAATGTTTACACAGTTCACTGTAAAATATAAAAAAAAAAATATTCTGTAGGTTAGTACGATTAAGGAAATACCAAAAATGTACAGTTTTTCTTATATTTTACTTCTTTAGCAAAAAAAACACTTTTTTGAAGAAAACTCCTCTGATTATGTGTTGCCATATTTTAAAACTATTACTTTTATATTCTTCAGTGAAAATATCAATATCAGGGATTGTTTATTGCGGGAAAAGATAACAGTTAGGCTAGTTATTTTGAGTTACACCAAAATTTATGATCACTGTTTAGTACAATTTTTGGTAGGTAGGAAGCGCTAAAATTGCAATTTTGAAATTGTGCTATAGTTTTTAATTTGCATACCTTTAACAGATCAAGTATAATAATGTAATATCTGCTGAGCTAAGGTCGCTACGGACACTACAATACCCATTTTCTTTTAATTTATATAATTTGTATTTTAATATGAGCTTTAGTGAGAAGTGCCACCAGAGCCCTTTCTGAGCTTCATCTTCACATTAGCTATCACCAAGCTAAGGCTATATTCGTATATACATCCCCTATTGGCTCACAGAGTGATATGGTGCAGCACACCTCGCCTTTCCTCCTGTTACGGCCCTGGGCGCTATCCATCGCTTTGGAGAGGGGAGGAGTCACCACTCCTCCTCTCCATCGCGAAGAACGTATGTACATAAGTTCATGTGAATGTAGTCTTACCCTGATCATTTTTTATCCACCCACCACTCCAACTTCACAACCTCCTCCCAAGAGACAGAGCGAGCTTCTGTGCAGATATGAGATTTTAGTTGTATTGGCAGAAGAAGGCAGTGCAGCTGGATGGTGGGCAGGTAAGAAGTGCTCTGGGTGGTATGTGAAGCTGAAAGTTGAATTTTGAATTAAGGAACCCATAAGCAAATAATATAAACATAGAAATGATCAGTAATAACTGTGCCCAGGTGCCACCATAAATGACTTTCCTTTTCCTTTAATTTTTCTCCTTTTTTCCTTTAATTTTTTTCCTTTAATCTTTATACATTGCAAGGGTCTATATGTCTCCTCAGGCATCACTGCACAGGAACAACTTCTAGTTCCAAAAATAGCATCCTTTCCAAAGGATATAGACGAGTATCAAATGTCAGATCGTCTACACAATATATACAGTATACAATATGGTGTTTTCTTCAGGTAGGTCTAAGCAGCCTCCAGCTACAAAGGATTATATTCCCTGATACTTCCTATAAAAATAATTAAAGAAAGCGCAAACAGCTAAGAACTATTGAAGTGATGTATTTATATGTAAGCCTTCATGTCATAGATGGTAAGCTAGGATGAAGCATGAATTATACATCAGTGAGTGCACAAAATACTCCTTTTATTATGGTAATTTCACATGTATCAAGTGCCGTATTTGAATCTTTTTAACTTCCTAGTCAGAGTTTTAATATTTTACTTTCTAGAGGACTATTATGTCTTTGCTGCTGACTTCTGATGGATGTCGGGATGAGTTTAGCTATGCATGAAGATATAGAGCTCAGCAGGAGGCACTATGAATGTGGCTTAACTATTGTATTGTGTAGCTGTGCGCTTGACTGTACTGGAGGGAAAATCATTTATCCCACAAGATCCTCTTCAGACCATTGTTTAGATGTGAAAGTAACTGCATATACTCATTAGAAGAACACGCTGAAAAGAAAACAATTCTTTATCTGAATACTTCACTTTTATCTACTAAAGAAATATATGATTATTATTTTTAACATTACTCTATAAGCATCTTTACAATGTGACTGGGATCTATCTATCTATCTATCTATCTATCTATCTATCTATCTATCTATCTATCATCTATCTATCTCATATCTATCTATCTATATCATATCTATCTATCATGTCTGTCTAGAGATTTATCATTACTTTTCTTTTAAATGTCAGTGCAGTAATATTTTTGCACATTTTTTTGCAACTTTTCCACCTTTGCATGTGGCACCATTCTGCGTCACACACCAGGAAAAGATAGAACATGCTCTGTCTTTTCCCTGGTGTGCGGCTGTGCGCCGCTGTTTCCTATGGAGGGAGGAGGGGCCACCTCCTCCTCCTCTCCTGCACACAGCTGTATAATAGATTCTTAAAAGAATGAAAAAACAAGACCAATATATATATATATATATATATATATATATATATATATATATATATATGAGCATAGAAACACCTATAAAATTATTTAATATATCCAATGAATATGAATAAAGCAGACATATATAAAAATAGTCTTTTACAAAAACAAAAAAAAAGTAGAAAAATATCCTAATAAGATGAATAAAAGAACCTACTTACATACAGGGGTCACACTCCAGCAGGATCGCTGTGTATTATGTCCTGCTAAGGCGTGTGGGTTTTTGTACCAACAGAAAAAAAAAGAGGGGAAAAAAAAGCACTAATAATAAAATAAAAAGTGTGAGATGTTGAGAATAAAAATACCATATATACTCGAGTATAAGCCTAGTTTTTCAGCACAAAAAAATGTGCTGAAAAACCCTAACTCGGCTTATACTCGAGTCAAGGAAAAAAACAAAAAGTGAACTCACCTTCTGACGCTCCCCGGCAACCATCGTGACTCCGACATCGGGTCCTAGACCATCAGTCTTTGTGACATCAGCTGCATTGGCACACACTAGGATGTCAGCTTGCGGCTGACGTCATGGTGCTTGCGACGGACCGGGAGGGGCTGGCAGGCCATACACTTGAGGGGGCAGGAAGGCAGGCTATAAACTAGAGGGGGCGGCAGGAAGGAAGGCTATATACTAGAGGGAGCAGGCAGGCTATATACTTGAGCGGGCAGGCAGGCTATATACTCCAGGGGGCTGGCAGGCTATATTCTTGAGGGGGCTGGCAGGCTATATACTACAAGGGCTGGCTATATAGTACAGGGGACTGGCAGGCTATATACTCCAGGGGGCTGGCAGGCTATATACTGGGGGGGGCTGTGACCAATGTATTTCCCACCCTTGGCTTATACTCGAGTCAATAGGTTTTTCCAGTTTTTTGTGTCAAAATTAGGGTCTCGGCTTATACTCGGGTCGGCTTATACTCGAGTATATACGGTAATAGGTTAAGGAAGGGAGTAGCTTAATGATAAAGAGCTACATTCAATAGCTAAATGCAATGGAGAGAACAGATAGAAAATTGCTTTCTAAATAACTTATGTAAAAAATGGAAAATAAAGATACAAAGAAAAAAAATAACATGGCAAAATGCAAAGGTTATAGCCATAAAACTGCTTTCTGACTGAATAATGTGGATTTTATATGAAGGACAGATGCTAAAAATGGAAGCTAAAAATGGACAGTAAAACACTAGGAAACCAAGCCGATAGAGATAGACTAAACTCTCTACAGGGAATCATTAAGCCCATAGGGACAGATAGTGTTCAATTTATAAATTCAGTAGTCCTCTCCACGGATAAGTTGGTTGAGCCTATCTGGGTGGTCTCTTGGGATCTGCTCTAGTACAATGAGGGATCGAGCATTAAAATTACGATTATGATGAGAATGGAAATGTATAGATAGACTGCGAAGCTGGTACCTTGTCTTGGTTATAATCCATTGTGAATTAATTCTCTCTCTCAAAGTTTGAGATATTTTTCCGAAATATTGCAGTGTGCAGAGATACTTCAGTAAGTAGACCACATACTCCAATGCACAGTTAAAAAAGGTTTCAATCAGGCATGTTTCACCTTTGGTGGTCGATGAGACTTGTCGAGTGCGATGCTGCATGATGTTACATGTCAAGCAGCGGCTACTATTACATCTGAATGTTTCTTTCAATGTGGGAAAAAGAGTAGGTGGGGCTGAAATAGGTTTGTGAGCATTATTGCACATCTTTTATGCATCTTTTAGGATCTTCTTTGGACAAAAGAAGGTTTTAAGAAGGTTTGAGTTATCAAACTCATTTGAGAATCATTAATGGAAATGAGTCGGTCCAAGAACTTAATCTGGGTGGGAGAAAAATTTGTCAAAGTGATAACCCATGAATTCTTGTGGTCATATTCTGCAAATTTAAGGTCTGCTTGTTAACTCCTTTCCCAGATCATCAATGTACTTTTTAAATATTTTAATCTTCTGCATGTAGTTGGAATTGCCAATGATGTGCATTGTTTCTAACTCTCCCATAAAATGTAGCTGGGTGCCCATTGCTGTGTCTTTTTATTGCTGGAACATATCAGTAAGAAAGGTGAAAACATTATGTTACAGTGTAAAGTGAATACTATAAATTTAAAAAAATTGTGCCGGTAAAGAGGAATCCCTCAATGTATTAATGATTGCTTTGATGCCCGAATTGTGTGGTATATTTGTATAAAGGGCCATGACATCCATGGTGAGAAGGTTCATAGAAGTCCTCCAGTTCCAGAATAAGTTGAGAGCAATACTTTAAGAATGTTCAAAAGGAAAGAACATGGTTTTGTAGAAAAGTATCTACCGTACATATTTGGAAAGATTATATAAAATAGAAATAACTCCCAAAATAATGGGGCAACCAGAATGTTGGGCTGGATCCTTATGGATCACTCATGAGATAGAATAAAGCTATCTTTGAATTAGTTGGGATAATAAAATCCTTTTTCCATTTGTTAAGGATCCCTTATTTATGGACCTCCTCAACGAAAGCCTTCAAGCTTTCAATATGTTCTAAACTGGGGTCCATCTTGAGTTTCACGTAATAGCTTTCATTTGACAGTATTCGTTTGCTCTTTTCTACATAGTCCTTTTTGTTGAGTATGACTGTATGGTCACCCTTGCTTGTTGGTTTGTTCACCAGGTCTGGGTTCCTCATAAGGCCATTCAAAGCATATCATTACGACTGTGTGAGATTATCTCCCAAACTCAGATGAAATCATGGTGAAAAACGTTTCAATATGAGGCCCGCGGTTTGGACTGGATTAAATGAAGGAGATGCTTTTAAAGTGGTATGAACAAACAGGTTGCTTGGTATTTCCTCATTGGTTTTGCATTTTGCCTGAGCGACTGCAAAATGGCAACTTGTGTGAGTTTGCGGATAAAGCTATTCAAATCCATGTAAAGGTCAAAAGCTAAAACCCTTACTAGGGTGCTAACACCAATCGCGGGTGTTATCTCATTGATCGCTGCCGGCTAAGCTGCCAGTGGCTTCAAAAAGGTAGCGGCGCCACCGTCTTGCCGAAGATCGTCGCTCCCTGTGACTTCCAAAGACCTGAGGCTGTCTCGTTTTAATCTAATTGCACATTGTAATGTATGAGGATGAAAATCCCCATATACTGCCATACAGTAGTATGGCAGTATATGATAGGCTCGATCAGACAACCTAGGGTTAAAGTACCCTAAAGTGTATGAAAAATAGTAAAAATAAAAAAAGGTTAAAAAAAAAAAATAAACCGTAAAAATCATCAACACTTTAGGTATCGCGACATCCAAAAATACCCGGAGAACATGGCACACACCAATTCTGAATTCTTCAAATGGTTTTTATTTCAGTGATTACAGATTTCTCATGTCAGATCCTACTTGACAAAGGTCGTGATGACCGAAACGTCGTACTAAATATTTAAGATCTGTGAAAAATTACTCTTTAAAATTTCTTTATACTATGGTGAAGGCTTTGCTATGTGATAGAATCACTGAAATAAAAATCATTTGAAGAATTCAGAATTGGTGTGTGCCATGTTCTCCGTATAAGATTGAACGTGGATTGAGAATCCTACATTGAGCACCACCCTCCTCAAGTGTGCGGTCACTATTGTTCTACGTATCCAAAAATACCCGATCTATCAAAATATAATAATGGTTTTCCACCACATTTAACCCTGTAAAGGAAAATAGTGCCCAAAATACAAAATGGCACTTTTTTTCCATTTTGAAAAATATGGAAAATTCTATAAAAATTGATCAAAAGATCATACAGTCCTTAAAATGATAGCATTGAAAACGGCATCAAAAGTCGAAAAAATGACACCACCGACAGCTCTGTACACCAACGTATGAAAAATTCTTAGTGCCAGAAGATGGCAAAATTTAAAAAAATCAAAGTCCAAGCCCACAAGAAAACGGCACGAATGCTTTTTTTTTTTTACCATTTTCACTGCATTTGGAATTTTTTCCCCCTTCCAATGGAAAATGAAATACCATCACAATGAAGTGCAGTTTGTTACACAGAAAACAAGCCATCACACAGCTCTTTACGTGTAAGAGCTTCTCTTTTCTGCGCACAGAGTAACGCGCCCAGCGCTGGCAGCGTTATGACGTCATTACGCTGCCAGTGCTAGGATGCTTACCGTCCTGTGCGCTGCTTCAGGCATCATTGTGACAGAGCAAGTAGTGTCAGCGCATGTCACTTCCTGCTCTGTCACAGAACTAAGCTGTATCAGAGCTGAATCCGCCTGGAATCATTAAATCATAGCCAATGCATAACAGGGGAGACAGACATTCCCCCGAAAAGTGGGAATGCAAAAACGCTAAAACAATAAAGGGTCTTTTCGTTAAGGGGTTAAAGTGGCTTTTGGCCCTTGATAAACCTTGGTGGTGTCTTGTGCTAAGGGGGTTGTTTACAACAGTCAAAAAGTAGCAACATCAAAAGTCGCAGAGTGGGAACAGGAGTCAATTTGTGCCAAAACTTGCACCTAAAAAGAAAATCTGATTATGCAAATAATGAATTTGGTACCAAATGTCGTGTCTAAGTCAAAGTGACTTTGCATTGTCCTATTTTCCTATTCATTTAGTGCAAAAGAGAATCCCAAAACAGCTGTGACAGAGCAATTTGACAAATGATACAACGCCACCAGTCTTTCTCAACCATGCATTTTTTGGGCATTTTTGCATTCCAAAATAGGGTATTTATCACTGCTTGTACGCCTGAAAACAGGCGTGTGTATTATACTGACAATAATAAAACCTTCTCCTTTAAAGCTTTCACATCACTTCATTGTTCCCTGCCCGTCAGTGTCCATTCATCCTAATGCGATATGTTATAATTACGAGGTGATGACATGGTGTCTATAGTGATGTAACATCCTGTGACATTCTATTACAATATTGCTTTTTCTGCACTTATTCAAGCTTCGCTTTACTTTATGATTTACTGCAAAGCTCCACCTCAATGAAATGTTGACACCGCTGGGGTTTTGCTTGCATATCCTGAATAATTGCATCTATATCCTTGAGTACAGGAGATGGCTCAGAATTCCTGGTCAACAAGTCTAATGATGCTCAGTTTGCAGAAAACAATTGTGGCGCAATAAACAAAAATTGTATGCTGGGAAAATACTAATAAAATCAGACAACCATTGGGCTCGGAGCTGATTAAATTATAGTTGGTTTTGTATTGATTCTGTTTGTTCTTGGTCTGCTGACCTCAATGCGAGTACATTGTTTGGCCAGTTTTAGCAATGCTTATTTTTTGCTGACTTCTTATAATGGAAGTCTTTGTAATTCTATAAAGCCTCACCACAAACATGCAATTTCCTTCCCCATTTTCACCTATGACTGACAATAAGCAGCATAAATATTGCATTCTCCTTTTCCTGAGCTGCATAAAGAAATTGATTTCAAATAAAATCCCGAGCTAATCTACTGAGGCTTCTTTACAAGATGATCTCTGGTGATGATGTAACATTTTACATATCCCTTACAAGCTGCAGAGACCATGGTGATATGGAAGAACCAATGTAATAGTACTAAAAACTGAAAATCGAAAAGGTTTACATAGGACTGCAGGAACAAATATGGGAATATATTATACTCTTTCTCCTTAGTAAAATTATGTAGAAGGTCTGGGAAATGTAACATTATAAATGTAACTCTAATAATTGTGCATTGCTGAATCCTACTTCCAACCTTATCTGAACAAAGGCTTGACAGCAAGTATTTTTTCAAGGCTTACTTGCAGAATAAGGAGGGCTGCAAGGATTGTTGTTCAGTACAACGTTAGTAGGCATTCACCCCCTAGACCAGGGGTATCAATCTCATTTTCACGGAGGGGCCACATTATTATGTGACATTATCACATTATCTTCAGAGCCTGCCTGTACTGCAGCGATCACGGCTTTGTGGGAGTGAGAAAAGGTGAGTATCGGACCCTGCCTCTATGGTTTGCTCCCAATTAGTTCAGCATAGAGACAGGGAAACAAGTGCTAAATAACACAAGGCCATGGGCCGGATATGGAATAGACTTGATAGATATACCTCAAGTAAAGCCTTCATACATGTATGAAGCTGACCAAATCTGCTGATTTAGGAAGACCAAGTGGTATGTTTGGATGCATCTGGACTCCCTCTCCCCACAAAAAAAGATAAAACATGTAACTTTGTGCTGTGCCATAACATCTAGATACAGAAACATCTTAAAAAAACATGTCAAGTGCTGATGCAACGTGTGCCTGCTTTTGATGTCCTCCCACCTTGCACGACTTGCTGAATTCACTGAGTCGTGCAGGATGTAGCTATATGCAACCACGTCCTCCACTCTTGCTTATTCCACGGTCTGCCAAGGCCCACTCCATGCCCCTCCCTGTCCACTCCTCAAGGAGGTGGAGTGCAGGGGAAGGATGAAGTATGCCAGTACAGACCATGATAAATCCCCCTGATGTTTGATATCCAAATGATTTGTCTGAATCGATAATTCAACTGTGCTACTCCTGTAACATTCCCTCTTCATCCGATGGTATGTTTCTAGCACTATATAGACCATAGGCAGAGATAAAAAGGATGATTAAAACTTTCTTCTTTACTGAGCATGGATAAAACAGAAATGCAACAATTGATGCATTTCGACTTATTCAGTCTTGGTCATAATCTAATTCCCTCTTTGTCATCCCTCTGTTACAAAGACCTTGGAGTGTGGTAGAAGGGGATGTATCCGGTAACCTTCAGTGCCAGCTCAGGGCCATCTGTGTTTTTAGAGGACTGACTCTTTGGGGGTCCATGAAACTGTATAAACTGATTTGTTTCTATTTATACATTTCAATATTGTCAATTATTATAAGACACACATTATTATTTCACACCCAGAACCTGTCCATATAAATTGCCTTGTTAAAAATAATCTTTGTAATAGATCAATCACATATACCATTACAGAAATAATCAGATTCACGGGTCCCTTATCTATAGTTAGATCACGAGTGAGCCTGGGAAATTGATTCTCAATGAACTTCTAATTGACTGTGCACTGATAAAAAGGTTTCAGTTACAGCAACTGAAACCCAAGTTATAGCTGAGAAGTCCCGAGGACCCCGGGGGACACTGATTTATGAGGCCTTTATCATTTCATTTTGTATTAAAGGATATTTTAGTGTCCCTTTGGAAATGATAGTGGAATGACAAGAGCAGCATGAACTCACCAGGCAGAAGGCTGTAAGAATATGGGATGAGGAAGGATCGCTTATCAATGATGATTTATCTATTTATATATAGAGCTCCGCATCTGTGCAATTACCAGCATTATTTATTAGTAATCTAATTCACAGAAGATGGCATGTTTTCTATAATAATACTGTGACCTTGTTCGCATCAAGTCTGACCTTAAATGAGTCACTTTCTATATGTAACATCACCATCTCTAAGCTTACTGAGAAAGATAACCAATCCAAAAAGTTATACAAAATCTACACGTGTATGAATGCTGGGGTTCCCAGTACGCCTGCTACATCTGCTGTGACAAAGGGAATTACACTGCCCTCTCTTATACTGTACAGATCATTATATCAAACTGTCTTCTGAACCAACAAAGTCCCACATAGGGGCCACAGAAACATATCATTGTGGTAACAAACCAATGGCCAATGAAGAGAAAATGATTTTTAAATAGATATGAAAATCAGGCACACCTTCTCTTAAATGAAGTCCTTCTGGCTTCATCCCTTGCCTATAAAAAGGATAGGTGACCTCCTGGGAATGAAATCCCACATAACCTCACCAGACATATCGATGCAAACACTACTGAACAAAAAAACCATTGGGGATGTTCTATGCCAGTGGTGGCAAACCTATGGCACGGGTGCCAGAGGTGGCACTCTGAGCCCTTTCTGTGGGCACTCAGGCCATCGCCCCATTACAGAGTTCACCAAACAGGACCAAATCTTCCTGCGGTCCCAGGCAACTTATGAGATGATGCTCTCAGCGCTATTTTAAAGCGACACTTTATTGACTGTTTGGAACGGCAGGAAAAGTGAGGTCATCTTTGGAGGTCATCCTGCTGGACCCACCAATCTTCCTCTACAGAGAGACCCTCTTTCTTTCAACTGTATTGGTGGCCTCAGAGGCTGATACGATTGAAAGATGTGGAAGAACACGTAGTAATAAGTTACTACTTAAAATACCACGTTTGCACTTTACCGTAAATAAGTGGATTTGGTAATAGTTTGGGCACTCGGTCTCTAAAAGGTTCGCCATCACTGTTCTATGCGATGTAGCTTTCCCCTCTCTCAACCAATTCTAACAAATCTTCCCTCAATCATCGCTAGACCCCCTCTCATACACTCATTTGAGAACATTTAAACAGTGCCTCACCACCACACCATAGCCTACTGGTTGTGACACTGTGTATACCAGCACAGTATTATCTATAGGCATCTGTGACTACATTTCCGTGCCCTAATCTCTAAGAATTAACCTTTCAGGGTACCAGAGCCAAACACTGTGAAACATGTCATGTCAGGATATGAACCACATTAAGCCCATTGGACCACCAACGGTACAGTAGTGGCACAATAGGGCATCTTATTGAGGTTCTGGTCAGGGGGCAGCATCCTAGGGTGGTTACTTAGAGGTTAGGACTACAGGGGTTAATAGCTACATGGTGTAATAGGTATAGATGGTGGTCCTATTATAGGTCCTAGACATCAGCAAGCACACCACAACTTGACTTACCCCAATCCACATGTACTATTGATAAGCCTATTTATTTTAACCCTAGGTGTGGATATAACACAGGGACCGTTTTCGGATCAAGTAGACCTCATTGGATCAACACCTAAGCACTGACCGCATCAAGAATGGGTAAGATCCCCAAATGTGGCCTGGTTTAAATACTTGCTAGCTGGTGTAATGTCTTTGTCCATCATCCTTTTGTGTGGTGTCTCCACAGAGACAAGATTGGTCTAAAGCTGGGACAGTCCAGCTGGTTGTCTTGTATTTATAAGTTTATAGGAAGTGAAAGTTATGTTTTATACACAAGCAAAGTCTGTTTCATACTTTTGTAACTCAATTAAAATCTAACTTAAAATAATTAATTTGTCAAGGGGACATTTTTCAGGACCTAACATGACTAGAAAAGACCTTTTCCGCCACCTCATATTCCACTATATTGATCTCCACACTCTACAGATTCCTACTCACTCAAGCCAGAGGAGAAAATGCTAAATGTTTCCTTTTCAGGTCCAAAAACTCTTCAGATTCTACATCACAGTCATGGCCTCTCTAGATGTATAGCATTAGAAGAAGCTACAAGTTAGTGAGCAGGTGGTAAAAAAAACTGTTATTCTCCAACACTACAGTGGCCTAATCCCAGACACCTGCTGGAGATGGCAACACTCAAAAAACACATTTATTCACATGTACCTAAAAATTATTTGGATTCTTCCGTTTCGTAACTCCTTCCCCCCAACCCTGTAACCCACTCCAGCACTCTGAAGAACCTATTCAGGGTCAGCTCCAGGCTTCAGTAAGTCCCTGCAAGACAGAGCCTCTGACAGCCCCTTTGAAGTGAACTCACAAGGCAGCATTAAAAATTCTAAAACTAAAACAGACTCCATATCCCTAAAATTTTCCTTAGCTTATTATCCCAAACAGCCCCATCATATAAAGCCCCCCTCACCCCCTACGGATTAATTAGATACAGCCCCCCTCACTTCTATGAATTCCTTATGTACAAACTTCCTAGCAGCTCTGGGCCTGAGTACTTGCCGGAGCTTTCCCAGTGCTGGCGCCGGTCCTGAACCTATTGCAGCCATGTACACTATAGGGGTCATTTATCTTTAGTCAGGACATTTGAGCATGTCTATTTTGCTTTTTCTAGCGTTTGGACTTACTCTCAGAGGGTGATATATCAGGCATGCGAATCTGTTGTTTATTTGGCTCCTTTTTTTAAAAAGTTACACAAAGGTTTCAAATTATTCTTCAAACCCCTTCTAAAGACCTGCTCAGGCCTGAAGTTTATTTATGCCCCAATTGTCCACATCTTGTTTTTAAAGAAATATCAGGCACAATTTCTTGCACTTCTAACTTTTCTAGGTGTGTGGAAAGTCACAAATTTTGGAGCAAATATGCAACTGCACCAAAAAAAGTCGCAAATAAGAGAATAAGAAGAGAAAATCCTCAGATTAATGACCCCCGCTATGTGACGAACATCTTATAATGTTGAGATCTTTTCGCTATGTTCACTTCCTCATGTCCTGAAATATAATACCAGGGTAGCACAGTTTGATATTCTATCCCCGTTCTGTGAACTCTAAATTGTTAAAGCAATGTTATTGTCTTTAAGGTGTTATCTTTTAAATCTCTTTTTATTGGTTTTTCAAGGTATATGAAAATCATCCTACAAGTGTCACAAGGGTGGACCTGATTTTACATTAGTGGCTATAGGTTGATAAACCAGAAGATAGAGTGTAAGCTCTTGTGACCATAGCCCTCACTCCTTTTGTTTCATATGACCATGTTATTACTCTGTAATGTCCTATTTTGTCTGTCTATGAACCCAATGATCTGTAAAGCGCTGCAGAATATGATTGCACTAAATAAAGAAAAATACCTTCTTCTTCATCATCTTTTTATTATTAATTATTATTTTCATTATTGGTCCAGTATATATTGCAATTGCAGGCTGATTTGCCTACCCATCAAATTATAATTATCTCTGCAATGCCTCATCACTTTTTGACCATAGTGATGTTTCTGCTCTTAATGGCCCCTTCATTACACTACTTTTGGCTTAGAATGCATTGCAGACCTGAAAGGCTGCCTTTAAAAAAACATTTCCCATTGTAATCAAAATTCCTACCCCTATCACCCTGCTGAATGACAAATGTGGCATAGTATAAGACATGTCTACTCATACTTTTCACATCTCATTAGTTGGCTTAATAATGTAAAAACATGTCCAAGGCAAAAAAAAGGGCTAAAGGGTCATGTTACTGCTTAATCTGAGTTTGCGCCATTTATTATTGATGTGCGCCACAATTTGGCAGCATGAACAAAGTCCACCAAAAAGAAAAATGTTGCACTCTTTTTGAAGTCCATGTCTACAAATCAGACTGTAAAAGAGTGATACAGATTGATATGTTTTCCCCAATATACTGTGCATACTGCATACATATTGATAGAAAGATACATTGGATGTAAATGGATAGATAGATAAATAGATAGATAGATAGATAGTAAGGAGATGGATAGATAGATAGATGTCACGGGTGGTGCCCGGCTCGCTCCCCTCCGCTGTGCTCCTTCTCCAGATTTAAAGGGCCAGCGTGCCATTAATTGGCGCTGCCCATATTGCCCAATTCTATGTAAGCCTGCCTCTTCCTGCAAGCCCTGCCGGGTCTTTATGCCTCACAGCCTGAGAGAAAGCTTTACTGCGATTTGCCTGAGTTCCTGTATGTCCTGCGTTCCTGTGTGTCCTGCGTTCCTGTGTGTCCTGCGTTTCTGTGTCTCCTGCGTTCCTGTGTCCCTCCGTGTTCCTGTGTTACCTCAGACCCTCAGTGTTCCCGTGTACCAGTGATCCTCTGTGCTGCTGTCCTGTGTGCTGTGTTCCCGTACCCCTCTGCTTGGACCTCCTATTGCTTACCTCGGATTGGACTCTGACGTTGCATCTCTGCCGTCTGCCCTGACCCTGTGCCTGGACCTTGACCACGAGATTGACTGCCGTTCTTGTACCTCAACCTTTGTGACCACTGCAGACAAGTCACGCCTGAGGAACGACCTGGTGGTACCACGCCGCAGCTTGTCTAACCCGCTTTGCGGCGGGGTCTGGTGAAAACCGGGTACCAGGTAGTGGCTTGGGTCATCATCTGCAGTGGTCCAGAAGATCCACAACCCGCAAGCCTGACAATAGATAGATAGATAGACAAGTACTCTAAGCAAATAAAGTACTTATTATTTAAATTTTTATGCATTGATGTGCAGCCCCTTTCATTTTATAGATAGAAAGATGCACACAAAAAAAAATGTAGGTATACACACATACATAAGTCTTTGACGCATCCTACACCTTGAGGTTCGCGAGACTCCAGAGGCACCAGCAGCTTCAAATATCTGTTTGCTGGTTTGTAAAGGCATTTTAGCAGCTGCTCGATTACAGTAATGCTGCAAATTCAAGAATTGACCATTTTCAGTTTTTTACAACCTATAAAATGCTTTGAAACTCTGCTGTGCAGAATAATTTGGCCCATTTAGATTTTTTTTTTAATTTTGAAGAATATACTTTTATCATTTGGAAATTTGTTCAATAAAATTTGATTTATACTCTAAATAAATCAAATTTCTGACTTTTATTATGCTGACCATCATTTGGTTGACAAAATCAGAGATAAATATAATTTGCATAATAATTTGGATTGTAGTGTGCATATATATTTGGACAATATTTGGCTATATTGATGCTGGAAGAAGAAACAACAGGACATGGGCCTATATGTCATTTCCGATATCGGATGACTTTCATACTCGGGAACCTATGAGATAGCCAGGTCCTCCCTATGGTTAGACACGTCTCCTGAGGAAGCAGCAAGTGAGAAGACAGACAAAAAATAAGGTATTCATCTCCATAATAATAAGGTATACATGATTGTGATAACAAGTAGTTAGTAGTAAGTAATAACGCAAAGCACTTTATTGGTTTTGGGCTTTCTTATCCCCTGATTACTTGGGACCACTTTTATTATGTGTAATTGGGTGATATATATATATATTTTTTTTAATTATGAAATAAAATGTAAATACCGTATATACTCGAGTATAAGCCGAGTTTTTTAGCACAACTTTTGTGCTAAAAATTCAACACTCGGCTTATACTCGAGTATACAAAATAATAAACTTCCAACTCACCATTCCGACGGCCCGGACAGCTCCTCTTCATCTTCGTGCCGCAGGTCCGCGGCAGCTCCGTGGCCGCGCCTCTTCTGTCTTCATGCCGGCTCAGGGCTGTGACAGCTCCGTGCGCACGTCCCGGGACGTGCGCACGGAGCTGTTGCAGCCCTGAGCCGGCATGAAGACAGAAGAGGCGCGGCCACGGAGCTGCCGCGGACCTGCGGCATGAAGATGAAGCTGAAGAGGAGCTGTCCGGGCCGTCGGAATGGTGAGTAGTAAGTTTATTATTATTTTTACCGGCAACAGGGGGCTGGCAGGCATTATAGATAAAGGGGCTGGCAGGCTGTATACACAAATGGGCTAGCAGGCTGTATACACAAAGGGGCTGGCAGGCTGTATACACAAAGGGGCTGGCAGGCTGTATACACAAAGGGGCTGGCAGGCTGTATACTGAAGGGGGCTGGCAGCTATATACTGGGAGGCTGTGACCAATGCATTTCCCACCCTCGGCTTATACTCGAGTCAATAGGTTTTTCCAGTTTTTGGTGGTAAAACTAGGTACCTCGGCTTATACTCGGGTCGGCTTATACTCGAGTATATACATAATTTTTTTTTTTTTTTTATTATTATTATAAAACTGTTAAAGTTCCTTATTTGTAGGATTTTGTAAGATTGTGTGGTGAGAATTTTCCTGAGATTTAAAAGAACAGGACAAAATTAAATTGGTCCTATAAATCTAGAACACAAAGAAAAATGATACACGGCAAATGCTTTCTACATATACTATACAATTATTGGCAAATGATTTATCTGGCCTCTCGATACATCTCCAGATGAGATATTTTCTTTCATATGTATCCTTGTCAAATATTTCTACTGAGGCAATTACTTTGTGATTGTATAATAATCTCACAGAACAGACTTATGTCAGACACAAAAATCCAAGTTAATACATTGTTCAAAGGACGAGCAAGCAGAAAAATGGCGTTTTATGAGATTCTTAGTTTATCTAATTCATGACGTAGCTTTTTTTTTATATGGAGCTTAAGTGTTATTCCACATTTCCAGAGAAGAATGCATGCCTTCAGTGATCAGTCTAATTGGCTTCTACAAATAGAAATAAGCTCCACAATCTGCATGTCGTTCTGTCTCCATAATTAATTATAACAGGAAAATGTCTGCATTCTAAATGGGGAAGTGTTTGTCAATCAAATCTGCGTTCATGTGTACTGCAATGAGAAATAAGAAAGACAAACAAAGGAACAATAATTGATCATATGAAAACATATGGATAATATAATATGCAAAAAGGCCCAAATTATAATGGCCTCGGATCTATGGCAGATATTTACCATGATATATACCATGGTAGGATGTCATGTCCTGCCATGTCTATTTTAGTGAATACCTGTATTTTTTAAAATGGGAAGAATTTTGGATCATCTTTCCTGATGTTGCCTTTTTCTATTGTTGCTCACAGAAATGTTTTCATAAATTGACAAATAGGAGTAAGTCTATACACAGTCTAACAATATTCACTCAGTGGTGACTGATCCTATACTGCTTACTGGAGTTGTTGTTGGATTTTAAGTCCTTTTACTTCGCCACTCAACATAACATAAAAATTATATTTGATCTTTATTCTTCGGTTCACTGCCATTGTGGTGATACCTCATTTATATAGTTTTCTTATCTTTGCTCAATTTTACTGAGCAAAACCAATATTAGAGAAAATCGCATTTGTTTTAGTATCAGCAAATTTTCAGAGGTATAACTTCTGTTTTTTTTTTTGTTGACAGAGCTGGTTGAGGGCTTACTTTTTTGCGAAAAGGGTTGTTATTTTCAGCCGTACCATTTTGGAACATGTAAAGTCTTTTGATGTATTGCAGTGTATAAGGTAAGTAATGTTAGTTACAGCCGGTCCTGCCAGGAGGCGGAACCCGATATGAAGAGGAGCCAGCAGCCTCAGGGCACATGCACAGCAGGGGATACATTTACACTTAAGCATGACAGGGGCGTGCAGGTGGTTAAACACACAGCATCAGAGTTTTACCAATCCCAGGTGTCAGTGCTGGGTCCGTGTTTTGATGACAGCCCGACACTGGCACTTCCAGAATCTTCTTCTGATGCACCGACGTAGAAAGGGCGCCATAAAAACCTGATACAGCGGACACTAAGGAGTTAATAGTCCATACAAGATATAGATGAATGCTTCATATAAAAGTAAGGGTTCATTCACACTAACGTATGCTCGCCATAGTCGAGGAAGCACAGGAAGGGGTGCTGGAGAGGAGTAGGGGTGAGCACTGCTCACTCTTCCCCTCTTCATAGGAAATAGCATGTCCGGCCATACGTAAGGGGAAAGATAGAGCATGTGGTGGAGTATGGTACCGACCTACATACTGCAGCCAGAACACTATAGTCATCAAAAGGGATGTATATAACAGTTCGGATATACGTTACCACAATGGCTGTGCAAATGCAAACTTACAATGTAAGTAAAACATTTGAATTGAAGGTTGGATTTTTAAAATTCATCAACTGGAGACAAATTTTATTACTAATTAGTTAGGAAGGGGTCCAACTTCTGGGACCTTCACCTTTGACCAGGACAAGAGACCCATAATCTTACTCCATGGCTGGATGAAAATACTCATTGTTCACTCCTTAGACACAGATGAGAGCACCGGATAGAGCCAAGCAGACTCCTTCTGTAAAATGAAAGTACTCACACTGATATTCCAATTCATCATTATTGTAGAGATGCTTTATACTTGAGAACAGACAGTCGTTCCCAGAAGCATTCAGCTGTATGTGGTCGCCTTTGCTATAGCTTTACATTTGCAATGGCGAAATGTAATAATAAAATAAACTATATTACTCTAATAAATAATTCATGTATATAGAAGAAGAAATATTCATGTGAAATCCACTATGGTTTCTTTTACACACTCCTATGCCCTGTATCTCTATCTCTCCTAGTGCTAAAAGGTCCGTTTTGTGCTAAAAATATTGAAGCATAACCATTTTTAGAACATTATAGATGTCTTACCTATATTGCTTTAAAAAAAAAAAAAGATAAAACCTTACATCTATTAAGTGTTATTTTTCGGAACTTTGCAGTCTGACATTGCAGTCAAGGTCAGGTTGTGTGGAACAGACAGACACACTATGATCTTTGCTGCCTCGCTCATTGTTCCCCCAAAGAGCCATAAAAAGGAGAAAAGGAATAACAGAGGATTACCAAAGGGATTTTTAAAATATTGATTTTAAAGTTTTACTGTCTGCTTGTTTTATTGTTTGGATTATTGAAATGCGTTTTGGCCGTTTGCTGGAAATACCTCATCTGCATTTATATGGAGGCACTGAGTAAAGGAGCGATACATGGAAGTCTTCATCCTCCAGAGTGGCCAGTCACTATATAATTGTACATAGTAGTTTTACTAGCAAAGTAAAGGAAACCAAATGGCAATAAAGAATCGAAACATTTCCATTTTTTTTTCTTCTTCTATCTGGAAAGGTGCTTAAGTTTGCACTGGATCTTTTCCCCTCAGGCAACCACTGACCTCAGCTTCTGAAAAGCATCCAGGCTTTCCTCTATTAGACATATGTATGTGGCTGTGTTTTAAGTTTGGCTCAAAGATCTTTTGTTAGCTAAGCCAAGAAAACTGTAAAAGGTCCCAGGTTGCAGTGAACAGAATGTGTGTCTATCAGCGTTCTCTGGGGTGAAAGCTTCAGTCTTCCAATGACTTGACCTTGTGTACATGTAGAAAGATATTAGGGTATATATATATAACTTTCTGTTATTTCTTTCTGACATTGTAATACTGATCATGTATAGGAACATCACAGGTCACTTCTCAAACCAAGTGCATTTACCGCATATACCATACGTATAAGCAACTAGAAGTCACAGCCTGTGTATTCAGCGCAACTTCCAATGTCCAATATTATATACATTAATTAAACATACGCAGAGAGGTGCAGCGCTCCTGGAGACTTCAGTGATTTTACTTATCCACGGTACAGGGCGATGGTGCAGCTCCTAAATGTGTGTTTATTGTCATAACACAGCCCAGTCCTGGCACCAACAGGGCATGATTGCCACAAGCAACAGACCTTCTGACAATAAATTAAATAGATGGGCCCATGGTAACCATATCCTTGATCATAGAAATACAAAAGCCCATTTCACATTGTTTCAGGTGCTAGGACATAGCCAAAAACAATGTTTGTGTGCATGTAACCAAAACATACATGTAAGTATGTCTTACTGAAAGGGAACCTTCCATCATACTAACCCCCCTGGTTCGCAAACAGTACCTTCTTCTATAATATATATGTCTGCTGGAGGTCCTTTTATTATATTTCTTATTTGCAGCATGAATTAAAAATCATCTTTTATTCTTTTGTAGAATGCAGTCAGGCAACCCCACCTCCTGCAGTCAGGTAACCCCACCTCCTGCAGTCAGGCAATCACACCACCTGCAGTCAAGCAACCTCACCTCCTGCAGTGAGGTAATCCCACCACCTGCAGTCAGGCAACCCCACCTTCTGCAGACAGGCAAACCCACCTCCTGCAGTCAGGTAAACCCACCACCTGCAGTCAGGTAACCCCACCTCCTGCAGTCAGGTAACCCCACCTCCTGCAGTTTGCTCTCCCCGCTTAATGCATCTGGCATCCCATGCCACATATATGGAATTGGCAGAGCAAATTGACTGCAGGAGGTGGGGTTTTACCTGACTGCAAGTGGCGGGGTTGACTGACTACATCCTACAAAACAATAAGATTTAATTTTTTTATTCATGCTGCAACCTAGAGATGCTAAAAAGACCTTCAGAAAACATACATATTGCTGAAGAAGGTAGTTTTTGGACAAGAGGGCTGTGTGGTGACATTTTTTTACGCCTTCACAGTCTGAGAGTACCTCCCTACGCCAGTTTCATGATGGAAGGAACCCCAGTCAATTAATTATTGGGATCACAATCCACAGAATATTAAGTAACATTATAGGAAGGGTATATTCAGTAAATAAGATATTCATCTCTATAATGCAGAGACAAAGGAAAAGCATGAATGGCTGCCTAAACTCATCAGTGACATTACTGATTGCATTATTACACGTTTTTTCCTTTTACGACATGACAAAATGCTCTTTATCTGTTAAAGCTTTTCATATCCTATCTCCCGACCAAGCCAAAATGCACTTTTCCTATTTATTTTTAGAAAAGCTTTTATTGTTAAAGCGATTGTCTTTTTCTTTCTTTTTAACTGCTTTAACCATATGTCAGTGGAAAAATCTCTTCAAGTTCTGCTGTGGAAGGGCTTGATGGTGATCATGTCATATTAGAAATAATAATTTAATCTACTGCTGTGAAGCAAATGGCAGAATGCTCTCATAATGAGAAAATTCCCCCCTTCAGCAGACAATACAGAGCTTAAAAGAGCCTCTGTTCAATACGGACATCAGACAGAAACATTTTCTTTGCTGCCCCTAGTATTTCCACTAATGGGACTTTTTGTCAAAAGAAGATTACTATATACAATATTTCTAGTTTCTTTTTTTTTTGTATTGTTTGCTTTTCCCCAGATCCTAAACACAGGGTTGTAGTATCAAACCAACACGGCAGTGGTAGAGTGTTAGCCCCCAGGAATATCATCATTGAGAGGCTCAGGGTGTTATAAAACCGTGTGAGGTCGGTGATTATAGCCGGGATGGAAGCTTCAAATCCAAAATTAATAAGATAAAACTCCGGCAGAAAAAAAAAGAAGGATAAATTTAGAGAATGTTAAATGTTAAACATGACCCAGCGCTGTCATTTCTGCTATAAAACAAAACTTTAGTATTAATGTTCAACATTGTGGAAGCATAAAAAGAGGCTTTTATCACACCGCCCAGTCATGTCCCAGTGTGAGATGTGAAGTCTGGAGGATGCCATTATATTAACTGTATTATACATTCAGGGGATTCTTTTTTCTAAAATCCGGATCTCGTGTAATTCTAAGATGTCAAAAGGCACAGCTTAGCTAGCAGTTCTTTCATAGAGGCAAACAAATAACGTGATTATGGTAATTTCCCTGCCAGCTATTAGTTACCTCCTGGACGCCGCCTATTCACTGCCAAAAATGACTGACAGACCCAATAGCATTCGCCATTTTACCTTCATAATGTGACATCGTAATTAACAAATCTACTTACAAAATGCTAGCCAGGCGGAACAAACATTTCACATGGTTTATGCGCATTGGAATATTTTTAAGGCTACCACCCGGCAGATGAAGTAATGCTGTTTTATCGCTCATCTTTCTGAAACGCTCTGCTTTTCCTGTTTTTTTCCCACTTATACAACACATATTGTTACTTTACAGATAACCGATGTAACAGAATAAAATATTTATAACTGTACCGTTTATGTGAGGTACTTATGCTTTATAGTTTGTGTACAAAGTATCCTTGCGTTTGTATGCAAACTGAGCGGAGGTGTTATCTCTAGGATTGGCAGAATTGTCAGTTCTCCTTACGTAATTATGTTAAAGATGCATTGAAAATATTTTTCTGGTTTTACAGCTCCATAGCCACGATACACGTAAACACACCACCCAGCACATAACTTATTTCTGTTATACATTTACATATAATGATACCATTCTGGCCAGGGTAGTAACTACAGCTGCTATGGGGCACGCATTGTCAGGGGCCCTAGTATCCAACCTGACATACTAAAGAATGGAGGATGTGCACCATTGTCAGGAGCCCGCCACGAAGCAGATTGGACTTGTTGCCGTGTGGTACCACCAGGTCATTCTGCAGGCACCACTTTGTCCGCTTTGGAGGCCAAGGTGAAGTACAGAGTCGTAAAGCAGGATCGTAGTCGGGGACAATCAGGAGGTCAGGACAGGCAGAACGGGATCAGAGTTGGGGACATACCAAAAGGTCAGTTCAGGCAGCACAAGAGAGAAGTCAGAAACAGAACAAAGGTTACAACCCGAATTCAACAGACATCATGAGACATCATTTCTCTAAGGCATGAGGCACAAAGATCCGACATGGCATAAGGGAAGAGGCAAGCCATTTATAGAATGCCAGGTGGCCAATTAAGGGTGTGCTGGCCCTTTAAATCTCGGACACCTGTGTGTGTGTGTCCCAGGAGGCAGCGATGAGTGCACTGGAGCGAGGAGACCGTTACTTTAGCGCAGCAAGGTAAGTGCACCTGCTGCTGGTGGGAGCACCCCTGACAACCTTTATATACATATTATGCTGCACAGTGTAGATCTTTCACAGTACACAGCATAAATTGGCAGCTCAGATAAGGGAGGGGACAACAGAATGACAGGACTAGGGATCTGCTATCTCTAATTCCTGCCGTGAACTTTCCCTGTGTGGTCAGCAGCTACTGGGGCAGACCTGTGTAAGTGTATAAATGTATATATCAGAGCATAAATGTGTATGAGTGTATAAATGTGTGAGTATACAAATATATTTATTTTCTGAGGGTGAAGGGGACCCCATTCAGATGTATGCTATGGAGCCCTGCCTCTCCTAGTTACGACTCTGATTAAGGCTTTAGTTAAAATTCAGGCAGAGATGACCACAGAACTATTCACCTATAAGTCTTTACCCCTGGCTTAAAGGAAATCTACCATCAAAATCAAGCATGATAAACCAGGGACACTTACTCATAGATCCAGGCACCATTACTTTGGCAATCTTCTTATATTTGTTATCCATGGCCTCCTTCCTTCTAATAATCAACTTTTGTAATTATGCTAATGAGCCTGAAGCCTCTGAGGCTGTTACCATAGCCCCTCCATGCTTTAGCTTCACACACACTGTCTCCCCTCGCTCCCTTAGCAGTTTCTCCTTCCGCAGCTGTGAGTTCCCCAGGCTTATAACCACATCTGGATGAGAATGTCCATTAAAGGCTTTTCAAGTGATAGGTGAATAGCCTGGGGGTGTGTGACACAAGGCTTTACGAGTGACGGGGAGCCTTGCCAGGTTGTTTCCTCACCGCCATATGGGCCTCCATTTAAACCTGCTTGTTTTCTTACCCCTTGCGTGTTATTGTCTATCTTGAAAACTTGGAGGTTACACACAATGCCCTACATCCCCCTTCCCCGCAGTTGTCAAAAAAAGAAAGGTCACAAATCTTTATATAAAGAGTTGTGCAAGACCCTCAGTGGGCCCCTTTGCAGTGAACTGATGCTGCAGCAGTTGAAATTCAGAAACTAAAACAGTCTCCTGTTCTAAAATATTCCATAGTTTATCATCCCATACAGCTCCCTCATGGTTATTTTATTTAAGCCCCCCTCATACCCTATGGATTCAGTAGATACAGCCCCCATCACCCCCATGGATTCCTTATGTGGGCCCCCCCAGCACTTGCCCAGGTATGCCCAGTGCTGGCGCTGGCCCTGGCTATATTTGCAGGAAGCATAAAGAGCAGGAAAGGCTGAGCAGACTTTTATATAATATCATGTCAATTAGAGATGAGAGAGCACTAAAATGCTCGGGTACTCGTTATTCGAGACGAACTTTTCCCGATGCTCGTCTCGAATAACGAGCCCCATTGAAGTCAATGGGAGACTCGAGCATTTTTCAAGGGGACCAAGGCTCTGCACAGGGAAGCTTGGCCAAACACCTGGAAACCTCAGAAAAAGATGGAAACACCACGGAAATGGACAGGAAACAGCTGGGGCAGCATGCATGGATGCCTCTGAGGCTGCTTAAACGCACCATTATGCCAAAATTATGGGCAACAGCATGGCGATGACAGAGTGACAGAATGAAGCTACATAGCATCTAAAACATCCAATAATTGACCCTGACACTATAGGGGACGACATGCAGAGGCAGCGGCAGCAGCAGCAGGCTAGAGAGTGGCATGGCGACATACCCTAAATGGACTCAGGCTTCAAACAAATGGGTGGCAGAGAGGAACCAAAGGAGGTGAGCAAGAAGCGCTCAAATAATATTGGTACATGATAAAAGTTTGCCAGTATATTTTGTGGATTACACAGCAGGGTGGCGACAAAGTTAACATGGAAGCCATGAAAACAATCCAAAATTCTGCCTGAGACAGCTCGTTTGATAAGGGGACCATGTATGGAGGCAGTGAACTAGTAGTAGATTAAAGGTGCTGCAGTTAAAACTATGTTAGTTGGATCTTGGCATGGAGCTGGCGCTCCGCTGCCAGGCGAGCTTTCGCCAATCCAAGCCCCTGTCTCTAGGCTACTCCCCAAACAGCACTTCTAAGAACCTTTTGTATAAGATCAAGTGTAGTAGCGTTCTTATAAGTTTAGGATATGGCGGGTGAGGGGAATGTAAACAGATGCGCAAGAAGCGCTGAAATAATATTGGTAAATGATAAAAGTTTGCCAGTATATTTTGTGGATTACACAGCAGGGTGGCGACAAAGTTAACAAGTTTGTTGTGGAAGCCATGAAAACAACCCAAAATTCTGCCTGACACAGCTCGTTTGATAAGGGGACCATGTATGCCTACAGTTCATGCCAGTCGCTGCACTGGCTGCCAGTCTCCTTTCGAATACAGTTTAAAATAATAACCCTCATCCATAAAGCTCTGTATAATGCTGCACCCCCATACCTCTCCTCTCTTATCTCAGTTTATCGCCCAACCCGTGCTCTTAGATCCGCCAGTGATCTTAGATTAACCTCTACCCTAGTGCGGACCTCCCACTCGCGTCTCCAAGACTTCTCTAGAGCTGCACCAATTCTATGGAATGCTCTGCCCCGGACTAACAGACTAATACCTAACCTCCAAAGTTTCAAACGTGCTCTTAAAACCCATTTCTTTAGGCAAGCCTATAACACTCATTAACTGCATGAAGTTTTAACTCTTCTACTAACCCGTCCTGTGTCGTCCTCCCATCTGTTATCCAGCAACCAACAGGCACCAGACTTCTCTGCAGTCCCATTCACCCTGGACCTGGTATATAAGATGACGGCTGAGTGGTTCAAGCGACAGCAATTCCATTTATTATATTTTGTTCTATTCCCTAAGAAGAATGGCTTGACCATTAAATATTCTTTTACCTCGTGTTACCCCATCATCTTCATAAACCGTAAGCTCTGGCGAGCAGGGACCTCACTCCTGTTGTTCCATACAAATGTTGTGCTCTGTTATATTACATTTGTATTTGTTTCCTATGATTTGTAAAGCGCTACGGAATATGATGGCGCTATATAAATAAAGATTATTATTATTATTATTATTATGGAGGCAGTGAACTAGTAGTAGATTAAAGGTGCTGCAGTTAAAACTATGTTAGTTGGATCTTGGCATGGAGCTGGCGCTTCGCTGCCAGGCGAGCTTTCGCCAATCCAAGCCCCTGTCTCTAGGCTACCCCCCAAACAGCACTTCTAAGAACCTTTTGTATAAGATCAAGTGTAGTAGCGTTCTTATAAGTTTGGGATATGGCGGGTGAGGGGAATGTAAACAGATGCGCAAGAAGCGCTGAAATAATATCGGTAAATGATAAAAGTTTGCCAGTATATTTTGTGGATTACACAGCAGGGTGGCGACAAAGTTAACAAGTTTGATGTGGAATGCCCTGTAATAGCTCTTGGGCGGTGTGCCTTTTATCGCCTAGGCTCAGCAGTTTGAGCACCGCCTGCTGTCGCTTAGCGACGGCACTGCTGCTGTGCCTAGAGCTACCGACTGATGGCGCCATGCCCACGGATGGTAATTCGGAGGAGGAGGAGATGGAGGAGGGGTGGGAGGAGGAGGAGGTATAGTAGGCCTTTGAGACCTGGACCGAGGTAGGCCCCGCAATCCTCGGCGTCGGCAATATATGACCAGCCCCAGGGTCAGACTCGGTCCCAGCCTCCACCAAGTTAAGTGTAGTAGTTTGGGGTATGGCGGGTGAGGGGAATGTAATCAGATGCGCAAGAAGCGCTGAAATAATATCCGTAAATAGTAAAAGTTTGGCAGTATATTTTGCGGATTACACAGCAGTGTAATCAACAGATGCGCAAGAAGCGCTGAAATAATATCGGTTAATCATAAAAGTTTGCCAGTATATTTTGTGGATAACACAGCAGGGTGGCGACAAAGTTAACAACTTTGATGTGGAATCCATGAAAACAACCCAAATTTCTGCCTGACATACCTCGTTTGATAAGGGGACGATGTATGGAGGCAGCTATATGGACGACTTTTGGAGGTAGCAATGGAGACAATGGGGGTCATTTACTAAGGGCCCGATTCGCGTTTTCCCGACGTGTTACCCGAATATTTCCGATTTGCGCCGCTTGTACATGAATTGCCCCGGGTTTTTGGCGCACGCGATCGGATTGTGGCGCATCGGGGCCGGCATGCGCGCGACAGAAATCTGGGGGGGCGTGGCCGAACGAAAACCCGACGTATTCGGAAAAACCGCCGCATTTAAAAACCGAAATGTGTCGCTTGGGAAGCGCTCACCTTCACCTTCTATGGGATGGTGCATTCCGGGGCGTTAAGATTATTTTCGGCGCTGCAGCGCCACCTGGTGGACGGCGGAGGAACTACCATCTTAAATCCCAGCCGGACCCGAATCCTGTGCAGAGAACGCGCCGCTGGATCGCGAATGGGCCGGGTAAGTAAATGTGCCCCAATGTGTGGAGGCTGCTATGGAGACAATTTAATTTGGATAGTGCCTGTATGTGGCAGTCCAAAAAAGTTTTCAAACCAGAGGAGCAGGTAGGTGGCCCTCCAGAAAAATGAAATAGATAGAGTGCCTGTATGTGGCAGTCCAAAAAAGTTTTCAAACCAGAGGAGCAGGTAGGTGGCCCTCCAGAAAAATGGAATAGATTGAGTGCCTGTATGTGGCAGTCCAAAAAAGTTTTCAAACCAGAGGAGCAGGTAGGTGGCCCTCCAGAAAAATGAAATAGATTGAGTGCCTGTATGTGGCAGTCCAAAAAAGTTTTCAAACCAGAGGAGCAGGTAGGTGGCCCTCCAGAAAAATTGAATAGATTGAGTGCCTGTATGTGGCAGTCCAAAAAAGTTTTCAAACCAGAGGAGCAGGTAGGTGGCCCTCCAGAAAAATGAAATAGATTGAGTGCCTGTATGTGGCAGTCCCAAAAATTGTTTAAAACAGAGGACCGGGTAGGTGGCACTCCAGAAAAATTAAATGCATAAAGTACTATAGCTAGAGCCAGTGGGCCCTGTCAAAAAATAGCCAGTTTCCTCTGCTTTAGTGTACAAAGAGGAGGAGAAGGAGGAAAATGAGGAGGAGGAGTGCATAAATTATTCAGGTTGAGCTTCCTTCACCTGGTGGAGATTGGAAATTATGAGAAATCCAGGCTTTATTCATCTTAATAAGCGTCAGCCTGTCAGCGCTGTCAGTCGACAGGCGTGTACGCTTATCGGTGATGATGCCACCAGCTGCACTGAAAACCCGCTCGGACAACACGCTAGCGGCAGGGCAGGCAAGAACCTCCAAGGCGTACAGCGCCAGTTCGTGCCACATGTCCAGCTTTGAAACCCAGTAGTTGTAGGGAGCTGTGTGATCATTTAGGACGATGGTATGGTCAGCTACGTACTCCCTCACCATCTTTCTGTAAAGATCAGCCCTACTTTGCCGAGACTGGGGACAGGTGACAGTGTCTTGCTGGGGTGACATAAAGCTGGCAAAAGCCTTGTAAAGCGTACCCTTGCCAGTGCTGGACAAGCTGCCTGCTCGCCTACTCTCCCTCGCTACTTGTCCCGCAGAACTACGCACTCTGGAAATAGGGAAGGGAAATACTGTTTCAGCTTGTGCACCAGGGCCTGCTGGTATTCATGCATTCTCCCACTCCTTTCCTCTCCAGGGATGAGAGTGGAAAGATTTTGCTTGTACCGTGGGTCCAGGAGAGTAAATACCCAGTAATCGGTGCTGGAATAAATTCTTTGAACGCGAGGGTCACGGGATAGGCAGCCTAGCATGAAATCTGCCATATGCGCCAGAGTCCCAACGCGCAAGAATTCACTCCCCTCACTGGCCTGACTGCCCATTTCCTCCTCCTCCAACTCCTCCAACTCCTCTTCTTCTGCCCATACACGCTGAACAGTGAAGGACTGAACAATGGTCCCCTCTTGTGTCTCGCCAACATTCTCCTCCTCTTCCTCCTCATCCTTCTCCACCTCCTCCGATATGCGCTGAGAAACAGACCTCAGGGTGCTTTGGCTTTCAACAAGGGAATCTTCTTCCCCCGTCTCTTGTGACGAGCGCAAAGCTTCCGACTTCATGCTGATCAGAGAGTTTTTCAACAGGCCAAGCAGCGGGATGGTGAGGCTGATGATGGCGGCATCGCCACTGACCATCTGTGTTGACTCCTCAAAGTTACTCAGCACCTGACAGATATCAGACATCCACGTCCACTCCTCATTGTAGACTTGAGGAAGCTGACTGACCTGACTACCAGTTCTGGTGGAAGTTGACATCTGGCAGTCTACAATCGCTCTGCGCTGCTGGTAAACTCTGGATAACATGGTTAATGTTGAATTCCACCTCGTGGGCACGTCGCACAACAGTCGGTGAGCGGGCAGTTGGAGGCGGCGCTGCGCTGCCCTGAGAGTGGCAGCATCTGTGCTGGACTTCCTGAAATGCGCACAGATGCGGCGCACCTTCGTGAGCAAATCAGACAGATTGGGGTATGTCTTGAGGAAACGCTGAACTATCAGATTTAACACATGGGCCAGGCATGGCACATGTGTCAGTCTGCCGAGTTGCAGAGCCGCCACCAGGTTACGGCCGTTGTCACACACAACCATGCCTGGCTTCAGGTTCAGCGGTGCCAGCCACAGATCAGTCTGCGCCATGATGCCCTGTAATAGTTCTTGGGCGGTGTGCCTTTTATCGCCTAGGCTCAGCAGTTTGAGCACCGCCTGCTGTCGCTTAGCGACGGCACTGCTGCTGTGCCTAGAGCTAGCGACTGATGGCGCCATGCCCACGGATGGTAGTTCGGAGGAGGAGGTGGAGGAGGGGTGGGAGGAGGAGGAGGCATAGTAGGCCTGAAAGACCTGGACCGAGGTAGGCCCCGCAATCCTCGGCGGCGGCAGTATATGACCAGCCGCAGGGTCAGACTCGGTCCCAGCCTCCACCAAGTTAACCCAATGTGCCGTCAGCGATATATAGTGGCCCTGCCCGGCAGCACTCGTCCACGTGTCCGTGGTCAGGTTGACCTTGTCAGAAACGGCGTTGGTCAGGGCACGGATGATGTTGTCTGACACGTGCTGGTGCAGGGCTGGGACGGCACATCGGGAAAAGTAGTGGCGGCTGGGGACCGAATACCGAGGGGCGGCCGCCGCCATGAGGTTGCGAAAGGCCTTGGTCTCTACTAGCCTATAGGGCAGCATCTCCAGGCTTAGCAATCTGGAGATGTAGACATTAAGGGCTTGGACGTGCGGGTGGGTTGCACTATATTTCCTTTTCCGCTCCAGCGTCTGGGGTATGGAGAGCTGAACGCTGGTGGATGCTGTGGAGGATCGTGGAGGCGACGATGGGGTTTTTGTGCCAGGGTCCTGGGCAGGGGGCTGACTATCAGCTGACACAGGGGAAGGAGCAGTGGTGTGCACGGCCGGAGGTGAACGGGCTTGGTGCCACTGAGTGGGGTGTTTAGCATTCATATGCCTGCGCATACTGGTGGTAGTTAAGCTAGTAGTGGTGGAACCCCTGCTGATCCTGGTTTGGCAAAGGTTGCACACCACAGTCCGTCGGTCATCCGGTGTTTCCTTAAAGAACCTCCAGACTTCTGAAAATCTAGCCCTCGCCGCGGGAGCCCTCGCCACGGGAGCTTCACTACGTGACACATTTGGCGCTGATGCACCAGCTCTGGCCCTGCCTCTCCTTCTTGCCCCACCACTGCCTCTTCCAACCTGTTCTGGTCGAGGACTCTCCTCCGTCTCAGAAGCACTGTGTTCACCCGGCCTCTCAACCCAGCTTGGGTCTGTCACCTCATCATCCTCCGATCCCTCAGTCTGCTCCCCCCTCGGACTTCCTGCCCTGACAACAACTTCACCACTGTCTGACAACCGTGTCTCTTCATCGTCCGACACCTCTTTACACACTTCTTCCACTACGTCAAGAAGGTCATCATCACCCACAGACTGCGACTGGTGGAAACCTGAGCATCGGAAAATTGCTCATTAGCAACCCGACAAGTGGTTTGTGACTGTGGGAAGGGTCCAGAAAACAGTTCCTCAGAGTATGCCGGTTCAAATGCCAAATTTTCCTGGGAGGGGACAGACTGGGGGGGAGGAGGCTGAGGTGCAGGAGCTGGAGGAGTGCCGATTTCGGTGACATGGGTGGACTGCGTGGAAGACTGACTGGTGGACAAATTGCTCGAAGCATTGTCGGCAATCCACGACATCACCTGTTCGCACTGTTCTGGCCTCAACAGTGCTCTACCACGAGTCCCAGTAACTTCAGACATGAACCTAGGGAGTGTAGCTCTGCGGCGTTCCCCTGCTCCCTCATCAGCAGGTGGTGTCTCACCCCGCCCAGGACCACGGCCTCTGACCCCTGCAGTAGTTGGACGCCCACGTCCCCGCCCTCGTCCTCTACCCCTAGCCCTCGGGTTAAACATTTTGAAAATGAAAGTTATAACTTTTATTTTTTTTTGTTGTTTGTTTGTGTTTTTTAGTTTTTAAAACCAAACGATGCTATCCTATTGCTATGGCTATTTTCTAGCCAAGTATGAAAGCACACTGCTATGCCAGATGAGATGACGCTGAGTTATGAAAAAATAAACGTAAAATAAAAAGTAAATGGCAGACTGTGCCTAATTGAAATATAACCCCTAATAAACTGTCCCACTTCGGTCTTTGCGATGGATATGTGCGTCACTAAGCGCTAAACACAACGGTCGCAAGTCTCACTGCAAATTCCTCACAAAATGGTAGTAGATGCACTACAGCAAGGCCAGCCACCAGCAGATCAACCAGAAATAAAATATATAACGCTATTGTAGGCCCAAGTAAGCCGTTTGGATTCTCCTATGGCTATTTTCTAGCCAAGTATGAAAGCACACTGCTATGCCAGATGAGATGACGCTGAGTTATGAAAAAATAAACGTAAAATAAAAAGTAAATGGCAGACTGTGCCTAATTGAAATCTAACCCCTAATAAATTGTCCCACTTCGGTCTTTGCGATGGATATGTGCGTCACTAAGCGCTAAACACAACGGTCGCAAGTCTCACTGCAAATTCCTCACAAAATGGTAGTAGATGCACTACAGCAAGGCCAGCCACCAGCAGATCAACCAGAAATAAAATATATAACGCTATTGTAGGCCCAAGTAAGCCGTTTGGATTCTCCTATGGCTATTTTCTAGCCAAGTATGAAAGCACACTGCTATGCCAGATGAGATGACGCTGAGTTATGAAAAAATAAACGTAAAATAAAAAGTAAATGGCAGACTGTGCCTAATTGAAATCTAACCCCTAATAAATTGTCCCACTTCGGTCTTTGCGATGGATATGTGCGTCACTAAGCGCTAAACACAACGGTCGCAAGTCTCACTGCAAATTCCTCACAAAATGGTAGTAGATGCACTACAGCAAGGCCAGCCACCAGCAGATCAACCAGAAATAAAATATATAACGCTATTGTAGGCCCAAGTAAGCCGTTTGGATTCTCCTATGGCTATTTTCTAGCCAAGTATGAAAGCACACTGCTATGCCAGATGAGATGACGCTGAGTTATGAAAAAATAAACGTAAAATAAAAAGTAAATGGCAGACTGTGCCTAATTGAAATCTAACCCCTAATAAATTGTCCCACTTCGGTCTTTGCGATGGATATGTGCGTCACTAAGCGCTAAACACAACGGTCGCAAGTCTCACTGCAAATTCCTCACAAAATGGTAGTAGATGCACTACAGCAAGGCCAGCCACCAGCAGATCAACCAGAAATAAAATATATAACGCTATTGTAGGCCCAAGTAAGCCGTTTGGATTCTCCTATGGCTATTTTCTAGCCAAGTATGAAAGCACACTGCTATGCCAGATGAGATGACGCTGAGTTATGAAAAAATAAACGTAAAATAAAAAGTAAATGGCAGACTGTGCCTAATTGAAATCTAACCCCTAATAAATTGTCCCACTTCGGTCTTTGCGATGGATATGTGCGTCACTAAGCGCTAAACACAACGGTCGCAAGTCTCACTGCAAATTCCTCACAAAATGGTAGTAGATGCACTACAGCAAGGCCAGCCACCAGCAGATCAACCAGAAATAAAATATATAACGCTATTGTAGGCCCAAGTAAGCCGTTTGGATTCTCCTATGGCTATTTTCTAGCCAAGTATGAAAGCACACTGCTATGCCAGATGAGATGACGCTGAGTTATGAAAAAATAAACGTAAAATAAAAAGTAAATGGCAGACTGTGCCTAATTGAAATCTAACCCCTAATAAATTGTCCCACTTCGGTCTTTGCGATGGATATGTGCGTCACTAAGCGCTAAACACAACGGTCGCAAGTCTCACTGCAAATTCCTCACAAAATGGTAGTAGATGCACTACAGCAAGGCCAGCCACCAGCAGATCAACCAGAAATAAAATATATAACGCTATTGTAGGCCCAAGTAAGCCGTTTGGATTCTCCTATGGCTATTTTCTAGCCAAGTATGAAAGCACACTGCTATGCCAGATGAGATGACGCTGAGTTATGAAAAAATAAACGTAAAATAAAAAGTAAATGGCAGACTGTGCCTAATTGAAATCTAACCCCTAATAAATTGTCCCACTTCGGTCTTTGCGATGGATATGTGCGTCACTAAGCGCTAAACACAACGGTCGCAAGTCTCACTGCAAATTCCTCACAAAATGGTAGTAGATGCACTACAGCAAGGCCAGCCACCAGCAGATCAACCAGAAATAAAATATATAACGCTATTGTAGGCCCAAGTAAGCCGTTTGGATTCTCCTATGGCTATTTTCTAGCCAAGTATGAAAGCACACTGCTATGCCAGATGAGATGACGCTGAGTTATGAAAAAATAAACGTAAAATAAAAAGAAACTGGCAGACTGTGCCTAATTGAAATCAAACCCCTAATAAATTGTCCCACTTTGGTGTTTGAGGTGGATATGTGTGTCCCTAAGAGCTAAACACAACGGTAGCAAGTCCCCCTGCAAATTCCTCACAATATGGTACTAGCTGCAAATAAAAAAAAAAAATGTATAACGTTATTGTAGCCCTAAGAAGGGCTGTTGGGTTCTTGTTGAATCACTCCTGCCTAACACTATTCTAATAGAACAGCCTAACGCTTTCCCTGACCAGCAGCAGCTCTCTCCCTAGCGGCATCCAGACACAGAATGATCCGAGCAGCGCAGGCAGGGGCTAGTCTATTCCAGGGTCACCTGATCTGGCCAGACAACCACTGCTATCGACGTGTAAGGGTACCACGTCATGCTGGGTGGAGTGCAGAGTCTCCTGGCTTGTGAGTGGCTCTGTTTCTGGCCGCCAAAAAGCAAAACGGCGGGAGATGCCATTTTCTCGAGCGGGCGAAGTATTCGTCCGAGCAACGAGCAGTTTCGAGTACGCTAATGCTCGAACGAGCATCAAGCTCGGACGAGTATGTTCGCTCATCTCTAATGTCAATAGTTTCACTATAGTTTGCTATTCTTTGAGCAGTCCTTATGAATGATTGACAGCTTATCCTACATGAGTATGTATAAAAATATAGCTCTGTATCACAGTCTGGGACCACCCATTTGACATTACTCTAAAAACAAAACCTGCTGCCCCCAGCCGTGCATTGCTCTGAAATCCTCACTGTTACACGCGCTGATGCCTCTTTCTCTCTAGTAATGGAGGACATCATGACTTCCCTTATCTGTACATCAGAATATATGGTCATATATTTTTACCGCTAACCCTAAAACTCCTTCATTGCTGCATTACACATGAATACAGAGTAGATAACAAAGGGTTTCTACATTCCTGCTGGGACCTGGCCTTTATGACATTTCCACCATTCTAAGTCTTATGTGTGTTCTAGCTCTTCATAACAGATGGCATTTCATCCCATCAATCACTATCAGATACCTTGTCATTCGGTAGCACAGTTACATATGCTTGGCTTTATAATGGTAATACTACAGCAGTCAAGCTGATACCAATGTAGTAAATGTTAACTTGACTTTTAACATGTTATCTTCCATTTCTTTCAAGGATATGTAAAAATTTTACTTTGCATTAAAGTGGTTTTCTGAAGGTTGCATTAATCTGCCATATATATATATATATATATATATATATATATATATATATATATATATATATATATCTTCAATTAGACATTATTAAAAAAAAATCTAATTTCTCATAAATGTAGTCATATTTTCACTTAGAAACAAGACTGTGTCCTTGGATACGACCACCTCTGCTGGAGGGATTGCACAAAGAACCAAAAAGCTTTTGCATATGAAATGTCTGAGAGTTCCTGTATGTCCCACAGCTGCCCTGTCGTAATGAATGCTGAATCCATGTGGTCAGGCTGGACTCAATAGCGCATGTCTGGCCACTACTTCCAGAGTACGGGGTGGTTGTATCATGCTGCTTAGAGACCACATGGCTACATTTAAAAGACATTATCTTCACACGGGAACATTTTTTAAAATAAAACCCAATTGAAGAATTGTTTACATATGGCAAATGAATTAAATTAAATGTGAATGCTCAGATAGGAATACCCCTTTGAGTAAAACCTGCCAACTTTGCTGACACTCCACCACTTTTTGATTAAGGCTCCATGCACCCGTCCGCATAAGCCTTGCCTTGAGCTGCAAGCCGGATGGAGAAGGAGGTAAGGAACGCTGCTCACCCCTTCTCTCTCTTCTCCACAGGGCAGGAATAGGGCCTACTCTATCTTTTGTTGCCTGTGCACAATGCACATCTATGGTGATCATAAGCTAGCTGCCGTTTTGCTGTGAGCTGCCATTATTGCAGCTAACATGCCACCATTTGCAGAAGTGCACATGAAGCCTCAGCATGTACAATTTATGCTGTCCAATCTTTTCTTTGTACGACACTGCCACAGTGAAAGTACTTCTTTTTCCCTATTGGCAACACATGCACCCTCCACTGAGCCTTGTAGTGTCATCTATTATTTTAGTTACACATATTTAATTTTATATTTTATGGAACTTTTGAAATAAAAAATGATTTCAAATGGAAAATGATATTTCAATAGATAAAACTGGTAAGTGATGTCAACTAAGATATAATGTATAGAAAACCTTGGATACGATCCCTTTTCTATACTTAAAAGAAGTTGATTAATTGTTTAAGATATTATTATAATCTACCAAATGTTTCTGATTTGCCTTGAAAAACTTAGCACAAAGGGGTAACCTGAATACACAGGCTAATCCGGATACGAGATGTAAAGAGATATGGTGATAACTATACAAAAAGTGGCTACAAGCTATAAAGTACCGGACGACAACACCCAAATATAAATCCCCTAGAGTATTTTTGAAACAATGATGCTCCTCTTGGCACTTCTATAGCAATATTTCTATCTCTTGAATGGAGCAAACCTATGTTTTGTAAGTCATTGTATCACGCCTTTCATGTTTTCATGCCTGCGTGCATGAGATGTTATATGTATGATATATTGTGTCTTACATGACTGGATTTTGTAAACTTATCTTATATGTTTCTCAATAAACTTGAATGATAAAAAAAAAAAAAAACTTAGCACAAAAGCAAATAAAGTTTTAATTAACAATAATGTAATTTATTCAGTAATGCATTAGAGGAAGGCGGGGCACACACCTAACAATCCTCTAAAAATTATTAACACAATGGATGGTGCTATTGTTTTCAATACAGTATAATTGCAAGTGCATTCTATATTCAGAACTTGTTTTTTCATTGATTTTTCAAATATTTTTAAAACAATCTGTGCCAGAAGACAACAATGTCAAAAATTACAACGATTTGTATAGTGGCCTTTTGTTTTACTTCAATGGGAACACAGTCACAGCATGGTGCTATCTGCCTTTTCTGCACTATGTTTATGCCACCTGCAGACCCTAACAGCCGGTGTAGGGGCCTAGTGTTGATGATTTATCCCAAGTATACAGTATATAAAGTTTATCCCAAATCTGTCCCTGTGCCCTCCCTCCATTTCAGGACATTCAGGCAATTCTCCCCTCAGACTACACTGTTGGCACAGTAAATTCTAATGTAGAATAAAACTTTCAGTTTCAGTAACTATACATTGTGTTTTAGGTGTCTTACTACAAAGTAGAGGTAAGTCTGCCAGTTGTTTAATGCTGCAGCTCTTTTCCATTCCTGCACTTTTGTTTTTTACTCATCAACTTCTAAAAGTCAATACTTTTTACTTTTCTAAGGGCACTCTAATTCTAATTCCTAGTGTTGCCCTTAAACTTTACCTGCAATGCATTATAGAGTTGGTTACCAATTCCAAATGCAGTGTAATGGAAAAAAAAAAGTTCTACCATTTTCTTGCAGGCTTTGTATTTGCAGATTTTGCTTTTTGTAAGCTTTCCACTATTCTTTGGGTGAGTACAATCATGGAGATACCACATTAATAATTTTTTACTATTTTTAAATACCTTAAATAAAATCACTTAAAAGACCATAACTTTTTTTTTTTGTATGTGTAATACTCTGAGGGACATGGCTTGGATGGACTGGAAGGACAGAATAAGACAGCAAGCATTAAGGCTAAAGAACCTCCTTCCCAGCTGTCCCCACCTAATTGCATATCCTACTTTAAGTGATAGATGACTACTGGCCGACATTCCCAAAGTACAAACACGGTGATAAAGAACTGACAATAGAAACATAGAAGAGTAGTCAACAAATACAGGTCAGAACCAAGATGACAAAGCATTACAGAATCGATAGCCAGACAGATAATCAGAAAACAGGTAAAGGGTGAAGGAATCCAGAAAACAGATGTCAGAATCAACACCAGAAAGCCCAAAATAAGACTTTTATCAAGCGCATGTGAAATGGCAGGCAACTCCTTTTATGAAATGTCAGATCCAGAATTTGATTGGCCAGTTCCCTGACATCCAGACAAGTGGAATGTAAGTGGAGGAAGATTCTGTCCATCTCAGCTAACTTAATTGTTTGAGCACAGAGCAAATCCACAGGAAAATGAATCCCTGTCTGTGTAGGGAGGCAATGGCTAAAGTGTTAATTAGTTGACCCATTTGGACCCATAGACTTCTTGCCATATAGGATACCCACTCCTCGTCAGTGTCCTGCTAGTCTGTTTTTATTTTGCCAGATTTGACTTAGACCTCATGTAGTCACCTTTTTTGTCACATTTGGTCCCTGCCCCATTTCCCTCCCCCATAGCACAATCATAGCTCTGCTTTTACCATCTTTATTCCTTTTGATACATTTAAACCTAAAGTCTTGTGATCAGGATTGATTATCATGTGCTTGACATGTAAACAATGGAAAACGTATGCTGCTTGTTAACGGATGCAAGTGTTTAGGTCTAAGGGTGCTGTCACACATACCACTTTGACTTAGTTTAGAAACAGAATCAGGGCACATGAGGGTGGGCCACAGCCCGATCGCATATGCGTTTCTATGTAAACTCATACGATTGGTAACCAGCACCCGGTGTCTTGTATTGCTTGACTACAAGACACTGGGTGCTAGTTACCAATCTGATGGGTTTGCATAGAAACGCTTATGCTATCGAGCCGTGGCCCACCCACCCCCAAACCTAACTAAATCAAAACGGTTTGTCTGTCCGTACTCTCATTCAAACACAGCGTGTGAATACGGCCTGAACTTCTGTTTTAATTGTCTGTTACCTCAGTCTATTCACTAGATAAGAGGCTTCCTCTTCAAGTTCTCATAGCTGGAAAGGATCTGCGTGGGAGTACAATAGAGTATAAGGCTGTGTTCACACAATGCATTTTGAAAGTAACAACATGTGTTTTGCCTTGTTAAACATTATTAATGTTAAGAAGCAAAACATATGTGGCTGCTGTAAACTCCCATGTGTGTTTGGTGATGTTGCTCAGTGCATTTACAATGCATATCAAAATGAAATGCAAATGCATCGTGTGAACATAGACTTAGGGTGCATCCAGATCTCATCATTTTCTGACCACATAATACATTTTCAGAATTCCTTTTTTCATAAAAATGTATCAGTCACCAGATCTCATGACCTGGATGTTATCTGAGTAGTGTGGTAGGTTGGTCATGGGGAAAAGGGGGTCTAAAAGCAAGAAGTGTGGGACTGGACTTAAGGAGGGGGGCAATAAATATTAGAGGGGACAAGGAGAGCATCAAAACTATTTGGAAAAAGAAGTAGAGGAGCAAGAAAGGGGGCAATAAGTGGCATTGCAGTAGCATTGGTGTCCTTTACATGATGAAGTTAATCACTTTGTGGCAGTAATATTCTTCACTGCATGGTGGTAATATTTATCACTTTATGGTGTTAATGTTCAACACTGGCACTAATGGACATCTACCACCAGCATGAAGGACTGTAAACCAAGCACACTGACTTTCTGGTGTGTGCCCCCTCTGGCAGGATATGATCTCCCTTTAGCTTCTTATGTACCTGTTTTTTTTTTAAAGTATTTTAGAATTATGCAAATGAGCCTGAGGGGCTCCAAGCTCCATAGATTTAAATTTGCATATATTTAATTTGCATATTTGTTATGCTTTATTACTTAAAAGCAAGGGCATAGGAAGCTTTAAAAAAAGCGGATCCTGCAAGACGGAACGCGCACCAGTATCTCAGTGTGCTTGGTTTACAATCCTTCTTTCTGGTGGTAGATGTCTTTATCAATTACTTTATGCATATTTTCTATATATAATTGAGTAATTGGCCGAGGAGCTAGGAGCCAGCCTGTGGTGTCAGAGAGCCGGGGCATAGAAAAAATGGGGCTGTGCTCTCTCCTTGCTCCCTGAATGGGAACAGGATGTACTATTACAGTAGGAAAACCCGGCATTGCTGAGAGGCTCATTTACATATTTTTTAAAAGTCAATTTTGTAGCAAATATGCCCTTTCTTTTTGCACTAAAAGCAGTTCCAATTAGTGCATAAGGAAATGAGCTTGTAATGCTGGACATGTACCATCAGTCAAACTGGTACATGTCCCTTAGGCATGATGCTATTTATATTGTTGTAATTGTGGTGGTCATCACGTGGCAGTATTATTTGGCACTTAAATAGTGTTATTATGGGTAATATTAGGCTAAATTACTATGTAGTCACTATGTGATAGATAAGTGGGTTTTGGATTGCAATTTGGCCACTCGATCTTTAGAAGGTTTGCCATCACTAGTATTGGGGATCATATTTTGCATGACAAGCTAATGTTTTCATGAAAACCATTTAAGCAAATGTATAACCTATTGATACATTTTTATTTAACATTTTATGGATGATAAAACAGAAAAAAATTGGTAATTTAGCCTACCTGATGTCTTATGCCCATCTGGTGTCCCCATGCTAGCTCTTTTTATAGGGCTTTTTCAGATGTAAAGATAATCAATATATATTCAATATAGTCATATATATAATCATATATATGTCATATAGTCAATGTCTATGGTTTAATGTAGCAACCAATCTGTGCAAGGGAAATCTACTTTTACTTTCCCATTCGGAGGAGTTCACAGAAAGTGCATTGTACGATGATAATGCACGGTTGGCGATTCACTAAGATCATACGCTCAATATCCTGCATGTGTCACTTCCCAGCTCAGGTCTGACGTAGTTCACCTTCTTCTTCCTGGTGCATGTAAGTGCTTGATTTTGCAACACAATTTGAAAGTTAAATCACACGCTCAGTCCAAATCCGTCAGATTGTCCGATGACACTCCCCCTAATTTCTGTCACAAGAAAGCCAGCACAGCTGCGCCAAAATCCGGTCACAATCCTCTGTTAAAAAACTGTCATAGCCGCACAAAACCCAAAGACGTCAGAAAATCTGATGAAAGTGCAGCCGCTGACCCTTAGTAAATAAGCCCCAAAATGATGAAAATCTTATTCAAATACAGTAATTATGCAGCAATGCAATTTCACATAACTAGCATTTTTCTGGTCACATATATCTTAGTGATTGCTTCTTCATCATTTGTGCTTGTTTGCTTCGGTATTACAGCCATGATAGTGCACACCTGCACATATATTTTACTTTGTTTGGATATGATGACTATTTTGGTATTTTGCCGAGCATATTTCAGCCTTTCCTTGTGCTTTCATGATATGGCACATTAAATAGTTTCCTACTGCTGTGTTCTTTTGTTTCACAAACTGCTAACATAGTGCTTATGATCTCGCCATGTTTGAAGTGACTCATGCGACTGAATCATTCCTAAAATGAACTTGGACAAAAAGTTACATAAATTTTACATGTCTCATTTCGTGAAATGGTAATGATGTGTACTTATAATATTTATGATAATAAACCTTGCTGAAAATTATATTTTTAACAAACAGAAAAAGAAAATAATTCCTGACCTAAATTAAAAGATCTTACAGAACGCCTCAGTATCATATGGTTTGAAATTTTGAGCAATGCATATTCAAGAGCAAGCCATTATTTCTAGTCTTCTTTATTAAAAATTCTAGATAAAAATAGATTTGTATGAAAACATTTATTATTAGAACTACATAAAGATACTGTGGAGTGCCAGAAAACTGTGTTAGAAAACCAAGTTTTATGGAAGATCCCCTAGGCACTGCCCATAAATAATTTAATAAAATTTTCAAAAGCTTTATTCAAAAAGTACCGCAATGGCAAGGCATTAGGTGGAATGTATTGATATATATACCCCTGTCACCTACCTAACAAGTCTTTCAAAACCTACTGTTCAAGGGACTACTGAATAAGTACAGGAAAGATGGCAACACACAAGGAACTTTACAACAGATAATAGACAGACAAGCAAAGTCAAATCCCAAATGGTGGATAGACACAATATCAAATAGCAAGGGAATAGTCAAATAACCTAGCAAGGGTCAGTTACACAGTATAGCAAAACAATAGCAAAAGGCAAGAGAAATGGACAACAAGTGTCAGAAGACTGAATTAATCAGCAACATGATCAGCAACAATCAGCACTGGGCAAATAAACAAAGAGCTTCCTGAAAGCTGTCCCCCAGAAGCTTGGCTGTCCATCAGTCCACAGCTGAACAAAAACTGAACTCAAAATGACACACACAGCTTTCACCAGGAACAGAACCTGAAAGACAGCAGTCAATCAAAAGAAGCACTGGGAGTTGTTTTTAAGCAAGAAGCCTAAAACCTGAGCCCATTCAGAGGCTTCTACCAATTACAGCAGATTAGATGTGCTCAGCCATCACCCACTCCCCATGCCTTAAACACTTTGCAAACAAGTGACAAACAGGGTAAAAAACAGTAAAAAGTCATAAGAATGGACTGATACAAAAATGTGAAACTTTTAATAGAATCATTTTAAAGGAAATTTATTATGAAAATCCATCATGATAAATCAGTGACACTCGTAGATCCAGGCACCATGACTGTGGTTATCTTCTTATATTTGTTATCGATGGCCTCCTTCCTTCCTTCTACAATCTTCTTCAAAAATTATGCTAATGAGTCTGAAGGGCTTCTGGGGCGGCTCCTAGAGTACCTTCGTGCTGCATCGTCTGGCTTATGCAGTGTGCAAGGAGCACTTTGTGGCTTCCACAGGAGACATTGGATTTGATCGCCGTCCTTTGTGAAGTCATTGTCGGGCGGCAATCGATTACTATGAAATACAAAGTTCAGATGCTGCCTGATTTAAAGCCTTGTATCACAATGTGCGATTTGCACATTGTAATACATGATGGGGCAGATTTATCAAGTGTCTGAAAGTCAGAATATTTCTAGTTGCCCATGGCAACCAATCACAATTCCCCTTTAAAATATCCATGAGTACTGGTAAAATGAAAGCTGAGCTGTGATTGGTTGCCATGGGCAACTAGAAATATTTTGACTTTCAGACACTTGATAAATCTGCCCCGATGTGTAACATCCCCATATACGGCCATAGTGTAGTATGGCAGTATATGGTAGGATCAATCAGACAACCCCTAGGGTTGTAGTACCAAAGGGGGTCTGAAAAATAGTAAAGAAAAATTAAATTAAAAAACCCGAAAAAATTCAAATCAACCCCTTTCCCTAGAACTGATATAAATATAATTAAACAGTCAACATTATAAACATGTTAGGCATCTCCGCTTCCCAAAATGTCAGGTCTATCAAAATATTTTAACGTTTTTTTCCCAACGTTTAACCCCGTAAGGAAAATAGCGTCCAAAGTCTAAAATGCCATTATTTGCATGGAAAAATAAAAAAAGTTGTAGATTTTTGAAGGTGGGGAGTAAAAAATGGAAATGCAAAAACATAAAAGGGCCTTATGAGTAATAAACAATGGTGCCAGTGTATCACTCTTCATATGTCAGAAATTGCTACTTTTCTTGGGCAGCCAAATTTATTATTACCCATGCCAGAAAACTGGTGCAGGTCATAGCTGAAATCTATACTATCCCTTGGTCTGGCATGAATTTTAATTCCAAGCACAAAGCGCCAGTCTTAATACATCAGTTTCATATTTTCCTAAATAATTGTGAAGCCAAACTCTTCATAGTTCTAACAGACTTAGTAACTTGTTAAAAAAAAGTGTGTTACAAAGTTCTGCAAAGATGTCTTTCTAATATTCATATTCCTTTAATATTGAAGAACTTCAGTGATAAATATGACTGTTCTCTGGAGCATTATATCTGCTAAATATCTGATGAAAGAAATTTTTTGAAGCAAGGCAGTGATTTGTTTAATGGTTTTACACAAAACCACCAATTGAACAGCTGAAGGATATTATCCCATAAAGAACATAATGGCTGATGTCAGAATAACTAGTCCATCACAGGGGGGGGGGGTCTGAACATTACTCTGTGATATGACATATTATCATTGTGGCTCCTAAAACTGATCACGTCTGTTTTTGCTTCCATTAAAGTGGATTACTTGGGAACACTAATGCTATTTGTACATACAGTAGTAGCTGCCTATGGAATCTCAATAGCCCCCAAGGACAAAGGAGGATGTTTATTAACCCTAAGTAAATCTGTAAAAAAAACCGAAACATACAGACCTTTTTTCTGTATTGAAAGGATCAGGGTCACAGGGTGAAAAGGTTGGGAAACCATTCCGTTTTCCAGAGATTATACATATAACTTAAAAGGAGAGTAATCACTTAAGACCACAAACACATGAACTGACCCATTCAGCTTCACAGAAGGCATGGAAGAATTTTCCCATGTGTGATGATCCTGCAGAGTTAAATAAAGGAAAACACTGGATGTATACTAAACATAGGAAGCAATAGGACTGGATGGGATTTGTGGCAGGAAAGAGGAGGGGACTCATGGGACAGTTCTACCGCCAACCTGTAGACCACCATGCTCCGATCTGATATTCTCATTAGTTTTTTTGGGCTTCCCTCAAAAAATCTCATTTTTACTTTATAGGCAATATGTATAAAAGTGAAAGTACAGAACGTCAAATCCTAAGCAAAAACATATTAGAAACAAGTACAATAATCCTTCATTATATTGTCTAGTACAATATCTGTTTAACATGCACCACCAATATATCTGCATGACGGATAAGAAAAGGGAAACTCTTCCACTAAACGATAAAACAGATGTACACTTCATGCTGAACAAGTCATTTGAAACATATCTATATAGCTGTCTGCACACATCTAAAGCATTTAAAGGAAATCTGCTATCAAAATCCATCAACTCATAGATCCAGGCAGTGTGATTGTGGTAATCTTCTTATATTTGTTATCCATGGCCTCCTTCCTTCTAAAATCAATTATCAAAATTATACTCATCAGTCAGAAGAGCTCTGAGGGTGTTACCAGAGCCCCTACGTTCTGTAGTTTCAAAGGCTGTCACACAGTGCAGACGCGCATACCCCTCCCACTGTTTACTTAAACTTCTGTTGCAGTGAGGTTACATCAACCTCATAGGCATATATGATATTTTTAATATGCCCTCTGCTAGTGGGAGTACCTAATACTAGCTAGATATGTGTAATCATACTTTTGTTTGTGGAGTTGGTGTCAGCAGAATTGTAAGAAGTTAAAACACACTTTAAGTCTGTTGCTGCAGCAGGGCTCTGGGTAGATCTCACAACTTAAAGAGCTTTCTGCTCTTTACACTACACTTTCCACAGCCCCTCCCTTCTGCTCTGAGTGACTGCTGTGATAGTCTACCAGCCCTCCTAGTGCTTTTACTAATAGCTAAGGGGAGGGGCTTGGAGCAGTGCAGAGAGCAGAAAGATGTTAAAAGAAATCAACCACTTGCCTTTGGTAGTTTTCAGCAAAAGTTAGGGATACATCAGTGTTGGTATGAATATTAATGTTTTAAAATTATGTTAATTTGCTTCTGCCACTTCAGGCTCTCTAAAAGAAGCCATTCGGCGCTCCTAATTTCCCTAATTATTCTCACTGCCTTGCTCTGTTTATCCCCTTTTCGGCCCCTTCGCAGAAAACGCTTCTTTTACTGAAGACAGTAAAACATTCGAGAGCCGGCGGATGTGACAAGCTCTCAGAAAGGGGTATCAGCGGGTGGGGGAGGTGATAAACGGAGCAAGGAGGTGTGAATAATTAGGGGAAGTAGGAGTGCTGCAAAACTTCATTTAGCGAACTTGTAGCGTCAGAATCTAATTAGCATAATTATAAAACTTTTTTTTTCTGGGATAATAAAATTTTGTGTCTAAAAAAAACTACCAAAGGCAAGTGGTTGTTTCTTTTTAAGCCTTAAAAAGCCTCCCTGAACCCTTGTAGAGCTTCAGACGTGGATCAAAAGTTAAGTACTCACAGTTCTGCTATTTCTTACTATACACACGAGTTAGAGTTACACAGCAAGTTATGGACCTGTACCCACATGTACAAAGTAACAATATAAAGTATTCTACCTGCCGGCCCTACAGATGCACCACACATGCGCCAGTGCATGGCTGGCTAGCACTCCACACCAGCACTATGCGGTCATGCACTCTGATGCCAGACTAATGGGCGGACTACGCATGTGGTAAAGTTTGAAACTGAGTATAGTGACATAGAGCTGGGGCAGTGTTTTAAATTGTGGCTTCAAGCAAGAGCAGCCGTGAGGAGGTGGAGTGCACTTGAGTGGCTGGGAAAGCTGTCCCGCCTCCTTGACTACATAAATGAACAAGGGCAAGAAGAATAAAATTTGTTTTTATCAGACAACAGCAATGCAGAGTAACAGATTTAGAAGCATTACAATGACTCTACAGTGTGCTCTGAGGTACTGTCAGGGGTTTGTTTAGCTGATCAGAGGTGGCAGGTTCCCTTCAAATCATGACGGCCTAGAGGTGAGACAAAGAATAAGTACTCTGTTTAAAAAAAAAGGCTTCCCGGGCTAGATTTAGCCCTAATTCAGAACACTGTCAAAGTAGAGATATTGCTCTGCCATATACTCTGCCATATCTTTAAACTCTACTGGTGCCTTGAGGATGGTATAGTTGAGGATGGTATAGTTTAAAGCACATAAAGGGAATATGTGGAATGGAAGGTACATGTCCCAGGTTTCCTGAATTGGTTCAGGAGAACCTGCATCCCACCACTATGTTGGTGTTAGAGAAAAAATAGAAACGGTCACATGTTATTTCAACATTTGCTACTTTTGTTTTTGTGGAGGACCGTAGGGGTTTGAAAGACTAACTCTCCTCTCTGCAAGGGCAATGGACACCTTAAAGATCACCCACCTATGGTTATGTGTATAATAAAACAAGAAATATCTGGAAGAGCCTGTCAACCTAGGAAAATAAAAATGTAGAAGTTGTATAGATAAGCTGGAAACAGTTTACTCTACAAAGTAGAACTTGGATGTGAAAGTATTCTGTAACTGCCCGAAATGTGCCGTGAGAGTCGCCAGTGTTTGTCACTTTTAGTTTATGTCATATATTCGACACTTATTGAGATATAGATTTCTTCCATAATTCTCTTCTTCTGTCATTTCATTTCCAACTCATAAGCTTTACTGAATGTTCCTAAAAAGCCTTGGTAGACCACTTTAGATTATGAATGATGGCAGCTGGGAACGCCATGGAAAGAGGGCTAATAATTGTGCTAAATTGATGTATGGATAATGGTTGTACCAGGACTTGAGTTACATCTTTCACTACTCGTATAAATGCTGCATGTTCCCTTTCTTCCTCTCAGAAAGCTTATATTCCTAGATCCTAAATGACATCAGAATGTGTTGTGTGAGAGACTGGTGGAGGGAGAAGAAGATATATAGGCACAAAGATCAAAAACGAATGTAAGGACTAATGGAGCTTGTTTGCTATAAACTTAGCTGACAGGATACATCACGCATGCCATAGCATGAAATTAAACCTTCAAAGGGACATCATTTTTACTCCCGAGCTGGATGTACCGTATTGTTTTCAGGAGTTAGGAAAGCCAGCAAGCTTGTGCATAGCATCTGTCATTATAGAGACATGCAGTTATTGTATTACTAATGGATGTTTTTAGAAATTATACATCAATTTTAAAAAGGTGAAACAAATATTGTCCTTCTTTAAAAGTATAATATGGCCTTCATCAATTTTAAGGTAAAAAAGCAGAGATTATGAGGTTTTGTTTTTTGTTATCTCTTTGCTAACTCCTTTAGCCCCTATAATCTGGTTTCTGCTCGATGGATTCCACTGACATTGCTCTTTCTGAAGTCTCTACCGATCTCCTGACTGCAAAATCCAAATGTGGCTATTCTCATTCTTCTGGATCTCTCTGCTTCATTTGATACCGTGGACCACCAGCTTCTCATTAGGATGCTGCGCTCCATCGGACTGAAGGACACTCTGCTCTCTTGGTTTTCTCTGTAAGTTCTTGTGAGCAGGGCCCTCAGTGGTATTGTTCATCTGTCCATTTTATTACTCTGAAATGTTTTATTTTATTTCCATATGTATCCCATGATTGCAAAATATGATGGCGATAACTACCATAATACTGATCCTATGTACAAGAATATAACTACTATAATACTACCCCCTATGTACAAGAATATAACTACTATAATACTGCTCCTATGTACAAGAATATAACTACTATAATACTACCCCCTATGTACAAGAATATAACTACTATAATACTGCCCCCTATGTACAAGAATATAACTCCTATAATACTGCTCTCTATGTACAAGAATATAACTACTATAATACTGCCCCCTATGTACAAGAATATAACTACTATAATACTGCCCCCTATGTACAAGAATATAACTACTATAATACTGCTCCTATGTACAAGAATATAACTACTATAATACTGCTCCTATGTACAAGAATATAACTACTATAATACTGGCACCTATGTACAAGAATATAACTACTATAATACTGCCCCCTATGTACAAGAATATAACTACTATAATACTGCCCCCTAGGTGCATGAATATAACTACTATAATACTGCCCCTTATGTACAAGAATATAACTACTATAATACTGCCCCTATGTACAAGAATATAACTACTATAATACTGCCCCCTATGTACAAGAATATAACTACAATGATACTGCCCCCTATGTACAAGAATATCAATACTATAATGCTGCTCCCTATGTACAAAAATATAACTACTATAATACTGCCCCTATATACAAGAATATAACTACTATAATACTGCCCCTATGTACAAGAATATAACTACTATAATACTGCCCCCTATGTACAAGAATATAACTACTATGGTACTGCCCCCTATGTACAAGAATACAACTACTATAATACTGCCCCCTATGTCCCACAATTTAACTACAATAATACTGCCCACTATGTACCAGAATATAACTACTATGATACTGCCCCCTATGTACAAGAATATAACTACTATAAACTGCCCCCTATGTTCAGGAATATAAGTACTATAATACTGCCCCCTATGTACAAGAATATAACTACTATAATACTGCCCCCTATGTACAGGAATATAACTACTATAATACTGCCCCTTATGTACAAGATTATAACTATTATAATACTGCTCCCACCAGGTCTCTCTTCTCACTTAGTACACCCCTCAATGTTTGCTACCCCCTTCTCATACAGTAAATCCCTCTAGGTCTCATAAAGCAAGCTCCCCCAGGTGTAGTTCCCCCCAGGTCTAGTCTCCCCTTTCCCCCAGATGTAGCACCCCCTGCCCTCAGCTAGCCCTCCTCTGCCCCAGGTCCAGCCCCCCCCCCTGCACCAGCTGTAGTCCCCCTCTGGCCCCAGCAGGCCCCCCTACCCATAGCTAGTTCCTCCCTGCCCTCATCTAGTCCCCCATGCTATCCCCCCCTGCCCTTACTGTCAGCAGTTCCCTGGCTGCTTCATGGAGGATAAGCTGGGGGATCATGTGATGATGACAACATCACAGGTCCTTGAGCTGCCCGGCTGTACAGCGAGGGCCCTATGCACCGTGTGCTTACTGCACATGTTTTATTGGACTTATGAACGAATCATGGCACTCAAGTTGTGCACCCCTGATAGAAAGCATGCCAGATTACAAAATGGGGTGGAGCTTTAGGCTACAAAATGGCTGCATACTGAACATAACAAATGGTTAAGATGTCTACGGAGAAATATAACCTATCTTGCAGAAGACAAGCTTTTAGATGGGTTGAGGAAACCGGCGTAGAGATGTCAATAGATGGAAAAAATGGAAAATAAACAAATGACTGTGTGTTCCAAGTCCAAAATAGGCTTTGGCAGGTAACAAACATTGGGCAGTAGTAAGTGACCAAACTTTCTTATTACCAACAATAACAGAAAATCTGGAAATTTTGAGAATTGTTTTGAATTATTATACTGCTATATTACACCTCAGACTGCTAGAAATAATAGAAGAAAGACGGCTTTTATGTGTTTATTTGTCAAAAGCAGGCATGGAATCATAACTGTCTGCCGCACTGATGCGGCCAATGAAAGTGAATGATTAAATAAATCTAAATTTATACAGTAATTTTATTTTTAGCTTAGACTTGAATACATCTGCCGTGGGAATTAGCTATTTGTACAAATTTAAGGATAGCTGCTGGGAGATATGTTCCCTGCTAAGGCAGCCAATGTCATCCCAGGCACCGTTTTAAAGGGCAGACGGTCCATGGTGGAGGAAAATGAGGTGATGTCCAGACTAATAGAATTATTTCTGTCACAATACTGCTCTGTGCTTATCTCTGTCCTTCCAGTAAATGGGTTAAGATGTCTCCAATGCATAACCTTCAATGTGCGGCTTAGTAATGAATGAAATAAAGTACATTTCGGGCCTATTATTTAGAAAGAGGGGTGCAATTTACCAGTTCAGGAATAAGACCGTTAGGGGAGTCATCATAATCCATGAGCGCTGACATATCATAGTCCAATATTTTATTGTAATGATAATCTCATGTATGAAAGAGCAGGGCTCTACATAGTTTTGATATTCTCACAAAGATTTTAGTATAATAATAAAGAGGAGATATCACACCTTTCACATTGGCAATTGGAGCATATACAATAGGCTTGGACTTTTTTTTTGCTACTTTAAATTTCGGCTGTAGGGACTGATAGGTATATATGTAAATATAGCATCTGTATTGCACTAGTGAAGCTCTGGATAAGGGTGAATTACTCAATTATATCTTATATTAGAAATATGTGATCTCCTTACATCACACTGATATGAGCTTCCCTTTACTATTCCAAGAAACATTGTAGTTACATTCTAGAATACATGTTGGGGTTCATTTACTAAGGGCCCGAATCGCATTTTTCCATCTGGTTACCCGAATATTACCGATTTGCGCCGATTTTCCCTGAATTGCCCCGGGTTTTTGGCTCACGCGATCGGATTGTGGCGCATCGGTTCCGACATGCATACAACGGAAATCGGAGGGTGTGGCCGTTGGAAAACCCGACGGATTCGGTAAAAACCACCATATTTTTTAAAACAAAGTGTCGCTTGACACACACTTACCTGCACCCAGGATAGGATAGTGAACTTCCGTGAACTCCATTGTCACATTACACAAAAAAAAACATAAATAGTGGGTGTTATTATGCCCATTGTTTCAATGCTCTCAACTAGTAATGAGCTGACCCGATAACATTTGGGTTCCGCTGAGTTAGGCCGTACCTGCATTTTGATTCCCTGTTTGGACCACCCATAACTTTGCCAGCGGCTATTAACCCACTTCATCTGCCCATGTGTCGATACTAACATGTCAGCATCTCTGCGCGCTGCCATTTTGTGGTCGCTGCTCCCAATGATGTCATCAGTGACCCACGATCCTCCCCAATATAGCAGGGACCAGTGTTGCTAGCAGATGAGTACTGGCACAAGTCTAAATATTTAAATGGATCTGTGCCAGCAACAATCGCCAAACTCGTCCCTTGCCCTGAAAAATGTATTTTTTGACAATTTCACTGTATTTATTTACACAGTAGGGGATATTAAATACTGTCACTATAAAGTGCAGTTTGTTACACAAAATCAGGCCTTTATAATGCTCTGAATGCTGTAAAATGAAAAAGTTATGGAATTTTGAAAATGGGGAGTGAAAAATGGAAATGCAAAAACCAAAAAGCGCTGTGCCCTTAAGGGGTTAAAAGGGAGAGTGATATGTACCGTAACGTATCATGGATCTTTTCATAGATCTCATTCCAGAACACATTTATTAGCAGACAATTCCTGTCATATCAGTGTGATCCTGGGAGCGTCTCCCACTCCATGAATCCTTTCTTAGACCTGACTTAAAAAGCAAATCTGGGGAAGTGTTTGTTCTGCAGAGAATATTTTACTGTATCGATTCCCACATTATATATTTTGTGTCTTAAAATCTACATACCAAAAGCTGCCAATATACTATGAATAATTGAGTAGTCCAGTGTATGTTAGGGCTAGCACTTTTATGTTCATTACATTATAGAACTCATATGTTCCAATTTTATTAGCTGTTTTAACCCTTTACACCCTTTATCACAAATCCTATTCCAGTCTGCACTGGTAGGAGACTTGCTGTTGTCCCAAACCCAATCCCTATTACTTATCTAATCAGACACCTTTTGTGACCTTCTGTCCATCCTTCCATCAATACATTTTAGAGTGAAAGTATGTTTAGCAGGAAGAAACATAAAAATAGGCCAATTAAATGGCGAGCAAGCATTTACCTATGACGAAATAGATAGAAGGTCTATGCAAGTCATGCTAGTTATGATGCATCACTTGTCTTGAAGACCCTCATGATTGTAACATCCTGCCAATGACTAACAGCTGTAAATCGATCAGTCAGTGCTTACTAAGCAATATACATAATAATAATGAAAAGTAATGAGTAATAACAACAGCGTAGTAAGATAACACAGCCAGTTTAGTTGTCATACCTCCAGCAATTTTTCCATTCATAGTAGACAATGCCAACCAATGAATTCGTCTGAGATCTCACTACTATGTTACTTTTCCACTTCTCATGTACAAGATATCCAATGCACTTAAATAAATCTTAAACACAACATTCATTGTGTCCTATAAATAAGTTACACTGAAACTAAATTACAAAGTATAGGATTGAGAGCAAACTTGAGGGCTCTTGGGTCTGTGTGTTGTAATTTTCATGTGAAGTGATTTTTATATACAGGATACAATAACAGCTATTTTATTGCGTCTTAGAGGAAAATTATAGCGGAACTAAAAATTGCTCCTATAGGAGAATATTCTGTTATATTCAGCAAGATACCATTAACAATTTGTGCACTTACGTTGCATCTGAAATTTCTTGGCAAGGGGGAACTTTTTCTTTGTACCCATAAACTAAGACTCTTATGTACAGGATCTCATTATTCTTGGAACAATCAACGACTTTGTGTGCACAATTCTTTAATTCAGGCTGAACACTAAGATAGATTTCATATTAACGGTACATATCCTTTCATATGAATGCAAATTAATGTTTTTGTTATATTAGTTTATTTGTATTATAAGCTTATATACAGGGCCTGCTCTAGGTTTTAGTAGGCCCCTGGGCGACTGAGCCTTAGTGGGTCCCACCCAGTAGCCACACCGTCTCCCCCCTACATAGCCACACTGCCCCCCTCCACCTGTAGCCACACTGCCCCCCTCCCAATGTAGCCACACTGCCCCCCTACCCCTCCAGCTACACTGCCCCCCCCCAGGTACACTGCCCCTCTCACCCCACACTGCCACCCCTTCAGCTGCACTGTCACCCTTACCCCTCCAGCTACACTGCTCCCCCTACTTTCTTTGGCATGCGCCCACCATGCCAGTACACGTGATCCGATGACATCATTATGTGAGCCGGCTTCAGAGCTACCCCATACTGTGCAAAGCGCCGATTCGGGGGAAAGAGGAAAGGAAAGAGAAAGGATTCTGCTTCTATGCTGCACTCCCGACGAGCGCAGCATACAGGCAGAAAAGTACACAACCTGGAAGGTGATCATTTGTACCAGAGTCTTAAAGCAACACAAGTAAAATTGAGACAGGGGCCCGGGTGGGCCCCTCCAGCATCCTTGGGCCCCAGCACTTGCCGGGGTTAGCCAGGTGCTGGCGCCGGGCCTGCTTATATACTATATATACCCTCTTGCTAATACACAGCAGGGTCTACTTAATCCCACTACAGGGGTAAACTGTATGTTTAAACAATGTAATGAATGACTACATGGTAATAGGGGCTCTCTACTGGCAGAACACTACTGAATAATGAACCACTGGGGAGTAACAGTCGTGATCAAAATTGTTATACTTTTAGTTATACTCACAAAAAGTAATATTTTATTTTGCCTTATGTCAAACCTAAGCTAGAGAAGAGCAACTGGTTCTTTGAAACATAGAATCATGGATAAGTAGGGATCTGTCAGCAAACATCAGAGTTTTGAACATAACCTGATGTATATGAAGGAAAATGCTAGATAATTGAATCCATTTACTAAGTTTCTCACTAAGGACCAATTAACAGTGTAAAAGGTGAACATATGAAGGAATTGGTACTGTACCTATAACTAACTTTACATACATTAGTATTAATGTATATACAATATTATAAGAGTAGAAAAGACATACTCAGAGACAAGATTGAATTTTATCTCTCTTAGGGTTCATTTTACATGCTGCATATAGAAAAAAGAGAAGAAGGATGCCAACTGGATCCAAAGACCCAAACAAAAGAAGATTGATGCTTCCTTGTTTTTTTACCAATGTGCTGGATTCATTTCTACAATGCTCAGTATATGCCAGAACAGGATCTCCTCTTATACGAGTGCAGGATACAGGAGACAACATAACAGCTAGTTTCCCCCCACTAGCACAGGGACAAGAATTGTTACAATTTCCATGTACAAGTCATAGAATAACCTGATAGCACCTGACATGACATGTTCACGTCAAGTATGTGAGGGAAATGTTCAACTTCTGCTGTACAATAATTTACTCTTTGTGTTATTTCATTAAAATAAATCAAGCCTCGCGGCCTAATGACTCTTGTTATTGCACCCTGGGTGAGTGTTGTTCTTCTAAGCATATGATGTAAATTATTGATCAAATAAAGGCCTTTGGAATTCCTATTTCTACTTAATTATGACGGACGTATCACTTTAGATCCAAGTGTTGACCTCAGTTGCAAATATTCATAGGCTTGATTCTTAAATTAGCATCCTCCATACAGAGAGAGTTAATTGGGGGTGGACATTAGTCTGTTCTTTTTTTTCCGTCTGAGTGAAAGTTCATAATTGATTTTCTGTTCTATATTAACCTACTCATTTATTTTTCCTAGGCTACAATAAGCAACTTGGCTGATTTTATTCCGCACTCCAACAGAACTAGCCCTGAAGCCAGCTCGAATTGGCTAACTGTAATAGGGGAAAGTAACACAAAGCAATAATTAGGAGTCTTAACAATTTTATCCAATTCGTGCACTGTCATAGATGACTGCTCCTGTCATTAACACTGCACAATCTAATCTCCTGCCATCTTCTTGGATCTTTCAGCTGTCTTTGAAAAGCCAACTACCAGGCCAAGTCCAGGAATCTTTTCATGCAGATCATCAAACGGGCCAAGTTTCTTATATGTATATTGTTCCATTTCATTACATCAATTTATTTCAAAAGTTCAAGAAATAACTATGGGCTTTTTATCTTACAATGTCTAATATTAATCCTGTCACTGCTAAGACTTGAAAAATCTGGTCAAGTTTCTCAATTGCCAATTGTTAAATGGAATTGAGCTTTTGCAGCATTATGCCGATATTAATAGGCTTTGGTTTCCACATAGTAGTACAGATATCAAAAGATGAGAAAGTTAGTGTTCCTTTAGCATCCATTTATTATGGTCTAGACATACATTATTGCAGAATGTATTGAATGTATACAGGAGACTCACACAGTTACAGCTAAAAAAGAGACACAAGACCATCAGGTCCAACAAACTAAGAGCAAACCTCCTTCCTGACCCCATATTGAGAATTGACTACTTGCATGACAGCTAGAGATTCCCAATGACAAATCCCTATCAATATATCTCAAAGCAGCCATTTGAGCAACTTTTTTCTCGAAGGGCATCTACCATTAGTATGAATGACTGTATGCAAATGAGCCTGAGGGGCTCCAGGCTCCATAGGTGTTAATGGAGCCTGGAGCCCCTTTGGCTCATTTGTATAAGGTTTTCATCCTGGTGGTAGATGTCCTTTAAACTCAATTTTAACAACTCAAAGGGGTCAGCTCCTCTCCCAATATTACAGGAAAACGTGAGGAGTTGCAAGGGTCTGAGTGTTGGATCTCTATCTAAATGTAGAAGAAGATTTATAGAGTTGAGCGCAAATGCTTGTCGATTGTGATGATCACAATTTGAATTTGTATGTAAGTCGGAACTATATATTTTATAATTGTAACCCCGGCAAGAAATTTTTTTGGTCTCTGTGACAATTGGATTTTAAAAATCTTGGATTGTCATATGAACCAGGATTAACAATAAAGCTTCATTACAGACACCTTTGATAATTATTATACCTGTTTATTGTAGCCCTGGACTAAAGTACAGTAAATTATCGACATCCAGAAGTCCATTTGTAACTAGGGGTCGTCTGTAAGTCAGATGTTCTTAAGTAGGGGACTGTCTGCATATGTAAAATATTTAATTTTACCAATTATGTAGGGAAGGAATCTTGTAGGAATAACCTACACCCTTGATCCAGGTTTTGCAGATGTAGAATATTGATAAAAAAACTATTTTCAAACTAAAGTTGTGCATGCAAATATGTTTAAACATTAGTAAAATAATTTATATATGAACGCTATGTTGCTAGCTTTTCTAAATAAGTACCAAGTGCGCTTCAGGAGAACTAATGGCTTCAATATAGTCCTATTAAACAGCTCCTCATGCTTTTGAATATTTTAGTAGATACAAACATAACTTCAATGTTCTAGGCTAGCAGTAGTATGCTATTACATGTGCTTTTACATAAAATTATCAACAGGGTTCACAACTTTCTGAGATGTTTCATCTCATGATGATTAAGAATGCATTATCCCCAATCCGTAAAAGTGACCAGGTTTAAGCACTTAACCATTTAGCATTAGTGAGAAGTTTGAAATAGTTTTATAGCTTATAAAAAAATTCACCATTGAAATATTTACAATAATTTTAAATCCGCAGTTAGAATTATAGTGTTTCTGTTTTTCTTTTACTTTAACATTTAAATTAAATATGTTTAAAAAAAAATCTGTGCTTTCCCATGAGCTGGATGGGATTTTGTAGAAGGCCTGATCCTTGCTGATCTTGTTGGTCTACCACACATGGAGTGAACAGTACAATCTCTCCAGTAGACTAGTTTTCCATGAAGAAACAATTTTGATGGAACTTTGTGTGGTCGTTAACCCAATGGAAAAATAATTCTACTCAAGTTGGCTGATGGTTCATGTTCAAGAGGGACCTGGATGAGAGCAAAGATATCAGGTGATGGGAACATGTTATCTTGATCTAGAGAGTTAAAGACAGGTTGCAGAAGCCCATCACACCTGCAGTGCAAATATGCCTTTCTACTTTCTCTAAGCATTTGCATTACAATATAATTGTACATTGCACACTGACAAAATCACAGGGGTTGGGCTTTGGTTTGGATGCCTTTCAAAAGACAACATGTGACTTGTCTGTGTTACTCACTCCTCAACTCTCAGCCCCCACCTTTGTGCTCCTGTACAGCTCCTCCCCCTGCTCCTACACATAGGCCAAAGCCTGGTGAGCTGACATCAGTGGGGGAGGGAGGAGCTGTACAAAGGTGGGGGCGGAGAGCTGAGGAGTTTTTCATGAATCTGGTGCCCCCTGCAGTGCTCCGATAGAGTGCACCAACTTTAATCTGGGTTGTGCTTTGCGCGAGTTCACAGGTTCTGTCAGACTTTGCATGATAAATTTGGTGCACAATCTAACTGAGCACCGGAACGCCCCTTAATTTGTGACGCATGCTGCCTAGTGCAGTTGTCCTACAAAATGGTCGCAGGCAACACAAACGTGGCACAGGCAACTCCTAAATGTATTATATGGGCCTACCTGCATGACAAGGATATAAGTCTGATTAAAGGGAACATGTCATCACGAAGATTATTTTTAAATGTTGACAGGTTCCAGTTGCCTCTTTATATTACCTGGCACGTCAGTGAGACCTAGAGGAAGGGGGTCATTTAAATAAGAATTGATTATGGCTCTAAGTAGAGAGACTACTTGGGTGCCATTTGAACTGACCACCCATCCCCTCTCATTAACTGCCGACAGGGAGTGGGGTAATATTAAAGAAATTATTAAAAAGCAGTGGAATTCTTTAGGTGCACAACAAAGGCATATTTGAAATCAACTTGATTGAGGTTATTGAAACCTGACATCATGTAAAAATGACCTACCTGACGACAGGTTCCCTTCAATACCTATCAGGTACAAATGACTAATCGTTTCAGGTGTTAATATTGGTTGGATTACAGGTTAGACTTGATGGGCCTATGTTTTTTCAGCCTTCTCTACTATGATAAGCATGGAATCCCATTGACTTGAATAGAAGAACATTCCTACAGCTGACAAGTACTTTTAACGACAGCATTTACAAAAAATAATTTGGGAGTTAGATCGGGAGTTTCATCTAAATCTCTTAGATAAATATTAGATCATCTTGTTTCCCTTTTCTCGATTGAGTGCACTATTACATGGTTGGCATCTAAGGGAATAAACTTTTTCCTTTGTTTTGTTACTAGAGATTTTTCTCCTACAAACAGCCAGATATGACATTTAGAGTAGAATCATTCTAGTAAACTTTTTTGGCCCTTGCCCCTGACTATTTATTGAAATAGCTTTTTTTTCTCACGTTGTACAATAAAGTTTCCATGAAATATGCATGCATTTTTTCAAGTCTTGTTCGATTCCCTGGCCATAGAGATACAAAACTGGCCTGAACTGTGACACACGCTTAACATTTACACACAAAAGTAAGCAACGTGTCTGTTATAAATAAACCAGCTGGTTCCAGAAGCTCTAATCTTAAATTATTACAGGACGGAAGCCAAACTCTCTTTCACTGCAATAATAAATCACTGTTTGTGTTCTATTTTCTGGAGAGGTCTCTGAATATGCTCTATTTTCTTGTTTAACTTGTTGTCCCCTGAGCCCGATACTATGATCATTCTCAAAAGGTCAAGTGTAGCTTTGTAAAAGTAATTTAAGTTGAACATTGTAAATGTTATACAACCTTACCTTAGCTCACCTTCTTACTTTCAAAATGGTTCTTTTTATTTTTTTGGACCTCAGGAGCCATTGATTGGTAGGTTACAAAGCTGTAATGAAGCATCGATCAATTGTCTAACTGAATGTTTCCTGATCATTAATTAAGGTCACACGTAATGAGAATTTTGAGCACCAAGAACTGTAAATTAGATGGGATCAGTGGAAGGATTGCACACATAGCCTACGGAATGAGGGATTTACAATATTTGCTCATTTTGCCCTGATTAACAGTCCCTTTTGGTTGTCTGCACTCTAGAGCTTGGTAACAGACAAGGAAGGACACATGTCCATTGATCTCATAAGGAATTTGTTTCTGCTAAAAGTGGCCTGGATCCCAAGACACTAAAGATCATTAAACAACAAGATTTTGCAGAATTTTCCTTTAAGTACATTTATCCCCTACATTCAGGATAGGGGATACATGTCAGACGGTAGGGAAGCGGGGATGGGATTCAAGCTGTTAGACCCCATTTAATATTTTACCAAACAAACAAGAAATTTTTTAAGTATATCAATGCAAAAAAAAAAATTGATCAGAACAGGTTGGACCCCTTTATTGTGAAAATGGGGCATCGGTGACTGGAGACCAAGAGAAGGTGGAGGTACTTAATAGGTTTTTTAGCTCAGTTTATACAATAGAAGAAAGAAATTCTGACGTGGGTGTGCCAGTGCGGGTTATGCATCCTGTAATATACTAGACTGGCTACTACCCTGGACCAGATGGGTTACACCCCAGAGTTCTTAAAGAACTCAGTTCTGTTATTGCTGTACCGGTGTTTAAAATCTTCAGGGATTCCATAATGTCTGGTGTGGTGCCAAGTGACTGGCGCAAGGCAAATGTAGTGCCAATATATAAAAAGGGCTCTAGAACTTCGCCAGGCAATTACAGGCCTGTAAGCTTAACTTCCATTGTGGGGAAAATATTGGAACGGTTAGTAAAGGACTATATACTGGAATATGTGACATCAAATAGTATAATAAGTGACAGCCAGCATGGGTTTACTAAGAATAGAAGTTGTCAAACTAACCTGATCTGCTTTTATGAGGAGGTGAGCAGATGCCTAGATGGAGGAGCAGCTGTGGATATTGTGTTCTTGGACTCTGCAAAGGCATTTGACACTGTCCCTCATAGATGCCTGATGGGTAAAATTAGGGCTATTGGTTTGGCAGAAATAATTTGCAATTGGATTGAGAACTGGCTGAAGGATCGTATCCAGAGAGTTGTGGGCAATGATTCCTACTCAGAATGGTCACCAGTTATGAGTGGTGTACCCCAGGGTTCTGTGCTTGGTCCACTACTATTTAATATATTTATTAATGATATAGAGTTAGGAATTAATAGCACTGTGTCTATTTTTGCAGATGACACCAAGCTATGTAGTGTAATACAGTCTATCGAGGATGTTCATAGGCTGCAGGGTAACTCGGACATACTGAATGTTGGCACTTGGCAAATGAGGTTTAATGTGGATAAATGTAAGGTTATGCATCTGGGGGCTAATAATCCAAACGCAAAATATGTCCTTGGGGGAGTAAATCTGGGAGAGTCCCTTGTTGAGAAGGACCTGGGGGTAGTAGCTGATCATAAATTGAATAACAGCATGCAATGTCAATCAGCTGCCTCTAAAGTAAGGAGGATCTTGTCATGTATCAAAAGTGATATGGACTCTTGGGATAAGGATGTAATATTACCACTGTACAAGGCATTGGTTAGGACTCACCTGGAATATGCTGTCCAGTTCTGGGCACCGGTCCAAAAAAAGGATGCCCTGGAGCTGGAGAGGGTTCAACGTAGAGCGACAAAAATTATAAGGGGTATGGAGGATCTCAGTTATGAGGAGAGATTAAAACAACTAGATTTATTTAGTCTGGAAAAGAGACGACTGATTAATTTATTTAATTATATGAATGGTCCATGCAAAAAATATGGTGGTAAGTTGTTTCAGATTAAATCAAATTAAAAGACGAGAGGGCACTGTCTCTGTTTGGAGAAGTCAAGGTTTAATCACCAGAGGAGACGGGGCTTTTTTACTATGAGAACTGTCAATCTGTGGAATAGCCTGCCTCAGGCGATGGTCACAGCAGGGACAGCAGAGAGCTTCAAGAAGGGTCTAAATATCTTTTTACACCTAAATAACATTGATTGCTATGTTATATAGAATTGTTTCCCCTAAATCCCAAATTTTCATTAATAACATGATGTTGGTCACACAATACATTAAAACACACTGTTAAAAGGATGCACATAAAATAAAGCAAAGAAAGAAGGGAAGTGAGGTGAGGAGGGGTAATATACCCATGACATGGTAAAAGTGTGTCCAACTATACAGCCAAGTCACAGGAAACCCAGATCAAAATATAAGGACCAATTTAAATGTCTTAAGCTTAATGTCTAAGCTTAATGTCTAAGCTTACAACTTACAGGCAGTCCCTGAGTAACGTACAAGATGGGTTCTTTAGGTTTATACTTAAAGGGGTATTCTCATTTCAGGAAATAAGTGTTATTGTTTGTATAGTGAAAGTTATACAAGTTTTTACTTTTTGTATCAATTCTGCATGGTTTTCTAAATCTCTGCTTGCTGTGGTTCTATAGGAAACTTCTTTTCTGTTTACTTCCAGTGGGCAGAAATCTGACCATGGTCCCACAGGTGCACAGCTTGTTATATCACACGGCTCTGATTACTCTCTGTGATACTAACGAGCTGTGCACCTGTGTGACCAGGGTCAGATTTCTGACCACAGGAAGTAATCATGAAAGCTTTCTATAGAATGACAGCAAGCAGAGATGTAGAAAACCATGAGGAATTGATACAGGAAGTATATTGGAAAAATGTATAATTTTTGTCATGTAAAAATAACCGTAATTTGCTGAAATGAGAATACACCTTTAAGTTGCATTTGTTTAGTATTCAGGAGATGTATATTTTTTAATTGTAACTCCTGATAAAATATTTTTTTGTCCTTGCGACATTTGAATTATCAAAATTTTGTGCTGTCATGGGAACAAGGATTATCAATAAAACTTCATTACAGACACCTTACAGATGATCATCGCAGCCTGGGACTAAAGTAACATCCAGGGAGCTTCACCTGAGGTCACAGGGGGCAGAGAGGTCCGTCTGTAAGTAGGGGTCGTCTATAAGTTGAGTGTCCTTAAGTTGGGGACTGTTAGTATACTTTTTTTTTCTTACTTTAATGATGGTCACATTGATATACTGACCTTACATTAATACAGATCTGTATATTTTCATGTCATACTGCTGTTTCAGATATCAAAAAGACCTACAGCCTTGCTTCCAGATGTGGGTTGCTATGACAACCATTCATTTTCTATTATTATTATTTTGAATTACAACACAAATTAGATAAATTAGATTTCTCTACAATGTAATTTCATGCAATGAGAATACTCCTTATTCATCTTCCTATGTAAATTAATTTTCCTGAGGACCGAATGGGTCTGAAAGGCAGAAGCCACCTCCAGTATAGCATAAAACATTCACTATATGGAAGTCTTTAGCAGCTTGAATTTCAATTTCCGGCAGCGGAATGTACAATGAAGTGGCAAATAATGGTATCTGAAGCTTGGTGTCAGATTGAAAGACAACCATCCATCTTTCATTCATTCAGGCATTCCCTCCTTTTCTCTGTGAGTTTCAGTCCTGGTATGAGCACACACAGCTGTTCTGCAGCAGATGAGATGGAGAAGCAGAGTGCTCAGACCTCCATTGTGCCCACTATTTAGGAATACTGTTGATCAGGATAGCTCTACTGTCTATCCTTCTGCTCCCCTTGTATTAAATGGGTTTGCCCATGAAAGAAAGCTCTCAAACTATAACCCTCTAGTGATGTTTATACAATAAAGATCATTTTTAACCCCCTTACTTAACAACTTTACTCAGTTTTATTGCTGTTTTAGCCTCTATCATTCAGAGGTGGTGATTGTAAAATTCCAGAGTGCTGGCAGGGATTCTCTAAGCAGACACTACATGATCCCTATAGTGATATTAAATGCTGTGAGCTGACAATGTGCTTAGATTATCAGGGTCGAGTTTTATCTACACTTTCATTTAGCCTCTGAACACTCTACAAGTATCTGAAACATAGAAAAAGAGATGATGAGATGGATATAACACACAATGACACTCTGCTAACCAGTCATAACACACACAGTCAGCTCTGCTGTGCCTCCTTCCGCTGGTATAATGATCTTGAGTGTAGCTTGTAGAGTAAGTCTGTGTGTGCTGCTTCCTGGCAGAAAGTATCTGTGTGTCTCTATGTGTGAGCTCATCTTGTAATGAAAGGGGATGGGCAGAGATCACAATAATCAAGCAGAAAGGAAAAGCAATTCATGAGAAAAATCTGTCCGACTATATAAATATAAGAGATTTATGGTCGGATCCTGGGAGAACCAGAATTTTATAAACCAGGACTGATAGAGACAGGTTGGAATTATATCTGTGAAATGCTGTATCTTTGTTATCTTTGTAATATTAGTGAATTAGAAAATGTGTTAATGTTAATCCTGCGTATATTTAAGAATCTGGTCTTTGTGGGAATACCCCTTTAAGAAGAATGATAACTGTTAGCCTTAAAATTTAGCAACCCAATCAATGATGTATGAGCAATGAGCCTGGAAAAACACTGGGTAAAATCATGAAATTTGGTACAAGCAATGCAATTTTTTTATTCAATTTCCTCTCGTTTCTGGAAAATGTAAGTGATTACAAGACCAGTTCACTCATTAATCAGGACCCTTGTCTCCATAGAGATCCGAGGTTCAGAACCTTTGTAACATGAATTTAAAATTTCAAGTACCACAATTAGAAGACACCAACTTTTCCTTTTTTTTCAAATCAGCTGTAATCTTAAAGCTCTAAGTTTAGAAACCCCATAAATGGTCACTTTGCTATTTTGTCAATTAAAATTGTAAGTGAATGAACAAAAGATACACCTAAATCAAATCAATATTTGCTGTGGTCGTCCTTTGGCATCAAAACTGCATCACATTTTTTAGGTTCACTTGCACATAGGAACTCAGCATGGATAACTCATACGAAATATCTACAGATGCTGTTTGTTGTGAATAATGTGCATTATTGTGTATGAAAAAGGATAGTTTACAGATAAATAATTTTGGTATACAACCAATGGGAGAAATGTATAAAATAATAATAATAATTCTTTATTTATATATCACACACAGATTATGTAGTGCTGCATAGAGTTTGACAAATCGGTCCCTGTTCCCAATGGGGCTCACAGTCCAATCAACCTACCAGTATATTTTAGTGTGTGGGAGGAAACCTGAAGACCAGGAGTAAACCCACGCAACAAGGAGAGAACATACAAACTCTTTGCAGATGTTGACCTGGATGGGACTTGAACCCAAGACCTTCTAAACCTCTTAATTTACACTCCAAATCTGCCCATAAACTTAACATGCATAAACATAATTATATAAGAGAGAATCCCACACAACCTCCCAATGTTAAATTGTTGGTCTAGTACAAAAAGCAACGAGTCATCCAGTGTAAAATGTTACCCCTTTACTCCAAAAAACAGCAATCAATTTGACCTTGAACCTTATTGCTACATGAGACATCATATCACAAAGCAAAGTGACTGTTAACATCATTCAATGTTAATTTAATACTTTATTTAATACTCTGTTTATAAAATAGTAGAAATAACATGTGACGTGTGTGGTGCCAGTGCATGTGATGCATCTTGTAATATACTAAGCTGGATGAATGTAGACATGATCCAATATAAGCTCAATAAAATAAATGTGTGCAAGGCTCCTGGACCAGATGGGATATACCCTAGAGTTCTTAAAGAACTCAGTTCTGAAATTTCTGCGCCACTGTCCAAAATAATCAAAGATTCCCTATGACTGGTACAGTGACAAGTGACTGATGCAAGGCGAATGTGGTGCCAATATTTAAAAAGGGCTCTAGAACTTCACCAGGCAATTACAGGCCTGTAAGCTTAACTGAAATTGTGGGGAAAATATTGGAACAGTTACTAAAAGACTACATACAGGAGTATGTGACATCACATGGTATAATAAGTTACAGTCGGCATGGGTTTACTAAGGATAGACTAACCTGATCTGCTTCTATGAAGAGGTGAGCAGATGCCTGAATGGAGGAGCTACTGTGGATATTGTGTTCTTGGACTTTTCAAAGGCATTGGACACTAGATGCCCAATGGGTAAAAAAAAATCTATTGATTTGGCAGTAATGATTTGCAATTGGCTGAAGGATCATACCCAGAGAGTTGTGGTCAATGATTCCTGCTCGGAATGGTCACCAGTTATGAGTGGTGTACCCCAGGGTTCTGTGCTTGGCCCACTACTATATAATTTATTTATTAATCATATAGTGGTAGGAATTAATAGCACTGTGTCTATTTATGCAGATGACACCAAGCTGTGTAGTGTAATACAGTCTGTGTAGAAGGCTCATAGGCTGCAGGGTGACTTGGACAAACTGAATGTTTGGTCACCCACTTGGTAAATGAGGTTCACTGTGGAGTATTAGTACATATTAGATAAAATAGCATGTTATTTAACCAGCTGCCTCTAAAGCCAACAAGATCTTGTCATGTATCAATTGTGGTAAGGACTCTCCGGAAAGGGATGTAATGTTAGCACTGTACAAATTTGTGGTTGGCCTCACCTGAAATATGCCATCCAGTTCTGGGCATCAGTCCATTAAAAGGAACTGGAGAGGATACAATGAAGAGCCACAAAAATGATAAGGGGTATGGAGGGTCTCGGTTATGAGGAAAGATTAAAACAATTAGATTTATTTAGTTTCAAAAAGACACAACTAATAGGGAACATGATTAATTTATTTATAAAAATATATGAATGGTCCATACTAAAAAATATGGTGGAAAGTTTTTTCAAATTAAATCAAAACAAAAGACAAGGGGGCACTGTCTGTGTCTGGAGGGTTTAATCATCAGAGATGATGACAGAGTAACAACAGACCAGCAAGGGACATAGGACACACAGGATATTTATATGTTTGCCAGGAACCCTGCTCCAGGTGAAAAGGGGCAGGACTTTGGCTGTCAGAGTGAGTTAACCCCTGCTAGTCCAGAACCAAACTGCAGAAAGAGGAATATGGTAGGCTCATTCAGTAGCCGAGCACTAGAATACTATTTAGACAGCACAAAAACAAGCGAGTTACAGAGAAAGCAGCAGGTTGTGAGAGTAAGGTAGTCCTCTTAACATACAAACATGTTATTAGGCTTTCTAAAAAAACGTATGCTTGATGTTCCCCAAATTATGGGGAAGGCTCCTGGGGACGATTTGAGCAGTAGCATGGCCCCCCAAATCGCCCACCATTTGCACAGAGATTGAATCCGGTCCAGCTCCCGGCCCAAGAGACTGACCCGGGCTCTCCCACACACACTTGGTTTTTATTGCAGATAGAAGATGTTCCTTGCTCTGCCATAGACAGCGAAGTGCATGGGACCTCAGCGTACTGCCAGGCCTCTAACTGCAGGAAGGAGGAGTCACGGCACGCATCAGGGCAATGAGAGAGAAGGGAAATAAGGTTTTATTTTTTTTTTCTATTATTTTATTTGTATAAATGCATAAAGCTCCCAGTTATACATATATCCAGCTCCCAATTTTTTTATATATATATACTGTATAAACAGTCCCCCGGTAATACATTTACTACTGGGGGCTTTATATATGTATTACTGTGATGGTGTATATACGTAAATATGTAAATTCTACCAATAAAACAACTGCTTATTACTTGACCTCTGAAAAGTGACCACTAGGATTTCATTGGTTAGTGCATTTCCACATGACTACCACTGTCCTTTGCAGCCTTCTTGGTAATCAGAATATTTCACATCAGTCCAATTACTCCCAAATAAATCCGGAGTCTATTCACACTCTGCTGAGACAAATAATCTTCTGCATTCTGGCACATTAGTCATAAAAAAAACAGTGTGGCATTGGCAGAGGAGGGAGAACAGCTAAAGAGCAGACCTTTTTGTAAATGAGATGTGGGCAATGAAGTATATTAATCAATGATTTAATTTGTGCTAACATTAAACTAGCAGCTGTCACACGGGCGAATGTGAATTTAATTCTGAATTTCTAAAACGGAACATAAGGCAAGCAAGTAAAGGCAATGCCGGACCCTGGCTTAAAGCACTGAATATGGATAGGGGCCGAGCACCAACACAAGGGGTTGTAACAAAGGTTGGGTATACGTTTGCTAAGAGTACACACTTATGAACCTGAAGAATATTAGAGAGAAATCTAACGAAAAGTAAATCATTTTATTTTACATTTTTTATTTTACCTTTAGAGAGAATGTGATAGGGGACACCAAATCCCCCCAAATTCATAGGAATAAAATATTATAGTATTGAAACCTGCCTAAGCTAATGCTTAGCTATAATGACTGACAATCTAATAAGTGTGGGGTCCTATTAGCTTGATCCTTTTATCCTTGATAACATCTGGCAGTAGTTATCTACCAGTTCAGAACACATATCATGTGGTGGAGGGTGCGGTCACATGTTCCGCTTGAATTTCATTTTGAAACACAATGCAACCAGAACAAGGAGGGGCTTGAGACGACTGAATCTGTATTTCCTATGAAAATATAAACAATGCAAAACAAGTACAGGGGCATTTATCAATTTGGGTACAGGTGGCACTAGAAACGTGCCTATTTTTCAGTTGGATGTAAGTTTGTGGCACAAAGGATTAATGATTTGGCACACAAACACAAACCAAAAGGTGAAGAACTGATTACACAAAAACTTGCCAAAAACCGTGCCACAAAATGAGTGGGAAAAAAAGAAGCCTCAGAAAAGTAATGGATTCACCAGCGGTGACACAATTTTGTGGGCAAAAACAGAACAAGTTGTGAGTGTCAGTAAACCACCAAAAGAGTGGCACTGACACTTCATAAAGAAGGCACAAGAAGTGCAGCAAGGGTAAAAAAAAATTCTGCCAGTTTCTGCCATAGTGCTTGTTAGCGACGGCACAAGTCTTTCCTCATTTTGGTTCCAATGCATTTCAAAACGAAATGCAAACAGAAAGTGAGACCGCACTCTGAGGGTGAATTTGTATTAAGGCTAGGTTTTTTAAGTTAGCTGACAGCTATTTAAGGGATATATGGACAACTATTGAGACATGATACATTACAGATAAGTGCAAGAAACAAAGGGTTAATGGAAGGCAGAAGAGTGTATGGTACTTTTAACAAAGACCAGGCCAATGGTTCCTTTTTTACTACAACACTATATTTCTATGCCTTAGAGAATGGGCCGCTTGCTAATGTCTTGGAATAAGAAATGATGGGGCACATTTTCTAAGGTCCTTGCAACAATTTTCTTTCATGTTCAAACTGGTTGCATATGTATTTAAGAAGAGGCTGCACCACATATGTGTCGCATGCAACCCTTTATGAATTTGGCACCTTCTGCACAGCTCCGACAGTGTGCACTAACGTTTTTTTGGTACATCTTTAACATAGGAAGTGCAACACACATCTGTTGGACTTTGCATGTTAAATGTGCCGCACTGTGCACTGGAACATCCCTTCAGTGACAAAACGTGTAGAATATTGCAGCCACAACACAAATTTTGCCACTGAAGGGGGCGGAACGTGCACCAAAAACTTGGTGCACTTTGTCGGAGCATTACATACATGAAGAACGGGAGACACAAATCATGAATCTGGAGCCCTCTGCACAATAAACAGTTTTTACTGTTTTTAGTAAATGTGCCCCGTTGACAGAATCATAAGCTGCCTTCACTTTACATGGTCATAACACCCAGAGGTTTTCAACTTATAAAGTGCTTTCTAGATGGGAGCAATGCAGTCTACATATCAACTCTACATAAAAGTTAGAACCAATCTTGCTCCCACATCACCAAAAGCTGTAATATATTTTATGTGTGGTCATTCCAGTGTAGTGCAGAGAAGCTACAGTTTATTGTAGTTTTTCCACGATCTGGAAAGTGTCTGATAGGTACTCCTCTGGTATTTCTAAATCTTTCATGAAAAAGTTCCTGACAAATGCACTTTTCTCAGTTAAAGAATTGGCACATATCAAAATTGGAAAAAATAAACATTGGTCAAAGGGCTGAGAACGTGGAGTGCGCCCAGTTTCTCATATTCCAGCATAATGAACCCACTCTGTTATCTCATCATAAATATGTAAATAATGCCAAATCACCAAGTGGACAGTTGCAATAGTAAAAACATTTAGTTATGTGGCCTCCGTTAGTCAGTTGCCATAGCCACCCACCAGATCTTCAGCTCTGTATTAGGAGAAGAAGGGTACTCGCAGGTTGTCATAAAACACATCCACTGGGCACTGCAGCCTTAACTGGGTGATTCACTGTACCACCCTGCAATGTCATTTGTGGGCTGCTGAACTTTGTGTACAATACTGCCATTCTTCAAGCTTCTAGAGAGAATCTAGATATCATACACAAAAATGTGCAAATCAAACTGTAGCCATCCCTGTCCCCTATCATACTTACCAAGACGTGAAATCCAAAATCTATAACCAATACTCTGAGTGCCCCATAAACGGCTTGTCAAGTGACTCTATCCTTTTGGCTTAGCTACAATCAAAAATGTTAAGCAGATCACTATTCGTTCCTTTTGCAATTCTAGTACCAAATTACAAATAAAAGGGTCATTTGTTTATGATTGTCCACCACATTGAGACAACATAAGACATTGATGATTCACTCACCTTCTCTCTTTATAGGCTGTTTTTTCTAATTCTCCCCATCACACCCACAGGCTGATTTACCCATAATAAAACCCAAGCAATTGCCTTACTCTGCCATTCTGAAATATTCATTATAGGGCCTACAGACATCACTCTACTTGAAGACCCAGAAATAACAAATCCATCTACAATTTCCTAGTTATGACCCTAAGAGTCACTATTTATAAGGGTATAATTGTCTACCTCTCTACCTAATAAATGTTAGATAAATAAGAGAACACCTAATGACCCTCTACTGTATACAACAGCTCTTTTGGTTGTTTTGTCTTTATTTTTGACTATTATAGATGGTCATCTAGTGTCTTGGATTAATGATGTGAATGTTTTTTCCCCCAAGCCTCCACCAGCTATAGTTCAGCTCCTTTTGTATTTCCTTGTCACGTTGTGTAGGTATGGTATATACACAGAACAGTTAGCTCGGATGGGACTCATACCACCACCAAATCCAATCCTAACAAATAAACTAGTGAATGTTTTATATACATCCTCAGAGACCAGAGAAAGACAAAGGTTTAACACATGAGAATCCTAGCGTCTGATCTTCAGTACCAAATTGGTTAAGACAAGAAGTTCCTTTCATGTTCAGGAAGAAATAGTAATAAGAATGAGGGAGTACAGACAAGTCTTTCCCATATGTCATCAAATTCCCATTCTACATTTGTATGATTAATGTTTCTGCTAATCCCCTTTCAGCCATTAAATACAGCATAATAATATGATGTATCTATACAGACATGAAAGTGCTAGAAACCATAGATCAAAAGGCAGAATGTCAGGCACAGAAATCCATATAATGTACAATTAAAGAGGCAGATGTAACAAGTTTGGGGGAAACCTAATAATCTTCTTAATAATTCAGTGTTGTGTTAAAGTGGGAACGCTAAGTTCTAGATCCAAGGGGTTGACCTGTCTTCTAGTGACTGCAGTAAGCCCATTTGTGTACACTATTTCCTTGGCCAGATTGGAGCACTAAGGTAATTGATGTGGCTGTAAAGTACGGCGCGTGAGTAAGCGAAACATCTGTCCACAATTTCATTGCTGTTTTGGTGTCAGAAATGAATTCTGTTGCTGGAGTCCGCTGTGCTGATCACTGAATTATTCAGTATAGAGATTGAGCACTTTCTGACCTCATTAGTAACCCTGAGGTGAGATGAGCCCATTAGACTAACCACTAAAATGTCACAGAAAATAAAACCTAAAGGCATTAAAATGTATTAAAGTGCTTTACCAAGAACTAGTGAGCGACTTAAAAACCACCGCAAAGCAGCACTCTAACAATGCAAGCAATGGAGACTAGTGATGTAGGCACTGGGGGGGCTGGTCTGTGCTAAGACCAGAAATATACAGCTGTCCTTAGTCATACAGATATGTATTATCCCTTATATAACAACAATCATCATGACCTGAGATAACAGCTCAGAGGGTATTTAGGATATGGCTATGTACAATATATAAATACAGAATATATATATATATATATATATATATATATATATACACATATATATATATAGTACTGTGCAAAACATTTAGGTTAGCTTCTACAAATAGGAGCCTTATTACCTTTTAAATGTAGAAAATGGGAGTGAATGAACAGAGAAGTTTTTGAAGGAACTTATAAAGCCAAACATTTTGGAGAAATATTCTTCTATCCCAGTTGGATTTTTTCATAATCTTCTGTCTACTAATGAAATTCCAGACAGACTGAATGATGTTGTGATCAAGGCGTCATTATGACTTCCAGGGTCTTCTTATTTTTATTTATGCCAAAGATACCTCTAAATAAGGTAAAAAAGCTGCCATGTTTTTCATGTTCCATTATGTTTCACTATGAACATGTGATGTTTTTATATGGAAAAATTATTTATTAACAATAAGTGGAAAAACAAAGAACAAGAAACCAACAGTACATTATGAAGCAGACTTGCAGGGTGCAGATTACTAGACAGGCATGCATGGCAAAATACAGGGTTCCAAGGCAGGCATGGCAAATAACACAAGTCAAGAGCAGGCATGACAGACTTGGTAGGATACAAAGCGCTCCAATGCAGGCTTGGCAGGATACAATGGATGGCAGGATACATGGATGTCCAAGGCAGGCTTGGTAGGATACACAGTGTTCCAAGGCAGGCTTGGCAAGATACAATGAGGTCCAAGACAGGCTTGGCAGGATACAATGTGGCCCAAGGTGGGCTTGGCAGTATACATTGTGGCCCAAGGCAGGCTTGGTAGGATATATGGTGGTCCAAGGCAGGCTTGGCAGGTTATCCTGTGGTCCAAGGCAGGCTTGGCATGATACACAGTAGTCCAAGCAAAGCAGGCTAAGTTCCCCAGATGAGACCTTTGAGTCAAGTACCAGTCCGTCAGTATAATCCACCCTCAGACACCTGTGAGGCAGGATTATATGCAGCCCTAGTAAAATGCCCACCACAGCTGAAAAAGCCCAGAGCCTAATTACCAGCAACCCAGCTTTCCAGAGATAAAGGAAAGTTGGATGTGGTTCACAAGCCTTCCAGCAGAGGGTCATGACAGAGCTACAGTCAGTCATTATTGAACTCCTTTGGTGAACCAATTGCTGCATGTTACACCCAAATATTTAAAATGTTGCTTTATCAATCCAGACAAATTATGCATTTTGGCCACAAAATTCTTCTTTGAAGAACACTTCTGGTCAGACATTTAGAAACAGTTGATGAGTTTACCTGGTTCTTTGTGTTTCTTGGAATGGGCTTGAGTAAAGCACACATTGAAGCCTGCTTCGATATCTTTAGGGAAAGATATTGCCGATGCAGCATATCTACTTTGTGCCTTGTTGCTGTACTTAGTCTTACCATGTTGTAACTTGTAAAATCAAACAGTCATCTAGCTTACAGCTTCCACCACAGCTATTTTAGTTTGTGGCTGTGTTTTTACCATAAATTTATTTGGTGTATTTGGTCATTTGCATACTTGATATTAATTCTACAAAATACCTGACCAGTACCTAGTAGAATAGATGCTATTTTGGAGGGTATATGTCATCATACCAAATGTTGACTTGATTTTGCCGTTTGTTAATTGACATAAAATAAACATTGCATTTGTAATAATCACTTAGCATTTTACAACATTGTTCCACACCTGTCTAAAATAGTTCCACAATATCTAATATATAAAGCTGTGTGTGTATGTATGTCTGACAATAAGCAGCAACGAAACTATTTCAATGTAGCAGTCATAGTTTCAAACAAAACAGTGGCCTACAGCATTCAATAAAGCTCAAACATAATCCCAGCAGAATGCTATCAATGAATATTATAAAACTTAACTTTTAATAAAGCACTTCCAATAAAATTAATACCAAAGTACAATTACATAAAAAATACCTAGTGAAGTGGACACATAGCAAATGTCCAAAAGGTCAATAGACGCACATTATTCACATTTTTGCATGATAGGGTAGCAATATTATATGAGGCAAGAAAGGAAAAACAGGTTTGATCTCACCAGTCTTCACTCGATCGGTTGGGTGCGCAGGCAATTCAGAAGGGAGATGATAGACCTTTCCCTATTTTAGCCCTTTCTGCAACCCTAATCCGGCTGTTAGTAGCTCCCAGCCCTTACAAGGGCGGTCCCAAAAAGCTGCCCCTACATACAAACTGATGCACCCTAGATTAACACAATTGTTAGTATTCCTTATTCCCTAAGGAATATTCATTGATAGCATTCTGCTGGGATTATGTGTGTATGTCTGCTAAAGAAATCTGCACCATCGCATTTACAATCACCAAATTTTCACAGCTGCTCCTGTCATAGGCTAGGTTTTGTGTCGAAATTTTCACCCCACACTTTTCAAAATACACTTTTTAACAACCATATACAGAAGCCATTGTCTGTTGTGGAAGTTAGAAGCTTAGCTATGATTGTTTGCTATTTTGCCACACGTCATTAATATCAACTTTGATTGATTACTATCGGCAATGAGTATAAGTTTATGTGTGAGGTAATATGGAGAGAGATAGAGAGAGGCAGTCAAAGACAGACAATCAGAGAAAGACAGCCAAAGACAGACAGTCAAGGATAAACAGAGAGAGACATTCAAATACAGACAGTCGAAGAGAGAGAGAGGGACAGTCAAAGACAGACAGAGAGACAGAGAGAGAGAGACAACGAAAGACAGAGACAGTCAGAGACAGAGATGGTCAGAAAGAGAGAGATACATATAAAATACATTTTGTTAACCCATTCTATTTTGTTATAACTAAGAGCAGTTATTTACTTTCCGGGGCAATGCCAGCAGCTACAGGTAGTTATGTACAGTATATACAAAGGATATTCAGAGGATAGAAAGATTTTTGTTGCTGGCCTTTGTAAGTCAGGCCTGATGAAATGTTGATGATAATAACATCATTCTTATGTTGTGTGGCTATAGTAAAAAAAAACTCCAATTAATCAAAGACAATACAATATTGTGACATACAGTCACAGTAATTCTGAACAATTCCTGCAGAGTTGCAAGGAAAACAAAATTCCCTGCATTAGTTCTATTGACCTATCATAAAGTAGCAAGACCATTCCTTAGTGATTCATATTCCAAATAATAGGTATATGTAAATATTTTTATTCATATAGTTACATAATGTTTTGGTAGTGTGCAAGGATCGGAATATCCTGCCATCTTTCGTATACTCTCTGGCAAAATTACCACTCATGTACAGTAGGTAACAGAGAAAACGGCAACAGCGGGGAATACAAGATCCCTACAGATTCCTTATGGCCAAATGATGTTTTGTACAATCTGCACCTTGTACTTTTGCAAATGTGGAAAGAAAGATTCTCTCATCCATGATAGTTGAGCAACACAGTGTGAAAGACATACAAATTCTAGCCATTTATTTCCCCTTTAGTTATGTATTATTTAACTCTGGAAGGTTTAATGTAGATATTCCATTTTGAAGGAGTAGTAGTTCCCAATGCTTTACATAAAAGTTACTGTATGATTATTTCATGAGCACACGATAAGAACTATATAGAGTGTGACAGAAGAATCTGGTGTAATGTACTCACACTTTTCATACAGTACATTATAAAGTGCTTGCATATAGACTTCCTGAAATACATTAAATTCCAATAAAAATATGACAACGATCTCACTGTTGAAGTGGGAAGATTTATGAAAGTGTGCACTGGAAGGAGCAAGACAAGCTTCTGATAAATGCTAATTCTCATACACATGTGATAGCATCCCTGTGCTGCCTGCTCTATATTCCTAGACTTATATATAGTAACATTGAATTGCTGCCGCATTACAGGCCAAATCTTTTTTTTGGGAGCCCACAAGAGATATGTATTGCTTTTAGATAAAGTGTCTCTTAGAGGAAACAGCCAGGCAGGATGCAGATTACACCATGTTCCAAATTATTATGCAAATTATATTTAGCTCTGATTTTAGCTCTGATTTTCCTAAATGGTCATTGCAAATAACAGTATAATAAAGGTATACATTTTTTTATTGAACAAATAATAAAAGTATATTCTTCCAAATTCTTCCCATAGCAGCCAATGACACAGAGGTATCTTCGCAGCATGAGATGGTGCATTGTCCTGCATGAAGATGATTTTGCTCCGGAAGGCACGATTCTGCTTTTTGTACCATGTGGTCAGTCAGAAACTCTATATACTTTTCACACCTTCAGCAACCCTAAAGAGGCCTACCAGCTCTCTCCCTATGATTTCGGCCCAAATCATGACTCCGCTACCTCCTTACTGAGGTTGCAGCCTTCTTAGGACATGGTGGCCATCCACCAACCATCCTCTACTCCATCCATCTGGACAATCCAGGTTTAGACGACACTCATCAGTAAACAAGACTGTTTGAAAATGAGTCTTCATATATGTCTGAGCGCAACCATTTCTGCTTGTGACCACTGGTTAAGGGTGGCTGAGTAGTAGGTTTATGCACCACCGCAAGTCTTTGAAGGATCCTTCATCTTAGGTTCGCGGGAATCCAGGAGCACCAGCAGCTTCAAATATCTGTTTGCTGGTTTGTAATGGCATTTTAGCAACTGCTCGCTTACAGTTATGCTGCAAATTCAATAAATCACCATTATCATTTTATCATGCATTTTGATTTTTTTTTTAATTTTTAATCATTATAGCCCCTTTAAGTCTGGAATTCACTTCCTACTTTTGGTTCTAGAGTCAAGCTTCTTGAAGAATGGAGGAGACATTCCTTCTGCCTGCTTTCATTCTGTGGTTTCAGGACCTTTGAGGTATCTTCAAAGGTCCGGAAATGGCTCTTGTGTACATGTATTGAGAGCAGGAAGAAATGTGAAAGGATTTTCTCGGTGATGGTCCTTCTCAGTATAAATTTGGTGGGTGGTTTTGGTGGCGATGGGCCCCCTTGAAGACTTGGGCCCTGGGCTACATCCCAAACCTTCTATATTATAATCCACTACTGCCACCAGGTTACATTTTCCAAATACATTGACAAATCTAGTAAAATTTCAGAAGATTTATTGGTAATTTAATGCCTTAATGTGCCAAACTTGTGGAGATTGTACACTTTTGTGTAGAGGGGGTAAGGGCAATCAATTTCCAATGGGACAGCGGAATTGGAGAAAGGGGAGGGTTTTCTAAAAGTGACCCATGATAAGCTAATTCGCTCCTAAAAAACTTGCATCCAGTGGCCATCTTTACTTTCTGCGCAAGCTACCTGGTATTGATGTGGCGTTCTCCAGCTACGGAAGAGGCTGCCTTTCTGTGTTACTCTTATCTTTGTCTTTGTCTCTTATCTTAAATGTTTTTTATGTTCAATAGTTTGTTTGTTTGTGTTTCTACTTTAAGTAGAAACTTTGAGTAGGGAAAAAAAGAATCAGAGGTAGTTAGGGTGGATCTTGTTTCTACATTTGTCGTTATTTATGGAGAGGTCTTTCATTACCATAGAATATGGTGCGGTAGGGGAGAAACCTCTGCCCTGATCATATGTAACATCTGTGCATTTATTGAATATATAACAGAAGCATATTTCCTTTATTTGCATAACGTATCCATTTAATTGCAGATTATTAGCCTCCTATGACCACATAGCTCCATCCAGAAATTTGATGAATAACAGAACATTTGTCTAAATATCTGTCTATATGGATCATTATCTACACCCAGCTTCTCCATATCCTTATGATCTTGTTATTACAATGCACTTGCTTCTGTTAATTATTTTATCATTAAGCAATGAAAATAATTCTGATGAAAACAATATTCATGCTACATGCCATAGTATGCCCCTACATAGACATTCACACTTTCAACAATTAGTTAGCTATCTTTATTCATTAGAACATCCAATTTGCTTCAATTAATTTGTTTTCAAGGTCCTCAAACTGTTTTGGTGCATATCCCTTAGACATTGCAATGAATATTAAATAACCTGCATAAACATTTATGTTCTGATAAAGGTTGCTTAGGAAACAGAAATATTTCAGGATTCATTATTTAACGCTCGTGATTGTATTGAAACCTCCAGCGTATCTTCACGAGTAGGATCTGTATTCATTTAGATATACAAATCATCCCCTCTAACGCTGTTGTATGGATGACATTTTATTTACAAATGATTTTACTTGATGTTGTTTCACAATTTAAACACTTGTGCCCTTTGGCTTTCTAAAACCAGACATTGTTCCAATGAATTTCTGGCTCAATAATCAAAATCATTATTATGTTGCCCAGGGTCAGAGTGCTCCACCAGAATCCTCCTGTTGGTGCATGGTTTGAAGGAAATAATGGACACTACTCATAAGGTTCAATACAATCCCACCTAAAGCTCATTTAAAACAGATCATTTGCCTCTATGGAATTGTGTTAAATCTCATTTATTAATGTGACCTCCAGCAACTGAATGATGTTTGTAATTATTCATAAGTATTCCATATGCTTTTGTGGGAGATCTGTGAAACATAAAGTTGGGCCTTGACAAGATATGCAAAACTGTTGCACCTCTCCATTTCACCCTCAGCCCTTCTGCCTGGTTTATTCACATCTCTGAAGTGGATTAGTGGTTAGCACTGCAGCCTTGCAGCACCGGTGACCTGAGTTCAAGTCCCAGGGTCAACAACTGCAAAGCTTTTGTATGTTCTCTCAGTGTTTGTGTGGGTGTCCTCCAAAACATACTGGTAGGTTGATTGGATTGTAAGCTCCATGGGGACAGGGAATGATTTGGCAAGCTCTGTGCAGAGCTGCGTAATCTGTGTGCGCTATAGAAATAAAGGAATTATTATTATTATTATTACCTCTATTCACTGTTACACTCTCACCTTCATACCTCCTCATACATCATCTTCTGTCCTCACAAGATGTCTTTCTTTACTCTTTGTATTTACTCTGGAACTTGCTACCCCAAAAAATCAGCTTCTTCCCATCATCAAATCCAGACACTCTTTAAAAAGCAACCTCTTTAGAATAGCCTTCAATCTAAAGTAACCACACAGAAGATCTTTCAAAGTACTTCATAGTACTGAAGTTAGTGGATAATCTTCACATAGTGTTGAGTTGCCATATTTTTATATATATTCTGTAGCTATGAAGTTATTACTGTTGTAATATTTGTGCTAATATTTAGGTTTCTGCTCCTTCTGTAAAGTAAAATTGAGGATGTGCAGATAAGTGTAATTTTGTACCATTTTGCTTTTGCTAGACTGAACACTGGCGTATTCCTTTCCCAGAAGCCATGATTGGTTTACACGCAGACCATCTGTCTCCTGTGATCTCTTCTTTAGTTTACTAACAATTAATCTGCTTTGATTGACAGAATCTCTTGCCTATCTCATTGCTGCCGTGCCTGAAGTCAGCAAACTGAGAGATCCAATAATCTTCTGGTCTGGGGCTCTAGCATCTAATATAAGATTTTGTGGAGTAGAGCTTTTTGCTAGAGTCCTGTATGCAGCTATCTAGTCTTCTGTATTCTGGAATCTTTGATCTTTCGTCTGATTCTTTAACTATCCATTTGCCAAGTGATTTTGTACTGAGTCCTCTTTGTCATTTCAACCTATATTGGGCAACTAATATTTTCTATTTTTATTGTTTTTCCCCTTTGCACTTTGGTACAGAAAGGGAACATCAACCAGTTATCTCTTACTACTTAGGGTAGGTAGAGCAATTATGCAGGGACAGCTGGGAAGGGGGTTTCGTCTCGGGTCCACTGTCTTTGCCTTTTCCTCCATTCTGACTGCTACCCTACAGCAGCATTACAATGGTATAACATAATTATGGTCTGATCATTGGTATCATTTATATACATTAAAACCAAGCAAACTAAATCTGAAATTGGCACCTTTAGCACCATGACAACCATTGGGAGAACTTCATACTTTCTCCGTATAGAAAGATTTTCAAGTCTGGCAAATCTGTTTGATGAAAGTTTTCACATATATACACAAAATATAAAGAAACTGACCAAATATTTCTTCTTTCAATGCTGAAAAAAAATCTCTAAAAATATAAAGCACACCTCTATAAGGTCAGTTTTTGGTGAGAAAAGTTAGTAGTTTTAATTGAGCTGAGGCTTTGCAGCACTCTTGTATTTTAATATTTCGCTATTTACATCAGCAATTTACAGGATGTAAATACATTTCAAAAGTAAGTTGAAGATTACAAGTAAACAAGCCTTTGTAAAGATAAAAAGAGTGGTGCCTCCAACTTTAAGGCTTCTCCTGTACCAGCAGTGGGGCTTTCCCAACCTAATAATACTAGCCTTTTACCCAGTTGCTTAACCATAGATAGATGCTGGATGCTCCAAATTCCCAGTACCATTGGGGGTGGTGGATATTGGGGTAGTACTGGTCAGAGGGGGTGAAATTTTTGGAAATCATTATGCTAATTTCTAGTTTCTCTATTTATTCAATGGGGAACATTTACTGAGGGCCGTGTACCAGTTTTCTGTCATACTGCACATTCTTTCTAGTGCAAATGGCTTACACACGTATTTAAGAAGTGTCTGCACCACAATTGTGTCACAACTAGTCATCATGCGAAACAAATAAGGGGACGTTCCAGTGCTCTGTCAGACCGTGTAGAAGATTTATCATGCAAAGTCTGACAGAAGTGTGTCGAAAGCCCTATGTTAAAGGTGCACTACAAAAAAGTTAGTGAACTCTGCAGGGAGCTCCAGGTTTATGAAGAGTGCGTGCCAAAAATCATGAATCTGGCGCCCCTTGCATTATACATAGGCAAACTACATTTAGTACAGTTTGCACTACTCTTAGTAAATGTGCCACAATAGGGGCAAATTTATTAAGGGTCCGCGAACCACATTTCCATTGGGTTTCCCGACTATTTCCGATTTGCACCACATTTAACACTTTTTTTTGTGGTGTATTTGTCTCTAAGGTAAGCATCATATATGCCCCACATACTGATGGAGGATTGGCATATTATAACCCTCTGTAGGTACTAGTACATCTACACTATACTAGACCAGCTATTGTGGAACAACAATTCCCAACATTCACACATGTGCCCAGTTGGTCTCTGAACGTCTATTGAACTAGAGCATGGTGCTTATTTATGGCAGTAGGAAGGGGCCAGAGGTTGTTGTCCCCTGGTCTAGATAATATCTTCAAGTGCTGCGGAATATGATGTCGATATATTATTGTTAAAGATAAGAGATGAGCGAACATACTCGTCCGAGCTTGATGCTCGGTCGAGCATTAGCGTACTCGAAACTGCTCGTTGCTCGGACGAATACTTCGCCCGCTCGAGAAAATGGCAGCTCCCGCCGTTTTGCTTTTTGGCGGCCAGAAACAGAGCCAATCACAAGCCAGGAGACTCTGCACTCCACCCAGCATGACGTGGTACCCTTACACGTCGATAGCAGTGGTTGGCTTGCCAGATCAGGTGACCCTGGGATAGACTAGCCGCTGCCCGCGCTGCTCGGATCATTCTGTGTCTGGATGCCGCTAGGGAGAGAGCTGCTGCTGGTCAGGGAAAGCGTTAGGGTGTTCTATTAGTTTACTGTTAGGCAGGAGTGATTCTACAAGAACCCAACAGCCCTTCTTAGGGCTACAATAACGTTATACTTTTTTTTTTTATTTGCAGCTAGTACCATATTGTGAGGAATTTGCAGGGGGACTTGCTACCGTTGTGTTTAGCTCTTAGTGACACACATATCCACCTCAAACACCAAAGTGGGAAAATTTATTAGGGGTTTGATTTCAATTAGGCACAGTCTGCCATTTACTTTTTATTTTACGTTTATTTTTTTAATAACTCAGTGTCATCTCATCTTGCATAGTAGTGTGCTTTCATACTTGGCTAGAAAATAGCCATAGGAGAATCCAAACGGCTTACTTACGCCTACAGTAGCGTTATATATATTTGATTTCTGGTTGATCTGCTGGTGGCTGTACTTGCTGCAGTGCATCTACTAGCAAATTGTGAGCAATTTGTAGTGAGACTTGCGACCGCTGTGTTTTGCGCTTAGTGACGCACATATCCATCGCAAAGACCGAAGTGGGAAAATTTATTAGGGGTTGGATTTCAATTAGGCACAGTCTGCCATTTCCTTTTTTATTTTACGTTTATTTTTTTAATAACTCAGCGTCATCTCATCTGGCATAGTAGTGTGCTTTCATACTTGGCTAGAAAATAGCCATAGGAGAATCCAAACGGCTTACTTACGCCTACAGTAGCGTTATATATATTTGATTTCTGGTTGATCTGCTGGTGGCTGTACTTGCTGCAGTGCATCTACTAGCAAATTTTGAGCAATTTGTAGTGAGACTTGCGACCGCTGTGTTTTGCGCTTAGTGACGCACATATCCATCGCAAAGACCGAAGTGGGAAAATTTATTAGGGGTTGGATTTCAATTAGGCACAGTCTGCCATTTCCTTTTTTATTTTACGTTTATTTTTTTAATAACTCAGCGTCATCTCATCTGGCATAGTAGTGTGCTTTCATACTTGGCTAGAAAATAGCCATAGGAGAATCCAAACGGCTTACTTACGCCTACAGTAGCGTTATATATATTTGATTTCTGGTTGATCTGCTGGTGGCTGTACTTGCTGCAGTGCATCTACTAGCAAATTGTGAGCACATATCCATCGCAAAGACCGAAGTGGGAAAATATATTAGGGGTTGGATTTCAATTAGGCACAGTCTGCCATTTCCTTTTTTATTTTACGTTTATTTTTTTAATAACTCAGCGTCATCTCATCTGGCATAGCAGTGTGCTTTCATACTTGGCTAGAAAATAGCCATAGCAATAGGATAGCATCGTTTGGTTTTAAAAACTAAAAAACACAAAAAAAACCAAAAAACACAAAAAAAAGTTAAAAAAAAAATTAAAGTTATAACTCTCATTTTCAAAATGTTTAACCCGAGGGCTAGGGGTAGAGGACGAGGGCGGGGACGTGGGCGTCCAACTAGTGCAGGGGTCAGAGGCCGTGGTCCTGGGCGGGGTGAGACACCACCTGCTTATGAGGGAGCAGGGGAACGCCGCAGAGCTACACTCCCTAGGTTCATGTCTGAAGTTACTGGGACTCGTGGTAGAGCACTGTTGAGGCCAGAACAGTGCGAACAGGTGATGTGGTGGATTGCCGACAATGCTTAGAGCAATTTGTCCACCAGTCAGTCTTCCACGCAGTCCACCCATGTCACCGAAATCGCCACTCCTCCAGCTCCTGCACCTCAGCCTCCTCCCCCCCAGTCTGCCCCCTCCCAGGAAAATTTGGCATTTGAACCGGCATACTCTGAGGAACTGTTTTCTGGACCCTTTCCACACTCACAAACCACTTGTCCGGTTGCTGCTGAGCAATTTTCCGATGCCCAGGTTTTCCACCAGTCACAGTCTGTGGGTGATGATGACCTTCTTGACGTAGTGGAAGAAGTGTGTAAAGAGGTGTCCGACGATGAGGAGACACGGTTGTCAGACAGTGGGGAAGTTGTTGTCAGGGCAGGAAGTCCGAGGGGGGAGCAGACTGAGGGATCGGAGGATGATGAGGTGACAGACCCAAGCTGGGTTGATAGGCCGGGTGAACACAGTGCTTCTGAGACGGAGGAGAGTCCTCGACCAGAACAGGTTGGAAGAGGCAGTGGTGGGGCCAGACGGAGAGGCAGGGCCAGAGCTGGTGCATCAGCGCCAAATGTGTCAACTAGTGAAGCTCCCGTGGCGAGGGCTCCTGCGGCGAGGGCTAGATTTTCAGAAGTCTGGAGGTTCTTTAAGGAAACACCGGATGACCGACGGACTGTGGTGTGCAACATTTGCCAAACCAGGATCAGCAGGGGTTCCACCACTAATAGCTTAACTACCACCAGTATGCGCAGGCATATGAATGCTAAACACCCCACTCAGTGGCAACAAGCCCGTTCACCTCCGGCCGTGCACACCACTGCTCCTTCCCCTGTGTCAGCTGATAGTCAGCCCCCTGCCCAGGACCCTGCCACAAAAACCCCATCGTCGCCTCCACGATCCTCCACAGCATCCACCAGCGTTCAGCTCTCCATACCCCAGACGCTGGAGCGGAAACGCAAATATAGTGCAACCCACCCGCACGCCCAAGCCCTTAATGTCCACATCTCCAGATTGCTTAGCCTGGAGATGCTGCCCTATAGGCTAGTAGAGACCGAGGCCTTTCGCAACCTCATGGCGGCGGCCGCCCCTCGGTATTCGGTCCCCAGCCGCCACTACTTTTCCCGATGTGCCGTCCCAGCCCTGCACCAGCACGTGTCAGACAACATCATCCGTGCCCTGACCAACGCCGTTTCTGACAAGGTCCACCTGACCACGGACACGTGGATGAGTGCTGCCGGGCAGGGCCACTATATATCGCTGACGGCACATTGGGTTAACTTGGTGGAGGCTGGGAGCGAGTCTGACCCTGCGGCTGGTCATATACTGCCGACGCCGAGGATTGCGGGGCCTACCTCGGTCCAGGTGTTTCAGGCCTACTATGCCTCCTCCTCCTCCCACCCCTCCTCCACCTCCTCCTCCGAACTACCATCTGTGGGCATGGCGCCATCAGTCGGTAGCTCTAGGCACAGCAGCAGTGCCGTCGCTAAGCGACAGCAGGCGGTGCTCAAACTGCTGAGCCTAGGCAATAAAAGGCACACCGCCCAAGAGCTATTACAGGGCATCACGGCGCAGACTGATCTGTGGCTGGCACCGCTGAACCTGAAGCCAGGCATGGTTGTGTGTGACAACGGCCGTAACCTGGTGGCGGCTCTGCAACTCGGCAGACTGACACATGTGCCATGCCTGGCCCATGTGTTAAATATGATAGTTCAGCGTTTCCTCAAGACATACCCCAATCTGTCTGATTTGCTCATGAAGGTGCGCCGCATCTGTGCGCATTTCAGGAAGTCCAGCACAGATGCTGCCACTCTCAGGGCAGCGCAGCGCCGCCTCCAACTGCCCGCTCACCGACTGTTGTGCGACGTGCCCACGAGGTGGAATTCAACACTGACCATGTTATCCAGAGTTTACCAGCAGCGCCGAGCGATTGTAGACTGCCAGATGTCAACTTCCACCAGAACTGGTAGTCAGGTCAGTCAGCTTCCTCAAGTCTACAATGAGGAGTGGACGTGGATGTCTGATATCTGTCAGGTGCTGAGTAACTTTGAGGAGTCAACACAGATGGTCAGTGGCGATGCCGCCATCATCAGCCTCACCATCCCGCTGCTTGGCCTGTTGAAAAACTCTCTGATCAGCATGAAGTCGGAAGCTTTGCGCTCGTCACAAGAGACGGGGGAAGAAGATTCCCTTGTTGATAGCCAAAGCACCCTTAGGTCTGTTTCTCAGCGCATATCGGAGGAGGTGGAGGAGGATGAGGAGGAAGAGGAGGAGAATGTTGGCGAGACACAAGAGGGGACCATTGTTGAGTCCTTCACTGTTCAGCGTGTATGGGCAGAAGAAGAGGAGTTGGAGGAGGAGGAAATGGACAGTCAGGCCAGTGAGGGGAGTGAATTCTTACGCGTTGGTACTCTGGCGCATATGGCAGATTTCATGCTAGGCTGCCTATCCCGTGACCCTCGCGTTCAAAGAATTTATTCCAGCACCGATTACTGGGTGTTCACTCTCCTGGACCCACGGTACAAGCAAAATCTTTCCACTCTCATCCCTGGAGAGGAAAGGAGTGTGAGAATGCATGAATACCAGCAGGCCCTGGTGCACAAGCTGAAACAGTATTTCCCTTCTGACAGCGCTAGCGGCAGAGTGCGTAGTTCTGCGGGACAAGTAGCGAGGGAGAGTAGGCGAGCAGGCAGCTTGTCCAGCACTGGCAAGGGTACGCTTTACAAGGCTTTTGCCAGCTTTATGTCACCCCAGCAAGACACTGTCACCTGTCCCCAGTCTCGGCAGAGTAGGGCTGATCTTTACAGAAAGATGGTGAGGGAGTACGTAGCTGACCATACCATCGTCCTAAATGATCACACAGCTCCCTACAACTACTGGGTTTCAAAGCTGGACATGTGGCACGAACTGGCGCTGTACGCCTTGGAGGTTCTTGCCTGCCCTGCCGCTAGCGTCTTGTCCGAGCGGGTTTTCAGTGCAGCTGGTGGCATCATCACCGATAAGCGTACACGCCTGTCGACTGACAGCGCTGACAGGCTGACGCTTATTAAGATGAATAAAGCCTGGATTTCTCATCATTTCCAATCTCCACCAGGTGAAGGAAGCTCAACCTGAATAATTTATGCACTCCTCCTCCTCCTCATTTTCCTCCTTCTCCTCCTCTTTGTACAGTAAAGCAGAGGAAACTGGCTATTTTTTGACAGGGCCCACTGGCTCTAGCTATAGTACTTTATGCATTTAATTTTTCTGGAGGGCCACCGACCCGGTCCTCTGTTTTAAACAATTTTTGGGAGTGCCACATACAGGCACTCAATCTATTCAATTTTTCTGGAGGGCCACCTACCTGCTCCTCTGGTTTGAAAACTTTTTGGGACTGCCACATACAGGCACTCAATCTATTCCATTTTTCTGGAGGGCCACCTACCTGCTCCTCTGGTTTGAAAACTTTTTTGGACTGCCACATACAGGCACTCAATCTATTCCATTTTTCTGGAGGGCCACCTACCTGCTCCTCTGGTTTGAAAACTTTTTTGGACTGCCACATACAGGCACTCAATCTATTTCATTTTTCTGGAGGGCCACCTACCTGCTCCTCTGGTTTGAAAACTTTTTTGGACTGCCACATACAGGCACTCAATCTATTCAATTTTTCTGGAGGGCCACCTACCTGCTCCTCTGGTTTGAAAACTTTTTTGGACTGCCACATACAGGCACTATCCAAATTAAATTGTCTCCATAGCAGCCTCCACACGTTGTCTCCATTGCTACCTCCAAAAGTCGTCCATATAGCTGCCTCCATACATCGTCCCCTTATCAAACGAGGTGTGTCAGGCAGAAATTTGGGTTGTTTTCATGGATTCCACATCAAAGTTGTTAACTTTGTCGCCACCCTGCTGTGTTATCCACAAAATATACTGGCAAACTTTTATGATTAACCGATATTATTTCAGCGCTTCTTGCGCATCTGTTTACATTCCCCTCACCCGCCATATCCCAAACTTATAAGAACGCTACTACACTTGATCTTATACAAAAGGTTCTTAGAAGTGCTGTTTGGGGAGTAGCCTAGAGACAGGGGCTTGGATTGGCGAAAGCTCGCCTGGCAGCGGAGCGCCAGCTCCATGCCAAGATTCAACTAACATAGTTTTAACTGCAGCACCTTTAATCTACTACTAGTTTACTGCCTCCATACATGGTCCCCTTATCAAACGAGCTGTGTCAGGCAGAATTTTGGGTTGTTTTCATGGCTTCCACATCAAACTTGTTAACTTTGTCGCCACCCTGCTGTGTTATCCACAAAATATACTGGCAAACTTTTACCATTTAGGGATATTATTTCAGCGCTTCTTGCGCATCTGTTTACATTCCCCTCATCCGCCATATCCCAAACTTATAAGAACGCTACTACACTTAACTTGGTGCAGTCTGGGACCGAGTCTGACCCTGGGGCTGGTCATATACTGCCGACGCCGAGGATTGCGGGGCCTACCTCGGTCCAGGTCTCAAAGGCCTACTATACCTCCTCCTCCTCCCACCCCTCCTCCACCTCCTCCTCCTCCGAATTACCATCCGTGGCCATGGCGCCATCAGTCGGTAGCTCTAGGCACAGCAGCAGTGCCGTCGCTAAGTGACAGCAGGCGGTGCTCAAACTGCTGAGCCTAGGCGATAAAAGGCACACCGCCCAAGAGCTATTACAGGGCATTCCACATCAAACTTGTTAACTTTGTCGCCACCCTGCTGTGTAATCCACAAAATATACTGGCAAACTTTTATCATGTACCGATATTATTTGAGCGCTTCTTGCTCACCTCCTTTGGTTCCTCTCTGCCACCCATTGGTTTGAAGCCTGAGTCCATTTAGGGTATGTCGCCATGCCACTCTCTAGCCTGCTGCCGCTGCCTCTGCATGCCGTCCCCTATAGTGTCAGGGTCAATTATTGGATGTTTTAGATGCTATCTAGCTTCATTCTGTCACTCTGTCATGGCCATGCTGTTGCCCATAATTTTGGCATAATGGTGCGATTATGCAGCCTCAGAGGCATCCATGCATGCTGCCCCTGCTGTTTCCTGTCCATTTCCGTGGTGTTTCCATCCTTTTCTGAGGTTCCCAGGTGTTTGGCCAAGCTTCCCTGTGCAGAGCCTTGGTCCCCTTGAAAAATGCTCGAGTCTCCCATTGACTTCAATGGGGCTCGTTATTCGAGACGAGCACTCGAGCATCGGGAAAAGTTCGTCTCGAATAACGAGTACCCGAGCATTTTAGTGCTCGCTCATCTCTATTAAAGATGCATTATTATTATTATTATTTCACATTTTATGTAGTTTTTATATGCAAGAAATTACACCGCATTACTTATTAATACAGTTGGAACTTAACTGATGAAGTTACTAAACATGTAGTTACACAACATCTCCCTCTTTGCATCAGCTCTCCGGCACTGGGCTGTTTCTCTTCCCTCTATACTTTTCCATTCCATTCATTCAGATCTGAGCTCTTTGCTATTAGAAGTGAAGTTTGTGACAATGGAGTATAATGTCATAGAAGTCAGCATGTGACAGAATCAAATAAAAGTGTCACAAACATGCATGGAGTACTATTGTTTTTTTATTTTTTTACTTCTTTGCACTTCTATCCTGATGTGAGATTAGAATAATATGTTGAGATGTTTCTATGGAAACTTATTGTGCTTGGCTCATGAGGATCTTTTGTTGATCATGGACGACATTTGTACATGTATGCAAATCTGAATGTGAACAGGTCTGCACATTAAATCTGATTATATGATATAGAATAGAAAATACACTGAAAAGATGAAAACACATTACAATGTAAGGTAGAAGGATAGCCTAGTGGCACTAATAAATAGTTAATATGCCGTATACCGAAAGACACTGTACCCACTTTGATATTTATTCCTGTAACATAGGGAGTGTTTAATAATGTAAATGGCTGATAATGAAAGTCATTCCATGCCGCACATTCCTAGAAAAGGCATAGATTGTAATATTCCATGTGGACAAATCAACATACTTGGTGGAACAAGGATTGCCAACGCCTTCCTTTGTTTCATTTGGTTTCTTTTGCTCAAAATAGACCTCAAAGGAGAAAACACTTATGTAAATATGTGTTTAGTGGACATCTATTGGGGGTTGTATGGATGTTCCAACATGGATTATAGGAACAACTTGTAATGCTCCAAAATTCAGAATTCAAACACATATCTTCTATAACACAACTATCATTTGCAAATCACTTAAATTGTATGTATCCAATTTACAGGCTTCATCTGTAACCCTTGTCCACATTGCTGTCACAGGCTGACAATCCAGACAAGAGGGATGTCGTTATGTATACGAGTAGAGGAATAGGAGAATCAAAGTATATGGGTTTATGGACAGAAAAGTTACTGGCAGTGATGAGCCGACCCCTTTGAGCAAAATTTTGGTTTACATACCCAACCATAAATCTGTGCCCAGTAGTCTGTTTGCTCCTACCATATACTGCACACTGTTACAGAGTGCACAGAATCACAGGCCGGGAGTCTCATGAACACTCCAGGCTGTCATGGGTGCCGCAAGTACCCACCAAAAGTTGGTTTCAACCCTTTAAATGCCACCCACATCATTGTGAAGCAACAATCCTAGGGAAAAGCAGCCCTTCATCCAACTTTTTCAGGTGAACCTTAGTGTCAAACTAGTACTTCTGGCTGAAATCTAAGTTCAGGGACCGGAACTTGGTCAATGTTTGATATGGACCAGAACATTGTGGTTTGGGTCCACACAAACCTAGTAAATGGTCTTTTTGGGGAGGGTTGTCAAACTGTATAGGAGGTAAAATTACTGAGGACTGGGAACACAAGTGGTAATTACATAGATGTTGGGACACAAGGATATAGTTAAGTGGAGCTAAAGAGGATTAAAGTCTAAATAAATGGAGGTTAACAAGATGTTAGGAATTAGAGGTTATTCATGGGATATCGTATTTATCTTATTTTTATTTCTAAACTCCTTTGATGACACTGATCAGTATCTGATACTTCTAGATAGTTGGCTGTCCAGGGGGACCAATATGGATTCAGGAGATCTTCTTTAGTGGAAAGAGAGTTGGAATGAAGAAAAATGAACCGGTAAGAAGAGAAAATCGCATTATTGTCTTGTAAAGATTTATTACAAAGTTTCTTGTATTCACTTGCACTGCTGATTGAAACAAAGTTTATTTAAAAGTTGAAAACAATTTAAGCTTTCCCTATTCTGTAGCGTAAGTACAGGTAAAGTATCTTAGCTTCCTGGTAATAGAGACTATCACGTAGAACACACATACATTACATTTTTATTAAAAATATGTCTTGGTCAATTACTTGTTATTTCAGGGATACGGACATCATTACGGACATCATTCGATGCTGGGACATCTGCAACCTGAGGCGAAATTCTCATCTTGTCTCATGGTAGATGTAGCCCTGCACAAAACCACATCTTGAAGAACTGATGTCACTTTTCTACATTGATTTACTCTTAGATTTATTACGTTTATATTTTATTGCATATTTATATAACATTATTAAGTGCCTCAACACTAAAAGGGTTGTGCTAATGACCCTGAATTCTGAAATTTTATTTATAATCATTCAGTAAAATTTAATGTTAAATGTTTAAAGTTTGTCTCTAGAGTTCAACTAAACAAGTAGCAAAGTTCTATGTTCATGGTAAATGTCTCATTATCTCATGGCAGGGAAGGTGATGGGAGGTAGACGGATACAGATTACAATGACATGATTGCAGTACAGCAGCTTTTCACTCCTACTCTTTTGTGAGCATAACCTTGAAAGTTTGTGTGTCTGTATCCATTTCTTTTGCAATGCTCTGCTTTGTTTTGATGTACTATTGTTCTCAGACATTTCTCAAGTGATTTTTCTGTTTGAACAGTCTCTGAATTTGCATAGAGTTACAGGTATCCTTCACATTCGCGCTTGTTGTTGCTGTGTAACACAGTCAATTATAAAAATCAGAATCTAAAAAATAATCATGAAAAATGAAATATGGCATAAGCATTGGTCTTATGGTGTGTAATTTATTTACAGTCCCGATTCCTTGTCCAAATTGTTATGATATTACAGATGTGCAATTTGTCTAAGGACCTTTTTGTCACAAGTCATTAGTCATTAATCATAGGCTAGCACTACCCCTACCCTCAGCACAACGCACCAATGTGCTGCACCATCTGGCTCTTCTACAATCTGACCCGGTGTAGTGCCTTAGCGTGTGCCTCTATGCCGCAGGCTATAGAGCAGTGATGGCGAACCTTTTAGAGACTGAGTGCCCAAACTACAACAAAGACCCGCTTATTTATCGGAAAGTGCCAACACAGAAATTCTATTTGTGATTTATACTCCCTTCTCTGTCACAGTTTTCATTGATACCAGCACTCTGAGGACACCAATAAAGCAGAAAATAGTCCCAGGTAGAGCTGTCACTTTAAAATAGCTCTGTGCACAGCAAGTCCTGGGCTGTCTGGGACTGCAGGAAGATACGTGGAGTCATCTCTGGTGATGGCCTGAGTGCCCACAGAAAGGGCTCTGAGTGCCACCTCTGGCACCAGTGCCATAGGTTCGCCATCACTGCTATAGAGTGTGCACTGGCGCAGAACAGGAATTCCCTGCACTCGCCCACTTCACCACAAAGCATATACTCTCCAGGGGGAAGAAGTCGCTATTCTCTGCGAGAATGTTCACCGGTTTTCAGGCATACAAGCTGTGATAAAACTCTGTAATAAATTGCTTTGCACCATACATTTTGACAAATGTATCAATATGGTGCACACATCACACACACTTAGGCACACCATTACCCAATGTTTCACCGCCACATAGCTAGCTTGCAATACATTCACACTAATATTTTGCCTGTGGGTACGGAAAGTATTCAGACCACCAAATACATTTTTCACTTTTTGTTCATTGCAGCCAATTGGTAAGATCAAAATAGTTATATTTTTGTTTGCTCATTAATGTACACTCTGCAGCCCATCTTGGCAGAAAAAAACTGAAATGTTGATATTTTTGCTATTTTTATTAAACAACAAATATCACATAGTCATAAGTATTCAGACACTTTGCTGTTATTTAACATGCATCTCCTTGAGATGATTTTACTCCTTTATTGGAATCGAGTTGTGTTTAATTAAACTGATTTAAACTAAACTTCATTAGGAAGCATACACCTATCCATATAAGACCTCACATCTCACAGTGTAAGTACTACCCAAGAAACTCAGAGACAGAATGTGGCAAGGCACAGATTTGGCCAAGGTTACAAAAGAATTTCTGCAGCACTCAAGGTTCCTAATAGCACAGTGGCCTCCATAATCTTTAAATGGAAGAAGTTTAGGACAACCACAACTCTTCCTTGATCTGGCCATCAAACTAAACTAGGCAATCATGGAAGAAGAGCCATTTGTTATGGTGTATTTAAAAAAATGATGTATATTTTACTATTGAAAGTATAGATTGCCACTGATTGCAACTGAATATTAGTGCCACAACTTTTCCCATTTTCTCCACAATATGTTTTATCTGCTTGAGATGTCCAAGCTGTGTTGAAGAGCACAATAACCAGAAGCACATGTTGATTTAACCCATACTCGTCCCATATATGTGAAGCCTCATTAATGGTTTACATACTTTAATTTACGGGAAAGTCATAAATAAATGCCCCCCAATGTGCTAGTCTTTACACAAGAGCATAATAATGCTTTCAAGAACTGTTTCCACAAAAAAAAAAATGTCTAAATCCTTTTATGACACACTCCCTTCTTTTGAAAGGGAATCAGCTGCAGTTAGATTTTGAAACTGAAGAAATTTATCAAAATTTTAATTATCCAAAAATTTCCAAATATTGTATTATTTTGGAAAAAAGTATCAGCACAACCTGAAATTTATGACATGTGTCAAACAACATTACTCAGCCACATGGAACATGTAAAAATCCATAGAACACAGTAATCCATCAAAAAATGACAGGAGTAATGAATTAAATTACTCAAATTTTCATTATTATGAATTTATTTATTTTTTTTTTAATTTAACATTAGAAATTCCACTCCAGGGTCCTTTGGTACATTCCAGTTCTTTGAATGCTTCTAATACCTTGTAATTTCCTTTTTTTGTGTTTAGAAGTAAATAACAGGCATTTACGTCATGCAAAGCACTGTAATAACTTCAAAGCAAAATAAACCATTACCATTGTGTAATAAAATTTTGTAATACAAAACAGCTGTATTTATAGACTTTATTCCTGTACACAACAATAGGAGTAATGCAGGTGCACAAATATCTGTTTGTAGTCATTCGCTATGGAGCTTTTAATAGCAAAATCTTTGTATTCGTATTGCAAACCTGCTATTGTAAAATTGTTGGAACTATGCCATTAAAATATTATTATTATTATTTAATTGCTTTGATACATTCTCAGGAAATATATTTATTTTAGCTGATCTTTTTCAATAAAGACACAACTGCGTGAAAAAAAAAATTAATAAAGGAGGAATGTATGTAAAATTTTATATAAATATTATATACATTCTTATGAAGCTCTCACTAAAGATGCAATATCAAAAGTAAATGAAGTCATTATAATTTATGTGCAAAAATTTTTTACACCTAATTCACGAAATTACCCCTTTTAAAAAATTGGGCAACTCTCCTGCCCTCCATGCACCAAAAATAATGCTATATCTGTTCCGGATAAGAGCGGATGAAGATCTGAAACATATTTGATGCCAATTACTGTAATAAACAATGTCTTTTGGGGCATAGGGAGGCCATGCTCCTTCCTGCTAAACCTGCCCCTTTATCACAATAGTGATGAGGATGGCACACAAAAGAGTTGTGCCAAACTTTACATTTTATTTGTATTAATTGAGTGTTAATAGTTATTTTCTGTATCCTGGAGACTGATTGATTGTTATATTGGTGCCAGCACACACATGACCTTTCAATATTGTGACAACTCTGATCCATCAAGGCATAGACTGCCCCACTATTTAATCTGATGGTTTTATGGAAATACAATGCAAAGATAATGATGGAGATATAAGATAAAAAAGAACTTTCAGAAATATATATATTAAAGGGGTATTCCGGGAATATGAACGCCTGATACAAAAACCCATAATGTTATAAATAAATAAATGTAACAAAACTCAATGTCATTAGTCACAAAATAGAGCTTAAATAGTTTCATTTTATGATTCATAAAATGTTATAAATTTTAAAATTATATCTAAAGTATGCAGAGTTTTCACCAAGATGGCTGCCACTGGAAACTACAAGTCCCAAGATCCTTTAGTTCTCAGTAACTCCTCCCCCTCTTATGCTCTGCTCCCAGTGATGATCTAACAGGTTTTCTTGCTCTGTTACCATAGTAATGATGTGTAACTGCCATCACCAAAACACTGGCCATACTGGATGCACTGCAACCAACCAACTACAGCCAAACATAGTGGTGATCACATGACCTGCCCAGGAAGGTGCAGGACATGTGATATGGGCATGTGACCAGTGGCCATCTTCTGTCCTGTGTCTGCTCTGCGCGCAGGAAATTAACGGACTGATTAATGGGCCAGTAGCATTTTAATTCTTCGTTACCGTCTATGTCACCAGCATTTACTGCTATGGGGGGCAAAATTTTAAATAACAACTAATTACATATTAGCTTATATTTTATGGACCCATTTGTATATGAATTATGCTGATTCCTGGAATATCCCTTTAATGTACTATATTATTTTATTTTCGAACATGACTGTGATGTATGGATTGTGGTGTATAGCTGCATAAGCAGCAGATATATAGCTCTATCCGCTGCATGATGTGCATTTTGTGCTGCATATCCAGCTGTGTTTTCCAACAATTAACCCCTTAAGGACGCAGCCTGTTTGCAGGTTAAGGCTCGCAACTTTTTTTGGAAATTTGACCAGTGTCTCTTCCTGTGGTAATAACTTTTCAACGCTTTAAGATATCTCTGTGATTTTGAGATTGTTTTCTCGTGAGACATTGTAGTTTATGTTAGTAGTGTCATTTCGGTGATCCGTTCCTTTTTTGGGGGGTAAAAATTCAAAAATTTAGGAAAAATTTGAAAAAAATGACTATTTTCAAAGTTTCAAATGTTATAATTTTTAGACAAAAAGTGATACCACAAATTTTTTTTGATAGAAACCTTTTGCCATTGGTCTTCTTTTTATATCCATTATTTGTTTTACGTTTCCATTATTTTTATGGATGTGAGAAGGTTTGAAGTTTTAGGAGCAACTTCTCAGATTTTCTTGAAATTTGAAAAATGCTAACTTTTTGGTGATCAATTCAGTTTAGAAGTGCCCTATAAAGACTTATGTACTATATACCCCCACAAGTAACACCATTTTATGAACCTAACATCTCAACCTATTCAAATCAGCATTTAAGAAGTCTGTTAACCCTTTAATTATTTTTCCGGAAGCATATGAAAATGGAGTGGAAATTTTGAAATTTCAATTTTTGATTTCAATCTTTCCAATTTAGCCCTAAAACGGATACATTCAGAAGGAATTTGAGGTAAATATATATTCCTAATTTCTTGCCCTGCTTCTTCCGAGTACGGCAATACCAGACATGTGGATGTCAGCTGCTGGTTCCCCGCACAGCGATGTCCAGAACAGAGTTAGCGATACTGGGAATTTGGAAGGCCAATTTGGCTGCAAATATTTTGTGGTGCCACAGTGTAATTGAAGAGCCCCTGAAGTAAAAGTACAATAGAAAACCCCCCAAAATGTCACCATTTCGGAAACTAGACCCCTCAAAGAATTTATCGGTGGTTGTGGTGAGCATTTTAACCCCCGACACGCTGGTCAAAATTGAATGCAAAGTAAATGGTGCAGAGTAAAAATTGCGTTTTTATCTCAAAAATGTCATTTTAGTGCCTCATATACTGTGCCCAACTCATGCCACTTTAGACAAACACCCCAAAAATCATTCTGCGGGTTGTCCTGAGTACAGCAATACCACACATGTGCCAATAATTTACAGACTGGGCACACAGAAGGGATGAGAACGGAAGGAGTGAAATTTTGATTTTCCAGCTCCGTTTTCACATGTTTGGATTTGGAGTGCCATGTCATGTTGGCAGGGCCCGTGAGGTGCCAGTGCAATAGAAACCCCCAATAAATGATACCATTACGGAAACTAGACCCCTCAAAGAATATATCGGTGGTTGTGGTGAGCATTTTAACCCCCGACACGCTGGTCAAAATTAAATGCAAAGTAAATGGTGCAGAGTAAAAATTGCGTTTTTATCTCAAAAATGTCATTTTAGTGCCTCATATACTGTGCCCAACCCATGCCACTTTAGACAAACACCCCAAAAATCATTCTGCGGGTTGTCCTGAGTACAGCAATACCACACATGTGCCAATAATTTACAGACTGGGCACACAGAAGGGATGAGAACGGAAGGAGTGAAATTTTGATTTTCCAGCTCCGTTTTCACATGTTTGGATTTGGAGTGCCATGTCATGTTGGCAGGGCCCGTGAGGTGCCAGTGCAATAGAAACCCCCAATAAATGTCACCATTACGGAAACTAGACCCCTCAAAGAATATATGGTGGTTGTGGTGAGCATTTTAACCCCCGACACGCTGGTCAAAATTAAATGCAAAGTAAATGGTGCAGAGTAAAAATTGCGTTTTTATCTCAAAAATGTCATTTTAGTGCCTCATATACTGTGCCCAACTCATGCCACTTTAGACAAACACCCCAAAAATCATTCTGCGGGTTGTCCTGAGTACAGCAATACCACACTAGTGCCAATAATTTACAGACTGGGCACACAGAAGGGATGAGAACGGAAGGAGTGAAATTTTGATTTTCCAGCTCCGTTTTCACATGTTTGGATTTGGAGTGCCATGTCATGTTGGCAGGGCCCGTGAGGTGCCAGTGCAATAGAAACCCCCAATAAATGATACCATTACGGAAACTAGACCCCTCAAAGAATATATGGGTGGTTGTGGTGAGCATTTTAACCCCCGACACGCTGGTCAAAATTAAATGCAAAGTAAATGGTGCAGAGTAAAAATTGCGTTTTTATCTCAAAAATGTCATTTTAGTGCCTCATATACTGTGCCCAACTCATGCCACTTTAGACAAACACCCCAAAAATCATTCTGCGGGTTGTCCTGAGTACAGCAATACCACACATGTGCCAATAATTTACAGACTGGGCACACAGAAGGGATGAGAACGGAAGGAGTGAAATTTTGATTTTCCAGCTCCGTTTTCACATGTTTGGATTTGGAGTGCCATGTCATGTTGGCAGGGCCCGTGAGGTGCCAGTGCAATAGAAACCCCCAATAAATGATACCATTACGGAAACTAGACCCCTCAAAGAATATATCGGTGGTTGTGGTGAGCATTTTAACCCCCGACACGCTGGTCAAAATTAAATGCAAAGTAAATGGTGCAGAGTAAAAATTGCGTTTTTATCTCAAAAATGTCATTTTAGTGCCTCATATACTGTGCCCAACCCATGCCACTTTAGACAAACACCCCAAAAATCATTCTGCGGGTTGTCCTGAGTACAGCAATACCACACATGTGCCAATAATTTACAGACTGGGCACACAGAAGGGATGAGAACGGAAGGAGTGAAATTTTGATTTTCCAGCTCCGTTTTCACATGTTTGGATTTGGAGTGCCATGTCATGTTGGCAGGGCCCGTGAGGTGCCAGTGCAATAGAAACCCCCAATAAATGTCACCATTACGGAAACTAGACCCCTCAAAGAATATATCGGTGGTTGTGGTGAGCATTTTAACCCCCGACACGCTGGTCAAAATTAAATGCAAAGTAAATGGTGCAGAGTAAAAATTGCGTTTTTATCTCAAAAATGTCATTTTAGTGCCTCATATACTGTGCCCAACCCATGCCACTTTAGACAAACACCCCAAAAATCATTCTGCGGGTTGTCCCGAGTACAGCAATACCACACATGTGCCAATAATTTACAGGCTGGGCACATGGCAGGGGTCAGGAAGAAAGAAGCACAATTTAGGTTTTCAAGCTTCGTTTTCACTAGATTGGTAATGGGGGGTACCCCCGAGGTACCAGTACAATAGAAACCCCCAAGTAGTGAACCCATTTTGGAAAGGGCACCCCTCAAAGAATGTATGTAGGCTTGTATGAGCATTTTAACCCCCAACACGCTGGCCAAAATTGAGTGCAAAGTAAATGGTGCAGAGTAAAAATTGTGTTTTTATCTCAAAAATGTCATTTTAGTGCCTCATGTACTGTGCCCAACCCATGCCACTTTAGACAAACACCCCAAAAATCATTCTGCGGGTTGTCCCGAGTACGGCAATACCACACATGTGCCAATAATTTACAGGCTGGGCACACGGCAGGGGTCAGGAAGAAAGAAGCACAATTTAGGTTTTCAAGCTTCGTTTTCACTAGATTGGTAATGGGGGGTACCCCCGAGGTACCAGTACAATAGAAACCCCCAAGTAGTGAACCCATTTTGGAAAGGGCACCCCTCAAAGAATGTATGTAGGCTTGTATGAGCATTTTAACCCCCAACACGCTGGCCAAAATTGAGTGCAAAGTAAATGGTGCAGAGTAAAAATTGTGTTTTTATCTCAAAAATGTCATTTTAGTGCCTCATGTACTGTGCCCAACCCATGCCACTTTAGACAAACACCCCAAAAATCATTCTGCGGGTTGTCCCGAGTACGGCAATACCACACATGTGCCAATAATTTACAGGCTGGGCACACGGCAGGGGTCAGGAAGAAAGAAGCACAATTTAGGTTTTCAAGCTTCGTTTTCACTAGATTGGTAATGGGGGGTACCCCCGAGGTACCAGTACAATAGAAACCCCCAAGTAGTGAACCCATTTTGGAAAGGGCACCCCTCAAAGAATGTATGTAGGCTTGTATGAGCATTTTAACCACTAAGGTGCTGGCTCAAATGTAATACAAAGTGAGTAGTGCAGAGAAACAATTGTATTGCAATTTATAAAATATGCCATTGAAGTGACAAAAGTATTTTGCCCAACTCATGCCACTTTAGACAAACACCCCAAAAATCATTCTGCGGGTTACCCCGGTTAGGGCAATACCCCATAGGAGGCAATAATCTGTAGGATGGAGACACGGCAGGGCTCAAAAGGGAATAACATGTTGGAGCACAGACATTGTACATTTTTTTTTCTTTTTGGCATCATGAAAGATTTGTAGATGCCAATAGGGGCCAGTACAGTAGAAACCCCTAAGAACTGACCCTATTTTGGAAACTACACCCCTCCATGAATTAATCTAGGGGTATAGTTAGCATTTTAACCCCACAGGTGGACCCCTGAAAAAGTGCATAATGGATAGTGCATAGTAAAAAATATCCATTATGTCATTTTGTGCCCAGCTGCTGCCATGGGAGACAAACACCCTAAAAATCATGATGCATGTTTTCCCGGGTAAAGCATACGGGACAGTAATCTACAGGCTGGGCACATGGCAGGGCTTAGAAGGGAAGGTGCGGCATGCGGCATGATGTATAAGCTGTGCGTCAGGGTAACAACAGGGTACTCTAAAAATCCAGGGATGTATGATAAATTCGGAAGCAATCTTTCATACATAACCCTGGTTTTTCTGGGCATGTCTCACAGTGATGAATGGTGTCCTTCCTAATGCCATTTTTGGAGCACACCCTGCACCTCTTTTGTGTCCTTCCCTTGCTGGCTGATTGGGGAACTACTCCTGGAAAGTGCTGCCCTGGTACAATACGTGATGTGGCCTCACTTCCAGATGTGCTAGCACTCCCCCCTTCCTGGTCTCCAAAAAGAAAGTACTTTATTACCACCTCTTGAAATTCCAGGAAAGTTCCCCTCTGGCCGGCATATCGATGCAGCACATAAGCATTATACAATGCCATCTGCATGATGTGCACGGCCAGCTTCTTGTACCACACCCTCGACTTCCGCATGGCATTGTACGGCTGAAGCACCTGGTCAGACAAGTCCACCCCTCCCATGTATTTGTTATAATCTAAAATACAGTCTGGCTTGGGGGCTTCTGTACTGGCACCTCGTACTGGGACAGGGGTGGTGGTGTGCTCATGTATTGTGGTTAATACAAGGACCTCTCTCTTGTCCTTGTACTTAACACACAATACAGAGTCGCTGCATAGTGCCCTGCTTTCGTGCCTTTTAAGTTTTTGCCCAAGCAGCGACTTAGGGAGACCTCTCTGATTTCTGCGTACAGTGCCGCATGCCGCAGTATTTCTGGAAGTGAGGCACTTGAACAGGGTGGTGCTGGTGTAGAAATTGTCCAAGTAGATGTGGTAGCCCTGGTCCAGCAGTGGGTGCACTAAATCCCACACTATCTTCCCTGTAACACCCAGGAAGGGGGGGCATTCTGGGGGCACTATAGTGGAGTCCTTCCCTTCATATATCCTAAACTTGTATGTGTACCCTGATGAACTTTCGCACAGCTTATACATTTTCACACCATATCTTGCCCTCTTATTGGGCAGGTACTGGCGGAATTGAAGTCTCCCTTTGAATTGTACCAGGGACTCGTCTATGCTCACATGTTTGGCGGGGGTATATGCCTGGACAAACTTGGCACTAAAATGATCTAATATGGGCCTGACCTTAAATAACCGATCATAACTGGGGTCACCTCTGGGTGGGCACTGTGTGTTGTCAGTGTAGTGCAAAAACTTATGGATGGCTTCAAAGCGCATCCTGCTCATTGCCATGCGGAACATGGGGGTGTGGTACAGTATATCTGTGCTCCAGTAGTCCCTGATTGAAGGCTTCTTTACTATCCCCATAAGGAGTATTATGCCCCAATACTTGTGCATCTCTGCTGCAGTGACAGGGGTCCACCTGTAGGGTTGTGCATAAAAGGACGTGGGGTTTTGGGCAATATGTTGTGCAGCGTAGAGATTTGTCTGAAATATAATAATATTCAGCAGCGCCTCATCAAAAAAAAACTTTAAAAAGTCCACAGCTCTGAGCCCTGTCGTGTCAAAGTTAATTCCAGGATGGCCCGTAAAGTCAGGGACCTGAGGGGTATAATTATCTGGGGCTACCCATGTGGGGTCAGTGGAAGCCCCAGACGCTTCTCCTGCAGAAGTCCCAGAAACTTCTCCTGCAGAAGTCCCAGAAACTTCTCCTGCAGAAGTCCCAGGCACTTCTCCTGCAGAAGTCCCAGGCACTTCTCCTGCAGAAGTCCCAGGCACTTCTCCTGCAGAAGTCCCTGGAACCCTACGGCGCCTTCTTGGGGGTCCTTCCAGGTCACTGGAAGATGAGCAGGAGGATGAGGATAGGTAAAAGGGACCATCATCCCCACTAGCTGACTCGGTGTCGGAGGCAAGCATGTTATATGCCTCCAACACGGTGTATGTCTTCTGAGACATTGCACACAAAAAAAATAGAGAACTAGAAAAATTAGATAATGTGCACCAAACTACACGGATAAACCGTCTAGCAGGCACACAAAAAAAAAAAAATATAATGCACACCAAACTACACGGACAAGCCGCACAGATGGCACACACAAAAAATAATGTGCACTAAACTACACGGACAAGCCGCACAGATAGCACACAAAAAAAAAAAGATAATGCGCACCAAACTACACGGACAAGCCGCACAGATGGCACACACAAAAAATAATGTGCACTAAACTACACGGACAAGCCGCACAGATAGCACACAAAAAAAAAAAGATAATGCGCACCAAACTACACGGACAAGCCGCACAGATGGCACACACCAAAAATAATGCGCACTAAACTACACGGACAAGCCGCACAGATAGCACACAAAAAAAATAATGCGCACTAAACTACACGGACAAGCCGCACAGATAGCACACAAAAAAAAAAGAGAATGCACACCAAACCACACGGACCAGCCGCACAGATGGCACACAAAAAATAATGTGCACTAAACTACACGGACAAGCCGCACAGATAGCACACAAAAAAAATAATGCGCACTAAACTACACGGACAAGCCGCACAGATAGCACACAAAAAAAATAATGCGCACTAAACTACACGGACAAGCCGCACAGATAGCACACAAAAAAAATAATGCGCACTAAACTACACGGACAAGCCGCACAGATAGCACACAAAAAAAAAAAGAGAATGCACACCAAACCACACGGACAAGCCGCACAGATGGCACACAAAAAATAATGCGCACTAAACTACACGGACAAGCCGCACAGATAGCACACAAAAAAAATAATGCGCACTAAACTACACGGACAAGCCGCACAGATAGCACACAAAAAAAAAGATAATGCACACCAAACCACACGGACCAGCCGCACAGATGGCACACACAAAAAGTAGCTACGTATGGGTACACCTACGGCGCTCTGGAAAAAAATATTACCAGGCACCGAAAAAAAACCTATGTGCACCGCGCAAAAAGGCGCTACAAATGCACCTAGCTTGCCCTAAGACAAACTAACTACCGCTAAGACTGCTAAAGATTCTGTGCAGCGCTATTCACACGGCGCACTGAAAAGTGCGTCCAGTGCAGAACAACGCTAACACAGCGCACTGAAAAGTGCGTTTGGGTTCAGAAGGGACAGACAGGGAAAAACGGAAGACACGTGGGATCACACAAGGCGATCACACAGGGAACACACAGGACACAGGAAAAAACAGATAGGGATGGGAATTTGTAGGGAACAATAGGGATCAGATAAGGATCAGAACACTATTTTTAGTGTAAAAGTGTATTTTGGTGCACACAGTAACGCTCTCTCCTCTCTCCAGCGATACCAAACCAAAATGGTGCCGCTGGAGGAAGAGGAAAGGGCTAAAAGCACGTTTTTTAGCCCAAAATCGCTGTAATTGGCCAGTCAGGTTTGACTGGCCAATCACGGCGATCGGCGGGCGGGACCGATTTGATTGGTCGGGTGACGGAGACAGGAACTCCTCCTGCCTCTGTCACCCAATTCTCGTCCCGATGTCACCACGTCGCGAGACGTGGTGACAATTCTAAAATAGTATGCGCTCGCGCCGTAGCTGTACTGCGCTGAGCGCTAATAGTCGGAAGCTGCGCAGTACAGCTACGGCGCGGAGCGCTAAGTGGTTAATATGTGTTTTTTATGTATTACATGTTGTAACTATTTAATGATTTCCGCACATTTTGTTACATTGAAAACCAAAAACAAGAACGTGGATTTCTGCTAATACTCAACCACACATGCAGCAGCTTCGTCTATAAATCCACACAAACCTCTCCCTCAGCGAATAATATATTGGTTAGGGAAGCAGCAGTTGGTGCCTTTCAGTCCAGTCTTGAGTGATTTGAGATTTGGCAGGTGCTTATGTGCTCTGAGAAAGTGGGACCCCTACAGCTGTGTCAATTTGGGGGATATCCAACTGAGTGTATTGTAGGTTACTATGGCAACAGTAATACTGCACAGTTCTATAGCAACATTAGCGCAGACGTGTAGATTTAGGTGTCTATGGTGGCAGAGAAGTATAGTCGTTTGATGTTAATAGAAGCTGCATTGCCTGGAAATCTACCGTACGGAAGATCTATGATATTTCCTTGGCTTTGTTAATACAGGAGAAAAAGCTCTTTCAAGAGATATTATAAAAAGATGGATAAGGATAGATGTATAATGCCAGGACTTTGTAACTTGGGTAGCTAACAGGTTGTAGACCAAATGTGATTGTAGGATGACTTAACCATATTATGGCAAAAAAATGATCATCTATTTCTCTTTTTCAGCCACAAGTCGTTAAAATAATTAGATTCTTCATGCTTAACATCACAACCTAATTCAGGTAAACTAAGCACTAATTTATGTTAATAGGTACAGTGTAGAAGGTCCTGTCCTAGACAAGGCAGAATATGCACTTCCACGTACAATGTTATGATTGAACATTGTTACTGTACTCAAGACTGGTTCTACTAAAGTTAACTGGGACTGATGATATAACTTTATCCATATGTATTATCCTTTGCTACTACTGTAATATGCCTCTAATTTGAGGCAAGAAAGTACAGAAATCCACCCCCTTTTTAGGATAATAGATAGAGATGAGCGAACATACTCGTCCGAGCTTGATGCTCGATCGAGCATTAGTGTACTCGTAACTGCTCGTTGCTCGGACGAGTATTTCGCCCGCTCGAGAAAATGGCAGCTCCCGCCGTTTTGCTTTTTGGCGGCCAGAAACAGAGCCAATCACAAGCCAGGAGACTCTGCACTCCACCCAGCATGACGTGGTACCCTTACACGTAGATAGCAGTGGTTGGCTGGCCAGATCAGGTGACCCTGGGATAGACTAGCCGCTGCCCGCGCTGCTCGGATCATTCTCTGTCTGGATGCCGCTAGGGAGAGAGCTGCTGCTGCTCAGGGAAAGCGTTAGGGTGTTCTATTAGCTTACTGTTAGGCAGGAGTGATTCTTAAAGAACCCAACAGCCCTTCTTAGGGCTACAATAACGTTATAATTTTTTTTTTTTTTTATTTGCAGCTAGTACCATATTGTGAGGAATTAGCAGGGGGACTTGCTACCGTTGTGTTTAGCTCTTAGTGACACACATATCCACCTCAAACACCAAAGTGGGAAAATTTATTAGGGGTTTGAGTAGAATTAGGCACAGTCTGCCAGTTTCTTTTTATTTTACGTTTATTTTTTTCATAACTCAGCGTCATCTCATCTGGCATAGTAGTGTGCTGTAATACTTGGCTAGAAAATAGCCATAGGAGAATACAAACGTCTTAATTACGCCTGCAGTAGCGTTATATATATTTGATTTCTGGTTGATCTGCTGGTGGCTGTACTTGCTGCAGTGCATCTACTATCAAATTGGGAGCAATTTGGAGTCAGACTTGCGACCACTGTGTTTTAGTGACGCACATATCCATCGCAAAGACCGAAGTGGGAAAATTTATTAGGGCCCGGGGTTGTATTTCAATTAGGCACAGTCTGCCAGTTTCTTTTTATTTTACGTTTATTTTTTTCATAACTCAGCGTCATCTCATCTGGCATAGTAGTGTGCTGTTATACTTGGCTAGAAAATAGCCATAGGAGAATACAAACGTCTTAATTACGCCTACAGTAGCGTTATATATATTTGATTTCTGGTTGATCTGCTGGTGGCTGTACTTGCTGCAGTGCATCTACTATCAAATTGGGAGCAATTTGGAGTCAGACTTGCGACCACTGTGTTTTAGTGACGCACATATCCATCGCAAAGACCGAAGTGGGAAAATTTATTAGGGCCCGGGGTTGTATTTCAATTAGGCACAGTCTGCCAGTTTCTTTTTATTTTACGTTTATTTCTTTCATAACTCAGCGTCATCTCATCTGGCATAGTAGTGTGCTGTAATACTTGGCTAGAAAATAGCCATAGGAGAATACAAACGTCTTAATTACGCCTACAGTAGCGTTATATATATTTGATTTCTGGTTGATCTGCTGGTGGCTGTACTTGCTGCAGTGCATCTACTATCAAATTGGGAGCAATTTGGAGTCAGACTTGCGACCACTGTGTTTTAGTGACGCACATATCCATCGCAAAGACCGAAGTGGGAAAATTTATTAGGGCCCGGGGTTGTATTTCAACTAGGCACAGTCTGCCATTTCCTTTTTTATTTTACGTTTATTTTTTTCATAACTCAGCGTCATCTCATCTGGCATAGTAGTGTGCTGTAATACTTGGCTAGAAAATAGCCATAGGAGAATACAAACGTCTTAATTACGCCTACAGTAGCGTTATATATATTTGATTTCTGGTTGATCTGCTGGTGGCTGTACTTGCTGCAGTGCATCTACTATCAAATTGGGAGCAATTTGGAGTCAGACTTGCGACCACTGTGTTTTAGTGACGCACATATCCATCGCAAAGACCGAAGTGGGAAAATTTATTAGGGCCCGGGGTTGTATTTCAACTAGGCACAGTCTGCCATTTCCTTTTTTATTTTACGTTTATTTTTTTCATAACTCAGCGTCATCTCATCTGGCATAGTAGTGTGCTGTAATACTTGGCTAGAAAATAGCCATAGGAGAATACAAACGTCTTAATTACGCCTACAGTAGCGTTATATATATTTGATTTCTGGTTGATCTGCTGGTGGCTGTACTTGCTGCAGTGCATCTACTATCAAATTGGGAGCAATTTGGAGTCAGACTTGCGACCACTGTGTTTTAGTGACGCACATATCCATCGCAAAGACCGAAGTGGGAAAATTTATTAGGGCCCGGGGTTGTATTTCAACTAGGCACAGTCTGCCATTTCCTTTTTTATTTTACGTTTATTTTTTTCATAACTCAGCGTCATCTCATCTGGCATAGTAGTGTGCTGTAATACTTGGCTAGAAAATAGCCATAGGAGAATACAAACGTCTTAATTACGCCTACAGTAGCGTTATATATATTTGATTTCTGGTTGATCTGCTGGTGGCTGTACTTGCTGCAGTGCATCTACTATCAAATTGGGAGCAATTTGGAGTCAGACTTGCGACCACTGTGTTTTAGTGACGCACATATCCATCGCAAAGACCGAAGTGGGAAAATTTATTAGGGCCCGGGGTTGTATTTCAACTAGGCACAGTCTGCCATTTCCTTTTTTATTTTACGTTTATTTTTTTCATAACTCAGCGTCATCTCATCTGGCATAGTAGTGTGCTGTAATACTTGGCTAGAAAATAGCCATAGCAATAGGATAGCATCGTTTGGTTTTAAAAACTAAAAAACACAAAAAAAAAAAAAAAAAAAAAAGTTAAAAAAAAAATACAAGTTATAACTCTCATTTTTAAAATGTTTAACCCGAGGGCTAGGGGTAGAGGACGAGGGCGGGGACGTGGGCGTCCAACTACTGCAGGGGTCAGAGGCCGTGGTCCTGGGCGGGGTGAGACACCACCTGCTTATGAGGGAGCAGGGGAACGCCGCAGAGCTACACTCCCTAGGTTCATGTCTGAAGTTACTGGGACTCGTGGTAGAGCACTGTTGAGGCCAGAACAGTGCGAACAGGTGATGTCGTGGATTGACGACAATGCTTCGAGCAATTTGTCCACCAGTCAGTCTTCCACGCAGTCCACCCATGTCACCGAAATCGGCACTCCTCCAGCTCCTGCACCTCAGCCTCCTCCCCCCCAGTCTGCCCCCTCCCAGCAAAATTTGCCATTTGAACCGGCATACTCTGAGGAACTGTTTTCTGGACCCTTCCCACAGTCACAAACCACTTGTCCGGTTGCTGATGAGCAATTTTCTGATGCCCAGGTTTTCCACCAGTCGCAGTCTGTGGGTGATGATGACCTTGTTGACGTAGTGGAAGAAGTGTGTAAAGAGGTGTCCGACGATGAGGAGACACGGTTGTCAGACAGTGGGGAAGTTGTTGTCAGGGCAGGAAGTCCGAGGGGGGAGCAGACTGAGGGATCGGAGGATGATGAGGTGACAGACCCAAGCTGGGTTGAGAGGCCGGGTGAACACAGTGCTTCTGAGACGGAGGAGAGTCCTCGACCAGAACAGGTTGGAAGAGGCAGTGGTGGGGCCAGACGGAGAGGCTGGGCCAGAGCTGGTGCATCAGCGCCAAATGTGTCAACTAGTGAAGCTCCCGTGGCGAGGGCTCCTGCAGCGAGGGCTAGATTTTCAGAAGTCTGGAGGTTCTTTAAGGAAACACCGGATGACCGACGGACTGTGGTGTGCCACATTTGCCAAACCAGGATCAGCAGGGGTTCCACCACTACTAGCTTAACTACCACCAGTATGCGCAGGCATATGAATGCTAAACACCCCACTCAGTGGCAACAAGCGCGTTCACCTCCGGCCGTGCACACCACTGCTCCTTCCCCTGTGTCAGCTGATAGTCAGCCCCCTGCCCAGGACCCTGCCACAAAAACCCCATCGTCACCTCCACGATCCTCCACAGCATCCACCAGCGTTCAGCTCTCCATACCCCAGACGCTGGAGCGGAAACGCAAATATAGTGCAACCCACCCGCACGCCCAAGCCCTTAATGTGCACATTTCCAGATTGCTAAGCCTGGAGATGCTGCCCTATAGGCTAGTAGAGACCGAGGCCTTTCGCAGCCTCATGGCGGCGGCCGCCCCTCGGTATTCGGTCCCCAGCCGCCACTACTTTTCCCGATGTGCCGTCCCAGCCCTGCACCAGCACGTGTCAGACAACATAATCCGTGCCCTGACCAACGCCGTTTCTGACAAGGTCCACCTGACCACGGACACGTGGACGAGTGCTGCCGGGCAGGGCCACTATATATCTCTGACGGCACATTGGGTTAACTTGGTGGAGGCTGGGACCGAGTGTGACCCTGCGGCTGGTCATATACTGCCGACGCCGAGGATTGCGGGGCCTACCTCGGTCCAGGTGTTTGAGGCCTACTATGCCTCCTCCTCCTCCCACCCCTCCTCCACCTCCTCCTCCGAACGACCATCCGTGGGCATGGCGCCATCAGTCGGTAGCTCTAGGCACAGCAGCAGTGCCGTCGCTAAGCGACAGCAGGCGGTGCTCAAACTGCTGAGCCTAGGCGATAAAAGGCACACCGCCCAAGAACTATTACAGGGCATCACGGCGCAGACTGATCTGTGGCTGGCACCGCTGAACCTGAAGCCAGGCATGGTTGTGTGTGACAACGGCCGTAACCTGGTGGCGGCTCTGCAACTCGGCAGACTGACACATGTGCCATGCCTGGCCCATGTGTTAAATCTGATAGTTCAGCGTTTCCTCAAGACATACCCCAATCTGTCTGATTTGCTCACGAAGGTGTGTCGCATCTGTGCGCATTTCAGGAAGTCCAGCACAGATGCTGCCACTCTCAGGGCAGCGCAGCGCCGCCTCCAACTGCCCGCTCACCGACTGTTGTGCGACGTGCCCACGAGGTGGAATTCAACACTGACCATGTTATCCAGAGTTTACCAGCAGCGCCGAGCGATTGTAGACTGCCAGATGTCAACTTCCACCAGAACTGGTAGTCAGGTCAGTCAGCTTCCTCAAGTCTACAATGAGGAGTGGACGTGGATGTCTGATATCTGTCAGGTGCTGAGTAACTTTGAGGAGTCAACACAGATGGTCAGTGGCGATGCCGCCATCATCAGCCTCACCATCCCGCTGCTTGGCCTGTTGAAAAACTCTCTGGTCAGCATGAAGTCGGAAGCTTTGCGCTCCTCACAAGAGACAGGGGAAGAAGATTCCCTTGTTGATAGCCAAAGCACCCTTAGGTCTGTTTCTCAGCGCATATCGGAGGAGGTGGAGGTGGAGGAGGATGAGGAGGAAGAGGAGGAGAATGTTGGCGAGACACAAGAGGGGACCATTGTTGAGTCCTACACTGTTGAGCGTGTATGGGCAGAAGAAGAGGAGTTGGAGGAGTTGGAGGAGGAGGAAATGGACAGTCAGGCCAGTGAGGGGAGTGAATTCTTACGCGTTGGTACTCTGGCGCATATGGCAGATTTCATGCTAGGCTGCCTATCCCGTGACCCTCGCGTTCAAAGAATTTATTCCAGCACCGATTACTGGGTGTTCACTCTCCTGGACCCACGGTACAAGCAAAATCTTTCCACTCTCATCCCTGGAGAGGAAAGGAGTGTGAGAATGCATGAATACCAGCAGGCCCTGGTGCACAAGCTGAAACAGTATTTCCCTTCTGACAGCGCTAGCGGCAGAGTGCGTAGTTCTGCGGGACAAGTAGCGAGGGAGAGTAGGCGAGCAGGCAGCTTGTCCAGCACTGGCAAGGGTACGCTTTACAAGGCTTTTGCCAGCTTTATGTCACCCCAGCAAGACACTGTCACCTGTCCCCAGTCTCGGCAGAGTAGGGCTGATCTTTACAGAAAGATGGTGAGGGAGTACGTAGCTGACCATACCATCGTCCTAAATGATCACACAGCTCCCTACAACTACTGGGTTTCAAAGCTGGACATGTGGCACGAACTGGCGCTGTACGCCTTGGAGGTTCTTGCCTGCCCTGCCGCTAGCGTCTTGTCAGAGCGGGTTTTCAGTGCAGCTGGTGGCATCATCACCGATAAGCGTACACGCCTGTCGACTGACAGCGCTGACAGGCTGACGCTTATCAAGATGAATAAAGCATGGATTTCTCCTAATTTCAAATCTCCAGCAGGTGAAGGAAGCTCAACCTGAATAATTTATCCACTCCTCCTCCTCCTCATTTTCCTCCTTCTCCTCCTCTTTCTACAGTAAAGCAGAGGAAACTGGCTGTTTTTTGACAGGGCCCACTGGCTCTAGGTATAGTACTTTATGCATTTAATTTTTCTGGAGGGCCACCGACACGGTCCTCTGTTTTAAACAATTTTTGGGAGTGCCACATACAGGCACTCAATCTATTCAATTTTTCTGGAGGGCCACCTTTCCGGTCCTCTGTTTTAAACAATTTTTTGGGACTGCCACATACAGGCACTCAATCTATTCCATTTTTCTGGAGGGCCACCTACCTGCTCCTCTGGTTTAAAAACTTTTTTGGACTGCCACATACAGGCACTCAATCTATTCCATTTTTCTGGAGGGCCACCTACCTGCTCCTCTGGTTTAAAAACTTTTTTGGACTGCCACATACAGGCACTCAATCTATTCCATTTTTCTGGAGGGCCACCTACCTGCTCCTCTGGTTTGAAAACTTTTTTGGACTGCCACATACAGGCACTCAATCTATTCCATTTTTCTGGAGGGCCACCTACCTTCTCCTCTGGTTTGAAAAATTTTTTGGACTGCCACATACAGGCACTCAATCTATTCCATTTTTCTGGAGGGCCACCTACCTGCTCCTCTGGTTTGAAAAATGTTTGGGACTGCCACATACAGGCACTATCCAAATTGAATTGTCTCCATAGCAGCCTCCACACGTTGTCTCCATTGCTACCTCCAAAAGTCGTCCATATAGCTGCCTCCATACATCGTCCCTTTATCAAACGAGGTTTGTCAGGCCGAAATTTGGGTTGTTTTCATGGATTCCACATCAAAGTTGTTAACTTTGTCGCCACCCTGCTGTGTTATCCACAAAATACACTGGCAAACTTTTACCATTTACGGATATTATTTCAGCGCTTCTTGCGCATCTGTTTACATTCCCCTCACCCGCCATATCCTAAACTTATAAGAACGCTACTACACTTGATCTTATACAAAAGGTTCTTAGAAGTGCTGTTTGGGGAGTAGCCTAGAGACAGGGGCTTGGATTGGCGAAAGCTCGCCTAGCAGCGGAGCGCCAGCTCCATGCGCATCATGCGCTTCTTGCGCATCTGTTTACATTCCCCTCACCCGCCATATCCTAAACTTATAAGAACGCTACTACACTTGATCTTATACAAAAGGTTCTTAGAAGTGCTGTTTGGGGAGTAGCCTAGAGACAGGGGCTTGGATTGGCGAAAGCTCGCCTAGCAGCGGAGCGCCAGCTCCATGCGCATCATGCGCTTCTTGCGCATCTGTTTACATTCCCCTCACCCGCCATATTCCAAACTTATAAAAACGCTACTACACTTAACTTGGTGCAGGCTGGGACCGAGTCTGACCCTGGGGCTGGTCATATACTGCCGACGCAGAGGATTGCGGGGCCTACCTCGGTCCAGGTCTCAAAGGCCTACTATACCTCCAAATCCTCCCACCCCTCCTCCACCTCCTCCTCCTCCGAATTACCATCCGTGGGCATGGCGCCATCAGTCGGTAGCTCTAGGCACAGCAGCAGTGCCGTTGCTAAGCGACAGCAGGCGGTGCTCAAACTGCTGAGCCTAGGTGATAAAAGGCACACCGCCCAAGAGCTATTGCAGGGCATTCCACATCAAACTTGTTAACTTTGTCGCCACCCTGCTGTGTAAGCCACAAAATATACTGGAAAACTTTTTTCATTTACGGATATTATTTCAGCGCTTCTTGCGCAGATGTTTACATTCCCCTCACCCGCCATATCCCAAACTTATAAGAACGCTACTACACTTGATCTTATCCGAAAGGTTCTTAGAAGTGCTGTTTGGGGAGTAGCCTAGAGACAGGGGCTTGGATTGGCGAAAGCTCGCCTGGCAGCGGAGCGCCAGCTCCATGCCAAGAACCAACTAACATAGTTTTAACTGCAGTACCTTTAATCTACTACTAGTTCACTGCCTCCATACATCGTCCCCTTATCAAACGAGCTGTGTCAGGCAGAATTTTGGATTGTTTTCATGGCTTCCATGTTAACTTTGTCGCCACCCTGCTGTGTAATCCACAAAATATACTGGCAAACTTTTATCATGTACCAATATTATTTGAGCGCTTCTTGCTCACCTTCTTTGGTTCCTCTCTGCTACCCATTGGTTTGAAGCCTGAGTCCATTTAGGGTATGTCGCCATGCCACTCTCTAGCCTTCCGCTGCTGCCGCAGCCTCTGCATGCCGTCCCCTATAGTGTCAGGGTCAATTATTGGATGTTTTAGATGCTATCTAGCTTCATTCTGTCACTCTGTCATGGCCATGCTGTTGCCCATAATTTTGGCATAATGGTGCGATTAAGCAGCCTCAGAGGCATCCATGCATGCTGCCCCTGCTGTTTCCTGTCCATTTCCGTGGTGTTTCCATCTGAGGTTCCCAGGTGTTTGGCCAAGCTTCCCTGTGCAGAGCCTTGGTCCCCTTGAAAAATGCTCGAGTCTCCCATTGACTTCAATGGGGCTCGTTACTCGAAACGAGCACTCGAGCATCGGGAAAAGTTCGTCTCGAATAACGAGTACCCGAGCATTTTAGTGCTCGCTCATCTCTAATAATAGACAAAAATCTCAAAAAAAAAAGCTAAAAACTAATGGTTTGTTCTTTTTTCTTCATTGACAAGTCTAAAGAATCCATTATTGAAATCAGGGAGACATTTGGGGGGCATTTATCGAGCTCTTGTACATTGTGCACCAGTGTTTGATGGCAACCCTGCCTCACATGTCCCATCGGCCTCACAACCCGGTGTAGAATTCCACTCTAAGTTGCCGCTTTACAACCCACTCTACACCCCAAAGTCGGGAAAAGTTGGTGTAAGGTGGTATGATGACTATTTCAAGCCTTGTCCGCCAGTGCAAGCCTTGATAAATCCCCTTTACTGTATAAAAGTGGAATCAAATTCAGCAGTCAGTTGATATATTCGAGTCGAAGAAAGGGTTTTGCCAACTATAAAAAGTAAATGACAAGAAAGCCATGTCATTTAAAAGGATGGACTAGTATGGTGGTTCTGTGTGATTATCCTACTACCAATTTAACAAAAGATACTAGAGTGATGTATCATTGCAGTACCTTCAATTTCATGTTTTCAAAATATATTGGCATTTATCCTAACACCACATTGGCAACTTTTTGTAAAGCCACTTTTCACTTCACACACCCTACTCCTGCATTTATAATGTAAATTCTGTTGTATACAGATGTATGTTTGTATTGTACTTGAGGCCTAAGTATTTACTGATGGGAAAACCCCTATAAAAAACTAATATTGCTTAAGTGAGAACTCTGATCCATTGAGGCTGATGGTTTTATATAAATAATACTGACAAAGAAAAGTACAAAGATATAAATGGAGATATACAAAATAAAATAGCCTTCAAAAATATAAATAATAAAATACTGTGTTATAGAAACAAAAAAACACATAACTAAAAACAATGGCAATGGCGGCAATTAAATTTGGGAAAGGGTGTGGAGAGAAAGGGGAGAGGTTGAGGAGTTCACAGGCCCAATCATTATTGAAGCTTCTACGCCAGGCTATGGGAAGTGCAGAGGTGCGGGACAGCAACGCTCCTTACTGTTAGGTTAAAATTAAGAGAATTAGGGGTGTGCATATATTATCAGACGTTGGATCCAAGAGGGGCTTTGGTGATTGAGGGCAGAGCATCTCCTGCACATTTGTGTATTTTTATAAGATCTCTTTAGAGGATGTTCCCAGACATAAGAAAATTGGTGCCATCACCTAGTAAACAGAACAAGCAAGTAAGTTAAGGAAGGTTACCATCAGTTAATCTTATGGTAGATGTCCTTTAAATATCCTCAACAGTGCTAACCTCCAGGTGCCTATAGCATGTAAGATTGGTTTTGTAATGCTCAGAAACCCACAAGTCCTGGCCAGACTAATCGGGAATTACACCCGGAACACTGAACTAAAATTTAGGCATGTGCTGAAATTATACAAATTACATCCACAGCACCGAGTGAACTGAAATTTAGGCACATACAAAGAGAATATGCAGATTACATCCTGAGCGCCGAGTAAGCTGAGATTTAGGCACATACTCTGAGAATATCGTAACAAAGTAGCCCAATGCAGAGGTCTGATGTGGGTGCCATGTCGCTATACAACAAAGTAGCTGTAGTTCTACAAGAATGTTGAGTATGGTGCACAAGAAAAATAACTAAGCTTATGTTAGCAACAGATCAACTATATGATCATTAAACGTCCATGTAATTAGGATAATTGACAGATATTCCGAAAACAAAAAGCTGACATTACTGCTATGATAGATTCCCACACTGGTTATTTATCATGAGCTGGTGCATGGTTTGGGCAGGTCCTGCCTGTAACTCTGCGCTTTAACTTTCACCCATTCAGACGTGGGGGAAAGCACATCCCATGCCGGTATACTCTACCTGCCATACTCCGCCCCTTTATTCTTGGCTTAGAGGTGGCATAAAGGGGGAAATTATTTATTCACAGCTTGGCTTGTACGCCAAACAAACTGGCAAACAAGCCCTGATCCCCATTGTGTTAAATACAACATGCATCTTTTACATATAGTATTCTTCTTCTTTAGGCTGTCGTACATTTGTTTTAATGATCACAGAATAAAATCATATATGATCTTTAGGTCACTAATCATCATCATTTTCTGTTCTTTTCTGGTCTGGTGGTGGTGAATACAAATTATAAGGTAATTATAGCTGCTGCCCAATAAGTGATTTATATTTGAAGTGTATTCATTATCTGCAAATTACCCTTTCAGTTTACAGAAACTGATGTGCATAATAGTTACTGAGACAATAGTGATGAAAGTTATTTATAACATATTTTATACTAGAATGTGTCCAAAGCTGCACACAAAAAGTAAAGAACAATCTGATCAGCAACTCTATCTCTTGCTCTCTCCATAGCTCTTTCTCTGTAGTGCTACTAGGGGGCATGCAATAGCCATAACCCCTGGAGCTAGCAGAGGCTATGGTGATGCCCCTGGTAGCCTTTGCTACTATTTTGGGATGCAAATGAGGCCATACAAGGTATTTTAAAACACAACTTTAGGATCATACTGCCTTGAGGAATCTGTCACTAGATCTACTTTGGTAAGTAGATTTTAGATGGTAGACTTTTACCCCACTATACTGCTAGTTCCCTTAGGTAGGGTATGAAATGTCCTTTCTGAAATTCCCTCTTTTATGTGAAATCTTAAATGTTTGCCTATAAAATTTTTCCTCTAAAGTCAAGTGTGAATTAGTAGAAAACATATTTTGTCATAGATAAGTCAGGCTCAGAACCTCCAAGGAAGCATCAGTATATATGCCTATAGCTTAGGCTCTAAAGCCGCTAGAACCATGGTATCAGATTATAGAACAGAATTTTATATTACCAACCACATCAGGCTTGTGCTTCTGACATTGAAATTGCATCAAGTTTGTGGTTCTGTGAATTTGTGGTTCAGAGATAAATCCGCGTTCATAGTTGGGAAAACAAGTTGCAGAAAAAGAATACAAATCCATTCCATGCATTTAGCACCCATGTATCTCCTGTTTTTAGAATATCGTTCTCATATCAGTTTAAAGAACAGAATCTTGTGTTTCAAATCACAGCAGACATGTAGTTTTGTCAGCTACAGAACAAGAAATACAGGCAGTTTAAGAAAAAGGTAGGAATTTGATCTTTATCAGTATCTCACATTCCCAACTACCTCCCTATATCTTGGGTTCGATACCCCACAGGAACACAAACCTAAATTAAATTTGAAAGGGAATTATCTTCTTTATTCTGGAACGCTCTGCTATAGAACCTAAGATACAGGTGTCCAAACTAAAGCTTCCCCACCAGTCTCTGAGACTGACTCATCTCAGGCAAAAAGTTATAGTTTATTCCTCATTTTCACATCACTTTGATTTTTTTGTATAGACAAATGGTTGATGTTTCAAATAAAAGAGGGAATTTTAGAAAATGCATTTCATCTTTAATCAAGGCTGCTATTAGTTAAGTGGCATATAAGTAGATGACAGGTGCCTTCAAAATATTTTCCTATGATATTATTGGTGTTTCAGCGATTGTTTGAGAATATTTTATTTTATATTACCGGTAATACTTTTTAATACTTTGTCTTTGGATATCTCATCTTCTGTCTTTTATTTTCCTCCCACTGCCTGAAGCTGCTCACTCTAGTAAAAATGAGAATAATTTTAATGAATAAGAAAGATACGATAAGAAATTAAGGAGGTGAAATGTTGTTTGTGGGATCTTCTTAATACTCTGCACGTCATATCATGCTGTTAAGTGTTGTAGCTATTGATTATAAAGATCATCTCTTAAAGATTTTATTTTCTGACATATAACTGTAAAAATGGAAAGAAATAGTTGATCCAAAACTATTGCATATTACAGTGTCTGATGTTGTTTTCAAAAAAGTTTTGACAGCCGTCCTTAAAGGGGTTATCCGGGTTTAAAAAATTTTTTATGGCCGGGCTGGGGAGGGATAGTTAAACATAATAAACATGGACTTACCTCCTCCGGGGCCGCCGATGTCCCGCGCCGCGGTCACTTCGATCCGTGCCCCCTGTAAACAAACAGGGGCACGGAAGCCGCGCACAGGGAGCTTCCGGTCCGCGTTGTGGACGCCTCCTCCCATCCGTCCCTATATCTCAGCGTTGTAAGCGCTGGGAGATGGTGCGCATGGGAGCATCCGGCCGGCCGGAAGCTGCCTGTGCGCCCTTGTACTGAAACCGGCGCACGGAGAAGACGGGCCGCGGTGCGGGACATCGGCAGCACCGGAGGAGGTAAGTCCATGTTTATTATGTTTAAATAGCCCTCCCCAGCCCGGCCATAAAAAAAATTTTTAAACCCGGATAACCCCTTTAAGCCCTCAAACCCTGCCTCATTTAAAAAAAAAGTCTCTTACTCTACTTGGAGCTCAGGCAAGACTGGAGTTCACCGGGACCCTCAGAACAAATTATTCTGGGGACCCACTCTCCTTCTAACCCCATAGAAAATCGACCCAGATAGCCTCCAGATTGAGTTAACTTCTGCTGGACCCCTGTGATCCAGTAGGAAAGGAATGAGATGACGCGGATGAAGGATTGTAAACCGAAAACACTTACTTGCTGATGTGTGTCCTCCCTAGCAGGATCCACTCATCTTTTACCTTATCATGCCATTGTTTTTATAATTTTTAAAGCCTTTATTTTGTAAAAACCGAGGGGCACACACTAGCATGTAAGTGTGCTTGGTTTACAATCCTTCGTCCTGGTGGTAGATTTTCTTGAGGAATCTATCATCAGAAGAAGATCTGATGGTAGATTCCTTGAGTCTGCCTCTGCCCTAATCAGTAATTTAATAATCCTGGAAACTAACCCAACTTTTTTTTTAAAAAAACTTTCATTTAGTAATATGTAATTAATTGCTACTGGGGTGTGTACTAGCCTGGCCAGGCACTGGGAGATAAGGCCCCAGTAGCTTATGCAGTTAATTTACATATCACTAAAATAAAGTTTTTAACAAGTTATGTTAGGTTCCAGGATTATGAAATTACAGATTAGGGCAGAGGTAGAAAGGAGGGATCAACTTCTAATGGTAGATCATCATGGTGCAGTGAATGTATTGGAGCCTGCCTGAGAGAAGAAGAACAATACAAGTTCCCATCACTCCTTACTAGATATGTGTAAAACTTGAGGGGGGAGAAATTATTATGTGAATAGAAGCCTGACATCCATGGCTTTGGATAACTCAGTGTTTCTCTAAAGAAGTATTGCACCAGAAGTTGAAGAATCACCCCCTGCTGCCTTGAGGTAGTCTTGATCACAAAGTTGGGGGACAAATCCCATTGAGAAGGACAATGGTAAAGTCCAAAAATATATATTTATCGTGTATTTTAATGTGGAATAACCATGCAGACATCCATACATCCATTTGGCAGCATAAGGAATCCATCAGACAAGATGCACCTATATGTCATCATTTCCATTTATACTTATGTAAAAAAAATATGGTGACCTCTATTAAAGAATAATTCCAAGAATACCACAATTTTTTGTATTCTGGATTTGGAATATGTGCTGATATTTGTATTGTCTATTATACATGAATACATGCCCATGACTTTGAAAACCAATATAAAAGATTTTTTTGGACTGTACACCGAGTGCAGACCTTGCATTTTGTTAAGTGGTCTGTTTATTGCATAGTTCTACACATTATTTCCACGAGCACTATTTTGGCTATGTCCTTTGTACAAGGGGTCATTGAAGGAGACATCCTTTTAAAACCATTGCATGAAATACACACGTAGGAGGAGGTCAAATCCATCTCTGTCCCAACTATGTTTTGCTAAATAGATTTTCACAGCGATGGAGATCAGGGACACAATCGCAATGTTGTAGGTTTTTATATACTTGCAAGACAAATTGAACAGTTGGAATTCTGTTCTTTCCTTTGTAGGGAATAATGATCTGTAATGTTTCCTGGTTGCAAGAGTTTTGCTCAGTGTAAAAACTAATGGTATATTTCATAAGAAAGATGGAAATGTTCCTTAATAGTAAGCTGGGGTATAAATACTATAACACAATGGGGCACTAGATGTCAATTGCATAGAAACTGTATTGCATTGCTTAAACACAGATGCCATTGTTTATGTCACTTAGGGTTCATGTTCATACACAGCAGGTCTGAACAGGTCATTTCATTTCTAACTGGGTTTGTTTATAAGGGCTATACAGTACATGCATTTCCTCAAGACTAGAGATGAGCGAGTATACTCGTCCGAGCTTGATGCTCGTTCGAGTATTAAGGTACTCGAAACGGCTCGTTGCTCGGACGAGTATTTCCCCTGCTCGAGATCGAGCATTTAATTAAAAAAACACAGTGAAGAACAATGAAGAATAGAATAAAAACAGTGAACACAGTGAACACAGGATCATTTAAGTGAAAAACACAGTGAAAAACACAGTGAAGAATAGATTACAGATGTTCGGCACATCTGCTTACTTGTCGGGAGATACGCGCGGAACGGTGCGAACAAAATAGTATGTGAAGAACAATATATATGTGTGAAGAACACATTGCAGAACACGGTGAGCAGGACAGAGACAACGAGGAGCAGCACAGAGACACCGGGGAGCAGCACAGAGACACCGGGGAGCAGCACGGAGACATGCGGCAGCGGCAGCACGAAGACATGGGGCAGCGGCAGCACGGAGACATGGGGCAGCGGCAGCATGGAGACATCAGGCAGCGGCACGGAGACATCGGGGCACAGAGACATCGGGGCACGGAGACAGCGGGGCACGGAGACATCAGGGCACGGAGAGAGCGGGGCACGGAGACAGCGGGGCACGGAGACAGCGGGGCACGGAGACAGCGGGGCACGGAGACAGCGGGGCACGGAGACAGCGGGGCACGGAGACAGCGGGGCACGGAAACATCGGGGAGCGGCGGGGAGCCGCACGGAGACATCGTTGCACGGAGACATCGGGGAGCGGCACGGAGCGGCATGGAGACATCGGGGCACGGAGACATCGGGGCACGGAGACAGCGGGGCACAGAGACAGCGGGGCACGGAGACAGCGGGGCACGGAGACAGCGGGGCACGGAGACAGCGTATCTCCCGACAAGTAAGCAGATGTGCCGAACATCTGCAATCTATTCTTCACTGTGTTTTTCACTTAAATGATCCTATTCTTCACTGTTCTTCACATCTGCTAACTTGTCGGGAGATAATATACGCGCGGAACAGTGAAGAATAGATTGCAGATGTTTGCATACATCTGCTAACTTATCAGAAGACATTCTTTTTCAATTAATTAACACATTTTATTCCCGAACCATGGTCCCTTTGAAAAATGCTCGAGTCTCCCATTGACTTCAATGGGGCTCGTTATTCGAGACGAGCACTCGAGCATCTGGAAAAGTTCGTCTCGAATAACGAGCACTCGAGCATTTTAGTGCTCGCTCATCTCTACTCAAGACCCATTTAGAAAAATAGGAATACATCTGTTTTGCGTAAACATATGCTTACACATGGTATTATATTTTATAACTGCTAGTTATGGTACATGTATGCTATATGCATGAAACACTGTGTTTTGAGGGGACACCTACCAACCAAACATTGATAGTTGATCCATTGGCTCCTAACTAGTCTGATAGGTTCGGGTTCACAAGACGCCTACTGACTGGTTCAGTAATGTGTATGGACTCATAGCGAAGACTTTAGTGTAACATAGTAGTACAGGCGGTCCCTTACTTAAGGACACCTGACTTATAGATGACCCCTAGTTAAAGATGGACCCCTCTGCCCACTGTGACTTCTGGTGAAGCTCTCTGGATGCTTTACTATAGTCCCAGAAGGATGATCAGCTGTAAATCTGTCTGTAATAAGGATTAATTGATAATCCTTAGTCCAATTACAGCAAAAGATTTGTAAACTCAGACACCATCTCCCAGCGCTTACAATGCTGAGAGATAGTGACGGATGGGAGGAGCCGGCTCCCCGTGTTCAGCTTTTGTGCCCCTGTAAACAAACAGGGGCACGGATCAGATGGACCACGGCGCGGGACATCAGCGGCGCTTGAGAAGGTATGTACAAGTTTGTTATTTTTAAATAGCCCGCTCCAGCCCGGTCCTAAATTATTAGTAAACTCGGATATCCCCTTTAACAACAAACTATCTGTGGAAACTATCTTGTACGTAACCCGGGGACTGTATTATACTAAATTAATCCCTCTTCTCCGATGGTCTTTTATGATTTTACATTTCTCCCCTTCTTTAAAAATCCATAACTTTTATATTTTTCCCTTTATGAAGTTTTTATAAGGGCTTTTTTTTTGCATAACCAATTGTATTTCCCAGTGACAGTATTTAATTTCCCATGCTGTGTACTGGGAAGTGGGAAAAATATTCTAAATGCAGTGAACTTGACAAAAAAATGCTTATGCGTAATTTTCTTGTCGGTTCTGTTTTTATGGCTTTCACTTTGCGCTCCAAACGACATCTCCACTTTACTTTTTGGGTCGATGAGATTATATTGATACCAAATTTATATAGGTTTGATTTGGTTTTAATAGTTTTTAAAATATTAAAACCTTATGTACAAAACAAATTTCTTCATTTTGCCGTATAATAACTTTTTCAAACTTTGGTGTATTGAGCTTTGTGAGTCACTTTGTCACTTTTTGAGGGATATGATGACGTTTTTATTGATACCATTTTGGGGATTGTACAACATTTTAATAATTTTTTAATTACATTTTTATGTATTGCACAATGACAAAATAGTGGGTTTCATTTGAGATGCAACGATACCTAACATGTTTATAATTTTTATTGTTTATTTATCATAATATCAGTTCAAGGGAAAGGGGGGGCGGTGATTTAACCTTTTAGGTTTTTATTTACTGTATTGTAGAATCCCTAGGGTACTTTAACTATATACTACAACAATACAGTTTTGCAGTTTATTGTAAATTTACTGGACCTTTAAAAGAGCCAGCTGACAGATAATAAAGTTCTCATCAGGTCTCATAGGCCAAAAGGTGATGCAAACAGGGGCAAGGTTGCTGCTCGTTTAAACCTTTGCATTACTTACACCTACCATCTTCATAGAAGATGAACAGAGGCCGCCCAGTTCAGCCACAGTGCAGTGAGGTACATTGTGCTCACTGCATCATGACCATCCATAATAGCAGTCATAGCAATTATGAAGCTAATTCACCGTCATCAAATATGGCTGTGTGTCAAATAGTAATTCTATATGTATAACATTTGAAATTTTTACATTCAAGAAAGATATTAAGGCTATTCATGAACTTGTCCAGCATATCATCCATCCCAACATCGTTTCACTGGCTTTACAGAGAACAGAACAGAAAATTATCCTATAATTCCTTTTTTGTTGCAAATAAACTTGGATGCCAGGAGTGGTCCACGTGGATACATCTGTGACCAAATATGCAGCAAAAAGTAGATTTCCCCCACTCATTTTGATTGAGTTTAATTCTTGTTTCCAAGAGCTTCAGTACATAGGATAGCACAACACATTTTAGACCGTCCTGCTATACTACTGTGTGTACTGATGCTCTTCAAGAAACAATAGAGTTAAACTGAATCAAAGTTTCTGCTGAACATCTTTCTTTGCCCTCTAATTATACATGATATACCCCTGTCCAGCAGTTATTGGTTAGCAGTTATTTGTACTCTAGTAGAAGCTAATGGAGTGAGACACACTTGTGTCCACCTCCACATCATCAGCAGTCAAGATTTGAGAAACCTTATTCTGGAGTGAGGTGCCGTTCCTAGAAGTGAGAGCCTAATCTAAAAGACATCAGCATTTCGAGTTGCCATAAAATACCCAGATGAGTATACACCTGTAAATGTGCCGCTTTTAGTAACATATCTATAAATAAATAACAAAGCTTACCCTGACACAATCAATGTGGAAGCCCAGAAGGGGCACAGGGGTTAATCTCCTGCTTATCACTTCCGTCTTAGGCTAGTGGTCAGCTGGAAGAGGTAGAGCTTATCTAAAGGGCAGGGTGTAACAATCCTTTGCCCATTGACATAGAACAATTCTCTTCCTATGTCTTAGTGTAGCAGCAAATATAAGGGCTCAGGCTGGCCCATAGATGAACCACTGGTAGGTTCTTCAGCTGGGTGAGCCCCCAGTTCTTCCATGATTCATGTAGACATTTTTAGTTTACAGCTTAACCCTTAAATAATATTGGTAGATTATCTCGTTTATTTTTAGATACTATAGATGCCTTTGATTACTGTGATGGAATGTCTAGTCAACCTTCTTCTCCAGGCCTCCTCAATAACATTGCAGGATTTTTCTACCACCCTAATCCAGATTCTTTAAGGGCATGTACTCTTGGCCCACAGAGCTAAGGGAGCCTAAACTAACCCCTTACTGAGACTGTTTTTCATGTGCTTCCATTTTTTACTCCCCACCTTCAAAAATCCATAACTTTTTTTATTTTTCCATCTAAAGAGCTGTATGAGGGCTTGTGTTCTGCATGTTGTGTACTGGGAAGCGGGAACAAATTCCAAATACAATGAAAATGGTGAAAAAACTTATTTGCACAGTATTCTTGTGGGTTTGGATTTTACCACTTTCACTGTGCTCCCCATACGACATGTCTACTTCATTCTTTGGGTCGGTACAATCATGGGGATACCAAATTTGTAAAGGTTTTATAAAGTTTTCATATATTTCATTTTGCCATATTGTCGCGCTAATAACTTTTTCATACTTCGTTGTGAGCTGTAGGTGGTGTGAATGCTGTGAAAAACCGTAATTGTATTTTGATTGAGCAGACATTTTGGGACGTGGCGATACCTAACATGTTTATGATTTTTACTGTTTATTTATATTTATATGACTTCTAGGGAAAGGGGGTGAATTTTTAGGTTTTTTTAATATAATTTTTTAAACTTTTTTTTTTTCTTTACTATTTTTTAGAGCCCCTATGTTACCTAAACCCAAGGTTGTCTGATTGATCCTACCATATGATGCCATACTAAAGTATGGCAGTATATGGGGATTTTCATCCTCATTCTTTAAAATGTGCAAAACGATGATGCCACAGGGTCAGTGATCTAATCCAAGATGGCGGCGCCCAGGCTTTGCTGAAGGCAATTATATGACCGGGGGTGTTACCAGGAGGTGTTTGCTGCAATATGCTTTTTTTTACAGACACTCATTTATTTTAAGTAGGCCGTGTACTGTTGTTATGACTATGCGAGTCTGGGGCTTGTACTTAACCTGTGCTCCAAGATCTCGCAAGATCAGAGGCTTGAGAAAGCGCACATTGCACGAAACCGCACATTGTGTTATGGCCTCTCTAAAGTATGTGGAGTTATCACCAAGATGGCCACCACTGGAATTTAATTTTTCATTACAGTGTATGTCCACTGCATTTTTCTGCTAAGAGGAGCTAAATTTTAAATAATAACTAATTACAAATTAGCATATATTTTAAGGACTCATTTGTATATGAATTATGAAATACCCCTTTCAACATAATTTATAGAAATTACATATGATTAGAGAGGGAAAGGGGGAGAGAGAATTATGTGTAAATCAATCTTATATTTGTATTACAAAGAGAAATAGACCCAGACAACAGTAAGGTTACAGATGCCTCTAACGTTTCCTTTTCTTATGTCCAATTTGTAGAACAATTAGTTGAAATCTGTAGAATGAGGGCTGCTACATAGTTAAGTTTATGAGGCAAGGTGAACTATCTGCTCTGTTGTAAAATACACCAGTGGTTAAGGTAAAGGTCTGACAGCCCATTATGGAGATTCATCAGCAATGTAAAAAGCTAAAATACCATGTGCTTCTGGGTGCTACATGTAAACATTGTGGCACTTCTTTAACAATATGTGGCATAAACAGAATATTCTTTATACTAAGTGTTATTTGTATTCATAGTTCTGGAGATGGAAGAAAGTTGGTTGACCAAATTGATGTTGTGTTAGCACATCCCATTCAGAAAGGCAGTAACTAGGCAGGATGTGGTTAAAGGTAATAAAACATAGTATGACAGCATAGTGCTACATGTAATGACACCTTAATGGATAATCTATCACATGCAGCTAATAACTAGGATATTCTGTTACTATCAGCTGAAACATGCTTTATGTACAAATAGTCCACGACATCCCTTTCGTGACTAAATAAGTGACACAGCAGCGTCTTACTGTGTGCCTGCAAACTCATATCCAAAAACAAAATCACTGAAATAAAACTAAAACACATTGGCCAATCCATAGAGTGTAGTGTAAAATTATTGCTTTTAGTATCCTTCTTATCTACTGTACCAAACCAGGGGAGTAACTAGAAGAGGTAGGGCCCCACAGCAGACTTCTGACTTCAGACTTCAGACTTAAAAATATACATATTACACTCATATACACACATGCATTTATATACCTATATATACATAAACATACAGTTCTTCACTCATACACACACATTTATACACTCTGCATTGTCTGATGATCATGCGCTCTGCGCAATTCACCAAGATCATGCGCCCGATATCCTGCATGTGTCGCTTCCCCACTCTTCACCATCTTCTTCCCGGTTCATGTAAGTGCATTGTCTTTCGACACAATTTGAATGTTAAATCCCGTGCTCAGTCCGAATCAGTTTGATCATCCGACAGCACGCCCCCCAATTTCTAACGCATGTAAGCCGGCGCAGATGCGCCACAATCCGATCGCCTGTGACTCAATCCCCTGTTAAATATCTATCACAGCGGTGCAAATCCCGGAAATCAAACAAAAGTGCGATACACGGACCCGGTAAATAAGCCCCATAGTGTAATAACAGCTGTACAGCATATAAACACAAATACAGTATATTCATACACCATACATTATATACACATAGGGGCTCATTTACTTACCCGGTCCTGTTGTGATCCAGCAGCGCATTCTCCAACAAGGATTCGGGTCTTCCAACGATTCACTAAGGTCATGCGCCTGATGTCCATCAGGTGTCGCTGCTGCGCTGAGGTCCGCCGGAGTTCACCATCCTATTCCTGGTGATTGATTTTGCGACACAAATTGTTTTTAAATTCTGTGTTTTTTCCGAATCCTTCAGGTTTTCTGACGGCCACGCCCCCCGATTTCTGTTGCGTGAAAGCCGGCGCGGTTGCGCCGAAATCCGGTCGCGTGCGCCAAAATTTGGCAGAAAACTGAAAAAGTCAGGAAACCCAATGAAAGTGTGGCCCCGGAGTCCTTAGTAAATGTGCCCAACAGAGTATACAGTACACACATCACACATACACACACATATACAGCATATAAACATCACATATATGTTATTTACATATAAGGCTGCAAATGAACAGAATAATATGTATATAATGGTGCACATCCTCTATTCTTTAGTGGCAGGTCAAATGACATGGGCCTCTGACACTGTGGGCCCATGTGGGCTGCTACCGCTGTAGTTACACCCCTGTACCGCACATTCAAGTTCTTAAAGTATTCAGCTGCATTAATGGTGTTACTTGAGGGGGGGAAGAGGGTGCGTTTTCAATTGGGTCCAAAAGGCCTAGGGGCACATATGGTGTACCTTTCTTATATGTGAAGACCAGTACTATAAGTAATACATGTAATTATAATTGAGAGCCTGACGCACATTTTGCACTGGGGCCCATATGCTTCAATGTACTCCACTGGTAGAAGTGGTAGACTTCCTTTAACTGGATGTGCTTTTTTTAAATTAGAAAATGATATACAAAGATACTCACCCTGTCAAATATATAACGTACATACTCAAGTATAAGCCAACCCAAATATAAGGTGAGGTTCTTAATTTTACCACAAAAAACTGGGAAAACCTATTGGCTCAAGTAGACTGTAAGCCTAAGGCAGGTAAGGCATTGGTCACACCCTCCCCCCAGTTTATAGCTTTTCAGGTCCTGCACACCAGTATATAGCCAGCCAGAAACTTGCACTCCCAGTATATAGCCAGCCAACACCATGCCCTCAATATATAGCTATCTGGCACCTGCTCCCCCCTGTATATAGCCAGCTAGGCCACCAGTATATAGCCAGCCCCTGCTCCAGTATATAGCAAGCCAGCCCCAAGGATATAGAAAACCCTTAGTTTATAATCAGCCAGTCCCCAGTATATATTCAGCCCCCAGTATATAGCCAGCCACATAAAAAAGAAAGTCAATACTCACCTTTCCGACACCCCCTGCAGGTCTGCTGCCATCATAGCGGTGGCTGATCTCGTAGCCTGTGCACCAGAAGAGAAGACCTGCCAGGGGCCATTGGAAAGGTGAATATTGGCTTTCTTTCTTTTTTTTTTATAACCTGAGCTTCGGGTTTTCAGCACACTCAGCTTATATGAGAAAAGGAAAAAATGATCCAGCGTCCAAGGATGCAACAGGAGAGTAAAAAAAAAATTCAAGGCTTTATTCCATATTGTTAAAACAAATCATTGCCAAGGGATACAAACAGCAGGAACAGTCTACGCGTTTCGGATATTAGATATCCTTATTCATGACTCATATACTCAAATACATACGGGACATTGATGTAAATATAACCTTTTGTTATATTTATGTATTATAGCATAACATGTTATATACTATTCTGTCCCATTTATACCTTTTTGTTGATTATTGAACCTGTTACTGATCTTATTTAACCCCTTCAGGACTAGGCCATTTTAGGACATTAGGACCAAGCCTGATTATTTAAATATCTCCTGTGTCATTATAAGAGGTTATACCTTTGTAACGCTTTAACATATCCAGGGGATTTTGAGATTGTTTTCTTGTCACACATTGTTCTTCAAATTAGTTGTATAATTTGGATGATATCTTTTGTGTTTAGTTATTAAAAAAAACTGAGATTTGACAAACATTTATAAAACTTCTTAATTTTCAAAGATCTAGATTTTCTTCTTTTCAGGCAGCTAGTCATGGCACCCAAATAACCTCATAACTAACATTTCCCAAATGTCTTCTTTATCTTTTTATGCATCCTCTTTTTTCTAGGTGTTTAGGAGGTTCAGAATTTTGTGTGTAATTCTTCTTATTTTATAAAAAACCTATATTTAGAGGCAGCTGCTCAGATTAAATGGTCAAAGGCAATAGCCAGTGCTTAGCCACCAGCCATAACCCCCACTTATAAGTCCCTCCACATCCACTTAAAGTAGAGGTGGCACAAAGGTGAAAATAATTGCAATTCCTAGTGGGTTTCCAGGGATTGTGATAATTTCAGGGCTTGGCCTACAAGTGCTAATAAATGTCTCCAAATTACTTGAATATTTGATTGCAATAGCTTTATATAGTTGTTTATATACAGATCTATACAATTCATCCAAACATTTCTGTATGCCGTGTGACCTTTTCCAGTAAACCTTATGATTGCTGTAGACAGCGTATGTTGATAATCAGTCACCAAATGGTTAACACATAACAGCCCCATAAATAGTCCTATTTGGATTCACCACAATGCATTTTTGCAATGCATTAACCTCTCTGCTGTTAAAACAAAGTCTGAGCCTTTATTAGTTTTAAATGCTGCGGATGGACCTGTGGTTTTTCAGAGATATGTGAGAGGAGCTGTTATCTCTTTTAGCTGGTAGAAAACATTCCTCTTTGTGGCAAGGGATTGGGCCTTGGGACTTTTAAAAAGCCAATTACAAAGCATCTTGGGTAGTGCTGCACATCGCTAGATAGTTACTCAATTATAACAATGCTGATGATACAGGCTCTGAAGGAATATTTATAATGTCAGGGAGGTGATATGAAATAAGCAGCCATTGTACTCGTACAGAATTGTTTTCCACAGATTTCGTCTCCTTTTGCGTTTGGCCTGAAATTGTTACTTTACAAATCAGGCATTTTGTATTTTCAAAGATTAGAATAATTAGGTCACTTAATGGCGTAAACTTTATTGCTCTCTAACACTAGAACGGCGGCACTGAAAGCATCCTATTGCTATTCACATGGGAGCGAGCCAACGTCCCTTTTATCTACAGAAAGGAAAATGAATGGTTTACAAGTAAACAGCTCATCCGAGTGAAGAAGCAGCTCACAATCGCTGCAATATATTCATTTTAAGGGGGATAAAATTATTTCGTAATGAAGAAGGGTTGTTTACCCACTGTGTTAACTTAGTAGTTTGACACACAGTTAAATGAACCCCAGTGGACAGTAGCAGGGGTCAGGCAATCATAGGCAGAGACAAGCAAGTTTACGGACAGGTACAGAATCCAAATAACCTGCTGTAGTTGCAGGACCCCCCTGACATTTTGGGCCCTATAGAATCTGCTCTGGCTTTAACGGGGGTAGTAATGCACATGGGTATGAGTTATGTTAAGCTGAGGCTGTTGACAGGGTATAAAGCAAAACCAGAATGAAAGTCAAAGGGCAGACCTGAGGTCATGATATAGAAGACATAGAAGAAATGACACAGCTTTAATGGGATTGCCTTCATCCCGGACAGCGGAGGCTTCTTCACTTTGTCATTGGTAAGGTTTTCATAACTAACGTGTTTGTGGACCACATTAGGTCAAGTGTAGGAAAAATCAGTTGGCTTTTCTATACTTCTTGAACATTATATGTTAACTTCTTTTCCCTGCCATTTGTGCTTATATATTTTGATTACTTGTATTCCCTCCAATCCTGTCCGGGGTGACGACTTTTTCTCATCTGTGTCACCTTTCTGTACTGTATACCTTTAAAGGCAACATATCTAGGGTGCCTACAAATGTTTTTATCAGCATATATTAACTTTGCAACAATAAAGTGTTACATTTAATTTCATTTGTCTGGCTCCATTTATTTAATAGTGTCTCCATCCCCCCTTTTTTTAAAGGGAACCATTGTTTTTTTTCTTTAATGGGGAGAGTAGAATCACATTGCTCCTATAAGGGGAATGTATCTCAATAGGTTTCAGTGTCCTAGAGGCATTCAGAGTTCTGATTTTCAGGGGACATCTAAGGTTTTAGAAAGATGTCCCTTTAATCCTTAACACACCCGTAAGACTTAACACCTAGGAGTTACCCGCCATGAAGCGTGCAGCGGAACACAGAGGATCAGAAGCAGGCTTGGCTAAACAGCAGATACAGCAGGACAGTGAACATTAAAAATGTAATTCTTCTAAATTATCCTGCACCCTTAGTCTGAGAAATTGTTGTTCTCATAGAACCAGAGGTGTTGACATCATTCACCAGACCACCTATTATGCATTTTTGACAGTTGAGTTCAGTAATAAGCTGAGAATTTGAGGGAAAAATCGATACAGCAGCATTATCACTTTCGAGCCAATAGGAGCAGACTAGCTGTTTTGGAGGGAAAAAAGTTGAAAAGATGAGCTATGAATTTTTTTATTTCATTTATAAGATAATCTGCCTTCTGCCTTTTTTTTTCTTTAATCACTTTTTTGCTCATCTTTAATGTTTAATGCCAATGTTTTAAATAAGTTTCCCATTTAGGGTCAGGAAGTAAGAGTTCCCCTTATGGAGGAGACTTTGCAGGCACATGGAGACTTATAGCCATTGATGCTCCACTATTGGATTGCCATCCTGTAAGGCAGCCCCCTCAATATCAAGCATGACTTTCAGGAAGCACTGCTTTGTTGTGGTTGTGGCTCTTCAGTACAGTGTAGGGAGCTGGTTTAGCTGAGTAAGAGCTTTTGACTTTGGTCCGGAAGTAGGAGTTCTTCTTCTCTGCTTAAGGCCACCTTGCAGAGGTGTGGGGTGATATTCCACTTGTTTTCCGTTTCCCATTCTGGAAAACCCATTTAGGGTCCATAGTTTTGACATAAAGAATAACATGGGAAATTTCAGGAAATGTATTACGTACTGCGTATTGTCTATGTTTTGTGCAGACGTGCACCTATTATATAGATATAGAGATATTTTAATAAATCACAACAGCTACTTGTTGTGTAAACTCCCTGCATTGCAAAAGTAAAAATTTGTGGGTCCATCACTTACTAGAGGTTACTAGACAGTGCAATGGATGTCTCTTGAGCTGAACAGGACAAGCTGCTGCTGAACCAACATGATAGTGAAGTACATTTAAATGAGAGCTTATGTAAAACTAAAATTAACATTGTCCTTTGATAAGGACTTTTTTCCCAAAGTCTTCTCTTTTAGATCTTTTTATTCAAACATGACGATAACAACTCGAAATACATTTTCCCGGATCAGCATTTATTTAGTTTGCTTCACTGCAAATGAATTAGTTTTATTGCAAATGAACATCTGCCAAATTCCTTGTCTTATTACTTGTCAACTAATAAGAATTAAAACTATAATGAAGACGTATATTGGAAAGAAGCTACACTATGAGTATGTGGAGCAATATGGCTACAAGAGCTGTCACTATGTAAGGGTCATTACTGTACACAAAAATCCTTTGATTTTCTCAGAAATCAAAGGTGCGCCTTATTGTCCAGTGCGCCTTATATATGAACCATACATACAGACAACAGCTGCTTTGAACTGTGCACAGGGCTGCCACCTGCTGGTCATTTATTCGTAGAAATCGTATAATCAGGTGCGCCTTATAATACGGTGTGCCTTATATATGAACCTATACTTTTTAGCAGGCATTTATTGATGGTGCACCTTATAATCCGATGCGCCTTATAGTCCGAAAAATACTGTAGTATAAAAGAATTAGGTAATGATCTGGTCTCTCTGGGAATCAAGATTGCAAGTGGTGCAAGATTTGTACATGGAGCACTAGGTCCAAATTCATACTATAGTAATATTAAAAAAAATATAAAAAGCAATTGCCAATACTAGAGATGAGCGAGCACTAAAATGCTTGAGTGCTCGTTATTCGAGACGAACTTTTCCTCATGCTCGAGTGCTCGTCTCGAATAACGAGCCTCATTGAAGTCAATGGGAGACTCGAGCATTTTTCAAAGGGACCATGGTTCGGGAATAAAATGTGTTAATTAATTGAAAAAGAACGTCTTCTGATAAGTTAGCAGATGTATGCAAACATCTGCAATCCATTCTTCACTGTTCCGCGCGTATATTATCTCCCGACAAGTTAACAGATGTGAAGAACAGTGAAGAATAGAATAAAAACAGTGAACACAGGATCATTTAAGTGAAAAACACAGTGAAGAATAGATTGCAGATGTTCGGCACATCTGCTTACTTGTCGGGAGATACGCTGTCCCGGGATCCGCTGCTCTTCTTCCACTGAAGTCTCCCCGATGTCTCCGTGCCCCGATGTCTCCGTGCCCCTATGTCTCCGTGCCCCTATGTCTCCGTGCCCCGATGTCTCCGTTCCCCGATGTCTCCGTTCCCCGATGTCTCCGTGCCCCGATGTCACCGTGCCCCGATGTCTCCGTGCCCCGATGTCTCCGTGCCCCGATGTCTCCGTGCCCCGATGTCTCCGTGCCCCGATGTCTCCGTGCCCCGATGTCTCCGTGCCCCGATGTCACCGTGCCCCGATGTCTCCGTGCCCCGATGTCTCCGTGCCCCGATGTCTCCGTGCCCCGATGTCACCGTGCCCCGATGTCTCCGTGCCTCTATGTCTCCGTGCCCCTATGTCTCCGTGCCCCTATGTCTCCGTGCCCCTATGTCTCCGTGCCCCTATGTCTCCGTGCCGCTCCGTGCCGCTGCCCGATGTCTCCGTGCCACTGCCCGATGTCTCCGTGCCCCTCCCCGGTGTCTCTGTGCCGCTCCCCGGTGTCTCTGTGCTGCTCCCCGGTGTCTCTGTCCTGCTCACCGTGTTCTTCAATGTGTTCTTCACATATATATATATTGTTCTTCACATACTATTTTGTTCGCACCGTTCCGCGCGTATCTTCCGACAAGTAAGCAGATGTGCCGAACATCTGTAATCTATTCTTCACTCTGTTCTTTACTGTGTTTTTCACTTAAATGATCCTGTGTTCACTGTGTTCACTGTTTTTATTCTATTCTTCATTGTTCTTCACTGTGTTTTTTTAATTAAATGCTCGATCTCGAGCAGGGGAAATACTCGTCCGAGCAACGAGCCGTTTCGAGTACCTTAATACTCGAACGAGCATCAAGCTCGGACGAGTATACTCGCTCATCTCTAGCCAATACTAAATAACAGGATGCAAATAAAAGAATGGCTACACTCAAGTTTCCAGATAAACAGAAATCTAGACACATTTCTGTGGCCTGAGGCTTGATTCTGCTCTTTGCAGGATGCACACGGGCACAAAGTGAAAATAATACACAGAGAAACTAAATTATTTTGTCAGTTCAAGTGCTAGAACAAGTAGCACCAAGGAAAAATGTCTTCATGTCCTTGAAAGGCTAAATAATATATAATGATTTGCACCATTACACCAGACAGAGAGCCTCTTACTCAACCATGTAATGATTAAAAAAAAAGCTGTACACGTCTCAAAGTTAGCAAAAAAGTGATTTTTGCACTTTTTGAAAAACGTAGTTTCACTTGTGATGCTTGGATTTGAAGCAGTCCTGGACGTTTAGCTGTCAGGTGCTGTAATGCTATAAATGGAATAGCCACCCAGAAAGTCAGTGAATGTTTTCTAATCTTCCATTTTGCAAATTATCTTAACAATAAGCATACATGTGGGGAGTAACTATAACCGATTAGAAAGTTACTGTGCAAACCTAAGAGAAAACAGACGAGCATTCTCCTTTCTATTGATTATATAGCACCTATATGTTATACATACATATGGCAAGAGACATCGCTTTGTTTGACCACAGGACTTCGCTTTCTTTGTTAACTATCGCTCCATGGATGCCACTAAGATTTGTCTCTGTGACCCCGACACCTTTTAGCATGGCCAAAAACCATAAATACTGAAGTAACACAGGAACCAGGGCCAGAGCAGTGTAGACATGTTTTATTTTTTGTTGCCATCCCTGAATACTTGATAACCCATTAATATGGCCATATCCCGTAGTGTGAGGACCCACAGCAAGGGACAGGGCAAAGGAAAACACCAACTGTAAGCTGTGGGAAAATTATTGGCAGCAATCCCATGATAATAGAAGATAGCAGCACAGCCAATAGGATTTATGCTAATTCTGCCCAAATGCTGCAAAGATTACGGTAGAGGAAGTGCTTTGGGCTGACTAGGACTGGAGTGTGTATGCATGTCCAGGTTTGGGTATGCATTCAGGCTCAACCCCTGGCTGGCAACACACACAACTGGTTCTAGCACCATTCGGTTCCAGTACCATACCATTACTGTAATTGATTCCTGTAACTGGGAAAGCTCTTGGCAACATTTAAATGTCGGCGGTGCATGTTCACCACTATTCAATTGTGGAAACTCCACCATTTTTCCTAGAATCATCATTCCCTGATGACATCATGGGAGCAATGATCCTAAGGAAAATGCATGCTAGTATTTGAAGGGTAAAACCTGTTATCCGTGTTGGCACATATTCCAGTTGCTAACGGTGGGGGTGAACATTCAGGTAGGGGTGGATTATCATTGGAGCTGCTAGAGCACCTCGCCAAATTTGCAATCTAAATTGCCTCTGGGTGGCCCCTAGGCGAAGGCTCCAATACCGCCAATTCCGTATTTAAAACTTCCTCTTTACAGGATCGAGCCCCCGCCGACCAGTCCCAGGCCTCTCAGTAAAAGGAAAGCAAAAGAAAAGTGCTCCAGCCTCCTCTGGTAGATGGAACTGTGGTGGGGGAGGAGGGAGCAATGGGACAGTAAAGATTGAAGAGCAGGAATTGTCCAACGTGTCTTTGCTATCTTGTGTCTATTTTTTTCATTGGGAAAAAAGGATCAGGGGTAGAGATGAGCGAGCACTAAAATGCTCGAGTGCTCGTTATTCGAGACGAACTTTTCCAGATGCTCGAGTGCTCGTCTCGAATAACGAGCCCCATTGAAGTCAATGGGAGACTCGAGCATTTTTCAAAGGGACCATGGTTCGGGAATAAAATGTGTTAATTAATTGAAAAAGAATGTCTTCTGATAAGTTAGCAGATGTATGCAAACATCTGCAATCTATTCTTCACTGTTCCGCGCGTATATTATCTCCCGACAAGTTAGCAGATGTGAAGAACAGTGAGGAATAGAATAAAAACAGTGAACACAAGATCATTTAAGTGAAAAACACAGTGAAGAATAGATTACAGATGTTCTGCACATCTGCTTACTTGTCGGGAGATACGCTGTCCCGTGCCCCGCTGCTCTCCGTGCCCCGCTGCTCTCCGTGCCCCGCTGCTCTCCGTGCCCCGCTGCTCTCCGTGCCCATGTCTCCGTGCCCCATGTCTCCGTGCCCCATGTCTCCGTGCCCCATGTCTCCGTGCCCCGCTGCTCTCCGTGCCCCGCTGCTCTCCGTGCCCAGCTGCTCTCCGTGCCCCGCTGCTCTCCGTGCCCATGTCTCCGTGCCCCATGTCTCCGTGCCCCGCTGCTCTCCGTGCCCATGTCTCCGTGCCCCATGTCTCCGTGCCCCATGTCTCCGTGCCCCGCTGCTCTCCGTGCCCCGCTGCTCTCCGTGCCCATGTCTCCGTGCCCCATGTCTCCGTGCCCCGCTGCTCTCCGTGCCCATGTCTCCGTGCCCCATGTCTCCGTGCCCCGCTGCTCTCCGTGCCCATGTCTCCGTGCCCCATGTCTCCGTGCCCCATGTCTCCGTGCCCCGCTGCTCTCCGTGCCCCGCTGCTCTCCGTGCCCATGTCTCCGTGCCCCATGTCTCCGTGCCCCGCTGCTCTCCGTGCCCATGTCTCCGTGCCCCATGTCTCCGTGCCCCGCTGCTCTCCGTGCCCATGTCTCCGTGCCCCATGTCTCCGTGCCCCGCTGCTCTCCGTGCCCATGTCTCCGTGCCCCATGTCTCCGTGCCCCATGTCTCCGTGCCCCGCTGCTCTCCGTGCCCCGCTGCTCTCCGTGCCCATGTCTCCGTGCCCCATGTCTCCGTGCCCCATGTCTCCGTGCTGCCGCTGCCCCATGTCTCCGTGCTGCCGCTGCCCCATGTCTCTGTGCTGCCGCTGCCCCATGTCTCTGTGCTGCCGCTGCCCCATGTCTCTGTGCTGCCGCTGCCCCATGTCTCCGTGCTGCTCCCCGGTGTCTCTGTGCTGCTCCCCGGTGTCTCTGTGCTGCTCCCCGTTGTCTCTGTCCTGCTCACCGTGTTCTTCAATGTGTTCTTCACACATATATATTGTTCTTCACATACTATTTTGTTCGCACCGTTCCGCGCGTATCTTCCGACAAGTAAGCAGATGTGCCGAACATCTGTAATCTATTCTTCACTGTGTTCTTTACTGTGTTTTTCACTTAAATGATCCTGTGGTCACTGTGGTCACTGTGTTCACTGTTTTTATTCTATTCTTCATTGTTCTTCACTGTGTTTTTTTAATTAAATGCTCGATCTCGAGCAGGGGAAATACTCGTCCGAGCAACGAGCCGTCTCGAGTACCTTAATACTCGAACGAGCATCAAGCTCGGACGAGCATGTTCGCTCATCTCTAATCAGGGGACTTAAAATCTAGATCCTTCTTTTATCCAAATAATGTAAGGAAACTTCCATATGGGTTTGGTGGACATACAGGGGGTTATTTATCATTGATTTTCCTGGGCTTTTTTGGTGTAAAAAAGTCTCAAAGTAGTCACATTGAGGGTTTTTGAGACTTTTCACAGCTAAAAAGCACACACACACATCTTCATTAATCTGGCCTAAAAATAGCCAGACTCATGATTTAGGACTTTAGGACTGCTGCTCTATGTGCTGAGACATTTTATGCATTTTGACACTTTTTTGAGACTTTTTGAAAAAAAAATCTCAGACAGAAAAAAAGACCATAGGAACATTTACTAAAGGGACAAAGCAACTTTAATGAATCTGATGGACAGCGGAGACACCTAATGATAAATAACCCCCCACAGACTTAACCCCCGCATTTTATGTTTCTGCTGTCAATAATTTAATTGGCATTATATATAACGTCACTGGGAAAATAGAATCTCATATATTGATATTACTAAACATAACATTATATAAAATGTACCTACAGTTCATCCTGTAAAACCTGAGCAAAACCAATCCTCATAAACAACATTTAAGAAATTATTGCATTAGTTGGTAATTTCTAGGCAAACCTTAGAATACAAATTTTTCCATCTCCCAAATGAATGCTTGTGGCAGAATAGAAGAGTCATCTGCTGCTATTTTGAGACACAGCCCTGTATTGCATAAGGATCCGCTCATTTAAGGCACATGAATTCTGCATTAATACGCAAGCTGAGCAGAAACAAGGGGAGACATTCTGTAAATGAGACACAGCGTAAAACTTCTCATTGATTGAAGAAGAATAGGTGTATGATTAGCTAAAGGCTTTTTACCTAGTCAGTGGGAGGGGAAGCCAATTCGATTACCGCTAGAAATACAGTACATCTCCCATGTACAGAATGATAGTTGCACCTGGCAGTAACACCTTTTATGTGCCTCCCCTATTGCTACACATAATTACCAACCAACTACTCCTCTACCAATGCAGCTAGATGAAACAATATCCAACTGCTTGTATTAAAGAATCGCCATGCACTCGGGATATTGTTTAACTCTGCAATAAATAAACCACTGGCAAGGCACTTATTTCTGCATTGATTCCTTTTTGTTCTGCATTCATTCAGGTAATATAAGGTAATAGCATCATTTGCCATGTTTGAAGACAGAAAAGTACATGGACTTTGTACTTAGTTTGTTTTGTAACTGATATGGTGCATTCAAGTACTATGCGCTATGGTCGCACTCAGTAGTGGATTAGAATTTAGGCTGTTTGGCCAGTAGCCCGGGGCCCAGGCCTTCTAGGGGGCCCATGGCCACCAAAACCACTGATTCACCCATGAGATCCTCATACATCTGTTTCTGCTCTCAATACATATGTACAAAAGAGCCATTTCAGAACCTTTGAAAGTTCTCCAAAAGTCCAAAAACTTCAAATTGAAAGCAGGCAGAAGGGATGTGTCCTCCATTCCTCAAGAAGCTTGAAGCTAGTAACATATGTAGGAAGTGAATCCCAGACTTGTAATGGCCATAATATCCATACAGCCCAGTGCCCAAGGCATGTGCTATTAAAAGTGGTAGCTGCAGCTCTATTAACATGAATAGATACATTTTCAAGCGGATTCCTGGAATTTTTCCGCTAAGGAGATACTATCATAATTTTAATTTTTGGGAAAAACACACAGCTTATCTAAATTACATGTCAATGCTGCTCATTCTTATACAGAGCAGCTGTAGTACAAACAGCACAGCTACAGCATATCCGCAGCAAAAATCTATGGGCCTGATGAAACAACAAAATACAGTCAGTCCCCAGGTTACGTACAAGATAGGGTCTGTAGGTTTGTTCTTAAGTTGAATTTGTATGTAAGCTGGAACGAGATACTTTATCATTGTAACTCCAGACAATTTTTTTTTGGTCTCTGTGACAACTCGATTTTAAAAATGTTGGATTGATAAACAATAAAGCTTAATTGCAGACACATGTGATAACGGTTACAGCTGTTTATTGTAGTCTAGGGCTAAGGTACAGGAAATTACCAATTACCAGAGGTCCGTTTGTAACTAGGGGTCTTCTGTAAGTCGGGTGTTCTTAAGTAGGGGACCGCCTGTAATACAACTTTGTCTTAATGATTGGCTCTACTGCTACCACATATGATGGAATTATTAAGAGACGTTGACCTCATAATAATAATTCTGGTGCATCACTTATACCGGAAGTGAAAACTATGCCAACCAAGGGCTGTCTAGATTCCTAGAACTTGCTCTAGACCAACTTTCCATTCTCCTGCTCCATGTCCACACAGGTTGAGGCTTCAGGCAACTGCAATGATCTGTAAGGTGACTCTCATCCCATGGCATGGTGTTAAGAAGATGGGGGCCTTAGAGGAATAATACTGGTTGGGTAGACGTTGTATCTAGATGGTATCTCAGTCACCCAATGCATTCACTGAATGGTGGATTCACCTGTGAGCGGCACGGACAAGCCTGAAGACAAGCGGCACGGACATCGGGGGAGCAGCGCTGCACATCGGGGCCACCGGAGGGTAAGTATATAAGTTTATTATTTTTTAAGTATTTTTACTCCTTACAGCTGGATATTGACTCGTGTATAAGCCGAGGGGACATTTTTCAGCACATTTTTTGTGCTGAAAAACTCGGCTTATACACAAGTGTATACGGTAATTTATCAAGTAAGAAGTTTAGACTAATTTATCAAGTGCACCTTATTAAAAAGTCATGAAAACACTTTCAATTTTCTTTTTTCAATTGATCAAGATGATCTTTCACCATGACAGGACTTGTTATTTTTGCACATCTGTTACAATGTGCCAGTGGCATATTGTAATATATTATGTGCATAAACACCATATACTGTTATAATGTAGTATGGCAGTATATATTAGCATCAATTTGGATCCCAACAGTTAAAGTACCCTGGGGTTCAAAAAAATAGTAAAATGAATAAAGAAAAAAAGAAAAAAAATTTAACAAAAAAACCCTCAAAGTTCAAATATACCCCACTCATGTTAGGTATCGACACACTTTCCAAAAGTACCAATCTATCAATATATATAAAAACACTGTAATGGAAAATAATGCCCAAATGTAGAAACATAATTTTGTAGCTCATAACGATAAAACTCATTTGAATAATAAGGGATCAAAACATTGACCAAATCCTGCAATAAAATAGCATTTTACAATGAAGAAGATATTACCATCAGAAAGTGGCAAAATAAAGAATAAGGCCGGTTCCACACTTGCAAGTGCTGCCCGGATTTCCCGGCCCGAACGCTACAAACCGGAATTGAACTGACATGCTGAGTTGAGTTGCAGTTTGCAGCGTGAGGGCCGGGCGATCCAGGCAAGCTCAGCGCATCACACTCGCAGGTGTGGAAGGGGCCTAAGAGCCCACAAGAAAATGTCTCAAAGCGTTTTTTTTGGCAAGTTCACTGCATTTGGAATTCTTTGCAACTTCCCAGTACACTGCATGGAAAATTAAATGCTGCCAATAGGAAGTAACATAGAGTAAACTTTTTATAATGCTTCATATGCAGAAAATTAAAAAAACTTATGGGTTAAAACAGGTAACTTATTTTGCACAGTGCGGGCTGTAAAGAAATCAACTTCAAAATGATGCACGTTATGCTGTCATGGGGTTGCAAGAATTATTTGTTGTTAAAATTCAACTAAGCAACTTTTTTTAATTTTTGTTTGAAATGATTTATTTTGAATTACAAGACAAATTAATTATGACATATAGATGTAGATCCAGCAATTATTTAATTTCCTCAGTTGAACATTTTTGTTTTTGACAATATTTCTAAAAAAAAATATTCAACCGAATGTCTTTAAATCATCTTAAATCATCTCTCCTCTGGTAACACTTCTTACCCTGCTGTTACTAAAATTACTATTTTGGATTTCTGAAAAGGCGACAGTTTTTGCAGTTGGAAACAACCAGATTATTTCCAGAGATTTGGTTGCATCATGATAGTGGAATCAGTTGAAATAGGTTTATATGGCATTTATTTTATTCAAATATATATATTTTTAAATTACCAACAGGTACATTTTAATGTTTTTCCCCTTCTCAGATTACATAAAAATTCCACGCAAATGACCCCAAATAGCCAATGATGTCTGCATCACATATTTACATCTTTGTGTTGCATAGACATTGCAAGACTTATCATTAGGCAGGATCAGGAGCTCTTTAGGTATCGTTTGCAGATTTTATATAGGGGCTTAGACAGTTTGATGGATGAGACACATGAGGTTTTAATGGTTTTAGTTGATTTTTACTTTTTAATTAAAAAGTCATGAAAAAGTTGCTAATGTATTTCAACCAATTTTTCCTGGTTTCCCTCTGGGGGACTGGAAAGTCTAAACTTGCCACTTTTTGATTGCCTCGCTCATATTTCATACATTGCTCCATTCGGCCAAATTCTGTTTTACTATAGTAAATATTTTTACACCAATAATGGTCAAGCATTATTTTTAGGGTATATACTCCATTTTGATCTCTTTTATCCATCATTTTATCAAGAAAGGTGAAAAAAACAGAAATTAGGCAATTTAATTTGTGGGTTTATTATATTGAAGGACATCTATTATCAGAATACCCGATAGTAGATGATTATTACTTACTTACCAATCCTGTCCCTGTGTGGAGTAAACTTTACTTCTTAAAACTTTGCATGGTCACATTTTGGCGAAAAATAAATGTATTACATATGTAAATTAACCTATGGTGCTCTGCAAAGCACCACCAGGCTCTGCCGTAATATAATTTATTCATGCCTCGGGAAAGTTCGGAGGGCTTGTAACGTTATCATCTCTCTATTCAAATCACACGCTGGGCCGCAACATATTCACATTCCCTGTGCTGCCGGCTAGCTGCACAGAGCGAGATTTGAATAGAGATCCGGTGACGTCATCGGCTCACAGAACACTCTCACCACCCTGCTGCATGGATAAATGATATTACGTCGGAGCACCACAGGCTAATTTGCATATGTAGTAAACTTATTTTTCACCAAAATGCGGCCATGCAAAGTTATAAAAAAATAATGCTTGCTGCACACTGGGTCGGAACGAGGAGGTAAGTAATAATCATTTACCATCAGGTAATCTAATGGTAAATGTTCTTAAAATACATTGAAAGAGTCGAATAAATGATCAGATCCCAACTATATAACCCATCAAACAACTGCCCATGCCCATATGAACTATACATATGCAGGGGATGTCATTAAGGCTACATTCAGACCTCATTTTTAGCTCTCTACTTTAAGGATCCATTGGAAGGATTCACGTACAGTCAGATATGTTGTCTTATTCCTCTCCTGCCTTTTTAATCTTCTGTGAACATTGGCAACCATCAGTGATTGGACGGGCACATCTGTGGACTACCATGAACATGTGCTCTACAGAGGCTGGGGTTGTAGAGCATTTGGCCTTTTAATAAATGTTCTATTGGTCTATTTGGTCTATTTTCTTCAAAAAGTCCCAAAAAAGTCACAAAATGCATAAAAAGTCTGAGCACATACACCTGAAGGGGTCTGGAGTAACTATAAGACTTTATGTGAGACTGTTTGCAAAAGTCCCAAGTCATATATCTGGCTTTGCTCGGTGTTGCACAGCATTGCACTAGTAGTAGTTCTATGTTTGGGCCAGATTAATGAAGAGGTGAAAATTATCCTGCAAGACTTTTTAGCAGTGAAAAGTTTCAAAAAAACTCAATGGGGTACATTTACTAAGGGCTGTGCGCCAGTTGTTTGTCAGACTTTGCACATTCTTTTTAGTACACACAAAAGGTTAACAAGCCGGTGAGGGTCTGTGCACCACCAGCACAATAAATAACACCAAAAAATAAATAAATAACTCCAAATTTCGAAAACTTAATCAATCTTTATTAATCATGATAAAAGATATCACACAATGAGGACAGTAATACGTAGACCAAGGAAAAGGATAAAAATGATATGTACAAAAGTAACAGCCACTAGAGGGCTTAGAGGTAGGTTATACAATACATCAATAGAAAGATATGGCACATAAGGAGACATGAAAAGATTAGGAACTCACAAAGCAAAGCCTATATCCTAAATTAGATTGTTAGTATACCATACCAAAGGAGAGGAGTACACGCCACGGACCTCGACACGTGTTTTGCCGGTAAGCTTTATCAAGGGCAAACTTTAGCTTGACCATTTTATGGTGCGGCTGCTCAAATTTCTGCACTGAAGGGGGCGTTCCGGGGGTGAGATGGACCATTGATTAGATTTAACATGCAAAGTACGACAGAAATGTGTTAAAGGTGTGCCAAAAAAAGTGGTGCACTCTGTCGGGGCAGTGGAGGGGGCGGCAGATTCATGAAGAACGTGCACCAGAAATCATGAATCACATAATTCAGTTTTCACTGCTCGGTGTGCCCCACATTTTTTTACGCCAAAAAAGGTCAGGAAAACCAATGATAAATAACGCCCTATAAGACAGTTCAGGATTAGAGATGAGCGAACATGCTCGTCCGAGCTTGATGCTCGTTCGAGCATAAGCGTACTCGAAACTGCTCGTTGCTCGGACGAATACTTCGCCCGCTCGAGAAAATGGCAGCTCCCGCCGTTTTGCTTTTTGGCGGCCAGAAACAGAGCCAATCACAAGCCAGGAGACTCTGCACTCCACCCAGCATGACGTGGTACCCTTACACGTCGATAGCAGTGGTTGGCTGGCCAGATCAGGTGACCCTGGGATAGACTAGCCGCTGCCCGCGCTGCTCGGATCATTCTGTGTCTGGATGCCGCTAGGGAGAGAGCTGCTGCTGGTCAGGGAAAGCGTTAGGCTGTTCTATTAGAATAGTGTTAGGCAGGAGTGATTCTCCAAGAACCCAACAGCCATTCTTAGGGCTACAATAACGTTCTACTTTTTTTTTTTTTTATTTGCATCTAGTACCATTTTGTGAGGAATTAGCAGGGGGACTTGCTACCGTTGTGTTTAGCTCTTAGTGGCACACATATCCACCTCAAACACCAAAGTGGGAAAATTTAGTAGGGGTTGGATTTCAATTAGGCACAGTCTGGCATTTTTCCTTTTTTATTTTACGTTTATTTTGTTTAATAACTCAGTGTCATCTCATCTGGCATAGTAGTGTGCTTTCATACTTGGCTAGAAAATAGCCATAGGAGAATCCAAACGGCTTACTTACGCCTACAGTAGCGTTATATATTTGATTTCTGGTTGATCTGCTGGTGGCTGTACTTGCTGCAGTGCATCTACTAGCCAATTGTGAGCAATTTGTAGTGAGACTTGCGACCGCTGTGTTTTGCGCTTAGTGACGCACATATCCATTGCAAAGACCGAAGTGGGAAAATTTAGTAGGGGTTGGATTTCAATTAGGCACAGTCTGGCATTTGTCCTTTTTTATTTTACGTTTATTTTGTTTAATAACTCAGCGTCATCTCATCTGGCATAGTAGTGTGCATTCATACTTGGCTAGAAAATAGCCATAGGAGAATCCAAACGGCTTACTTACGCCTACAGTAGCGTTATATATTTGATTTCTGGTTGATCTGCTGGTGGCTGTACTTGCTGCAGTGCATCTACTAGCCAATTGTGAGCAATTTGTAGTGAGACTTGCGACCGCTGTGTTTTGCGCTTAGTGACGCACATATCCATTGCAAAGACCGAAGTGGGAAAATTTAGTAGGGGTTGGATTTCAATTAGGCACAGTCTGCCATTTGTCCTTTTTTATTTTACGTTTATTTTGTTTAATAACTTAGCGTCATCTCATCTGGCATAGTAGTGTGCTTTCATACTTGGCTAGAAAATAGCCATAGGAGAATCCAAACGGCTTACTTACGCCTACAGTAGCGTTATATATTTGATTTCTGGTTGATCTGCTGGTGGCTGTACTTGCTGCAGTGCATCTACTAGTCAATTGTGAGCAATTTGTAGTGAGACTTGCGACCGCTGTGTTTTGCGCTTAGTGACGCACATATCCATTGCAAAGACCGAAGTGGGAAAATTTAGTAGGGGTTGGATTTCAATTAGGCACAGTCTGCCATTTGTCCTTTTTTATTTTACGTTTATTTTGTTTAATAACTCAGCGTCATCTCATCTGGCATAGTAGTGTGCTTTCATACTTGGCTAGAAAATAGCCATAGGAGAATCCAAACGGCTTACTTACGCCTACAGTAGCGTTATATATTTGATTTCTGGTTGATCTGCTGGTGGCTGTACTTGCTGCAGTGCATCTACTAGCCAATTGTGAGCAATTTGTAGTGAGACTTGCGACCGCTGTGTTTTGCGCTTAGTGACGCACATATCCATTGCAAAGACCGAAGTGGGAAAATTTAGTAGGGGTTGGATTTCAATTAGGCATAGTCTGCCATTTGTCCTTTTTTATTTTACGTTTATTTTGTTTAATAACTCAGCGTCATCTCATCTGGCATAGTAGTGTGCTTTCATACTTGGCTAGAAAATAGCCATAGGAGAATCCAAACGGCTTACTTACGCCTACAGTAGCGTTATATATTTGATTTCTGGTTGATCTGCTGGTGGCTGTACTTGCTGCAGTGCATCTACTAGCCAATTGTGAGCAATTTGTAGTGAGACTTGCGACCGCTGTGTTTTGCGCTTAGTGACGCACATATCCATTGCAAAGACCGAAGTGGGAAAATTTAGTAGGGGTTGGATTTCAATTAGGCACAGTCTGCCATTTGTCCTTTTTTATTTTACGTTTATTTTGTTTAATAACTCAGTGTCATCTCATCTGGCATAGTAGTGTGCTTTCATACTTGGCTAGAAAATAGCCATAGCAATAGGATAGCATCGTTTGGTTTTAAAAACTCAAAAACACAAAAAAAAAAAAAAAGCACAAAAAAAAGTTAAAAAAAAATTAAAGCTATAACTCTCATTTTAAAAATGTTTAACCCGAGGGCTAGGGGTAGAGGACGAGGGCGGGGACGTGGGCGTCCAACTACTGCAGGGGTCAGAGGCCGTGGTCCTGGCTGGGGTGAGACACCACCTGCTTATGAGGGAGCAGGGGAACGCCGCAGAGCTACACTCCCTTGGTTCATGTCTGAAGTTACTGGGACTCGTGGTAGAGCACTGTTGAGGCCAGAACAGTGCGAACAGGTGATGTCGTGGATTGCTGACAATGCTTCGAGCAATTTGTCCACCAGTCAGTCTTCCACGCAGTCCACCCATGTCACCGAAATCGCCACTCCTCCAGCTCCTGCACCTCAGCCTCCTCCCCCCCAGTCTGCCCCCTCCCAGGAAAATTTGGCATTTGAACCGGCATACTCTGAGGAACTGTTTTCTGGACCCTTCCCACAGTCACAAACCACTTGTCCGGTTGCTGCTGAGCAATTTTCCGATGCCCAGGTTTTCCACCAGTCACAGTCTGTGGGTGATGATGACCTTCTTGACGTAGTGGAAGTGTGTAAAGAGGTGTCCGACGATGAGGAGACACGGTTGTCAGACAGTGGGGAAGTTGTTGTCAGGGCAGGAAGTCCGAGGGGGGAGCAGACTGAGGGATCGGAGGATGATGAGGTGACAGACCCAAGCTGGGTTGAGAGGCCGGGTGAACACAGTGCTTCTGAGACGGAGGAGAGTCCTCGACCAGAACAGGTTGGAAGAGGTAGTGGTGGGGCCAGACGGAGAGGCAGGGCCAGAGCTGGTGCATCAGCGCCAAATGTGTCAACTACTGAAGCTCCCGTGGCGAGGGCTCTTGCGGCGAGGGCTAGATCTTCAGAAGTCTGGAGGTTCTTTAAGGAAACACCGGATGACCGACGGACTGTGGTGTGCAACATTTGCCAAACCAGGCTCAGCAGGGGTTCCACCACTACTAGCTTAACTACCACCAGTATGCGCAGGCATATGAATGCTAAACACCCCACTCAGTGGCAACAAGCCCGTTCACCTCCGGCCGTGCACACCACTGCTCCTTCCCCTGTGTCAGCTGATAGTCAGCCCCCTGCCCAGGACCCTGCCACAAAAACCCCATCGTCGCCTCCACGATCCTCCACAGCATCCACCAGCGTTCAGCTCTCCATACCCCAGACGCTGGAGCGGAAACGCAAATATAGTGCAACCCACCCGCACGCCCAAGCCCTTAATGTGCACATCTCCAGATTGCTTAGCCTGGAGATGCTGCCCTATAGGCTAGTAGAGACCGAGGCCTTTCGCAACCTCATGGCGGCGGCCGCCCCTCGGTATTCGGTCCCCAGCCGCCACTACTTTTCCCGATGTGCCGTCCCAGCCCTGCACCAGCACGTGTCAGACAACATCATCCGTGCCCTGACCAACGCCGTTTCTGACAAGGTCCACCTGACCACGGACACGTGGACGAGTGCTGCCGGGCAGGGCCACTATATATCGATGACGGCACATTGGGTTAACTTGGTGGAGGCTGGGAGCGAGTCTGACCCTGGGGCTGGTCATATACTGCCGACGCCGAGGATTGCGGGGCCTACCTCGGTCCAGGTGTTTCAGGCCTACTATGCCTCCTCCTCCTCCCACCCCTCCTCCACCTCCTCCTCCGAACTACCATCCGTGGGCACGGCGCCATCAGTCGGTAGCTCTAGGCACAGCAGCAGTGCCGTCGCTAAGCGACAGCAGGCGGTGCTCAAACTGCTGAGCCTAGGCGATAAAAGGCACACCGCCCAAGAGCTATTACAGGGCATCACGGCGCAGACTGATCTGTGGCTGGCACCGCTGAACCTGAAGCCAGGCATGGTTGTGTGTGACAACGGCCGTAACCTGGTGGCGGCTCTGCAACTCGGCAGACTGACACATGTGCCATGCCTGGCCCATGTGTTAAATCTGATAGTTCAGCGTTTCCTCAAGACATACCCCAATCTGTCAGATTTGCTCACGAAGGTGCGCCGCATCTGTGTGCATTTCAGGAACTCCAGCACAGATGCTGCCACTCTCAGGGCAGCGCAGCGCCGCCTCCAACTGCCCGCTCACCGACTGTTGTGCGACGTGCCCACGAGGTGGAATTCAACACTGACCATGTTATCCAGAGTTTACCAGCAGCGCCGAGCGATTGTAGACTGCCAGATGTCAACTTCCACCAGAACTGGTAGTCAGGTCAGTCAGCTTCCTCAAGTCTACAATGAGGAGTGGACGTGGATGTCTGATATCTGTCAGGTGCTGAGTAACTTTGAGGAGTCAACACAGATGGTCAGTGGCGATGCCGCCATCATCAGCCTCACCATCCCGCTGCTTGGCCTGTTGAAAAACTCTCTGATCAGCATGAAGTCGGAAGCTTTGCGCACGTCACAAGAGACGGGGGAAGAAGATTCCCTTGTTGATAGCCAAAGCACCCTCAGGTCTGTTTCTCAGCGCATATCGGAGGAGGTGGAGGTGGAGGAGGATGAGGAGGAAGAGGAGGAGAATGTTGGCGAGACACAAGAGGGGACCATTGTTGAGTCCTTCACTGTTCAGCGTGTATGGGCAGAAGAAGAGGAGTTGGAGGAGTTGGAGGAGGAGGAAATGGACAGTCAGGCCAGTGAGGGGAGTGAATTCTTACGCGTTGGTACTCTGGCGCATATGGCAGATTTCATGCTAGGCTGCCTATCCCGTGACCCTCGCGTTCAAAGAATTTATTCCAGCACCGATTACTGGGTGTTCACTCTCCTGGACCCACGGTACAAGCAAAATCTTTCCACTCTCATCCCTGCAGAGGAAAGGAGTGTGAGAATGCATGAATACCAGCAGGCCCTGGTGCACAAGCTGAAACAGTATTTCCCTTCTGACAGCGCTAGCGGCAGAGTGCGTAGTTCTGCGGGACAAGTAGCGAGGGAGAGTAGGCGAGCAGGCAGCTTGTCCAGCACTGGCAAGGGTACGCTTTACAAGGCTTTTGCCAGCTTTATGTCACCCCAGCAAGACACTGTCACCTGTCCCCAGTCTCGGCAGAGTAGGGCTGATCTTTACAGAAAGATGGTGAGGGAGTACGTAGCTGACCATACCATCGTCCTAAATGATCACACAGCTCTCTACAACTACTGGGTTTCAAAGCTGGACATGTGGCACGAACTGGCGCTGTACGCCTTGGAGGTTCTTGCCTGCCCTGCCGCTAGCGTCTTGTCCGAGCGGGTTTTCAGTGCAGCTGGTGGCATCATCACCGATAAGCGTACACGCCTGTCGACTGACAGCGCTGACAGGCTGACGCTTATTAAGATGAATAAAGCCTGGATTTCTCATAATTTCCAATCTCCACCAGGTGAAGGAAGCTCAACCTGAATAATTGATCCACTCCTCCTCCTCCTCATTTTCCTCCTTCTCCTCCTCTTTGTACAGTAAAGCAGAGGAAACTGGCTATTTTTTGACAGGGCCCACTGGCTCTAGCTATAGTACTTTATGCATTTAATTTTTCTGGAGGGCCACCTACCCGGTCCTCTGTTTTAAACAATTTTTGGGAGTGCCACATACAGGCACTCAATCTATTCAATTTTTCTGGAGGGCCACCTACCCGGTCCTCTGTTTTAAACAATTTTTGGGAGTGCCACATACAGGCACTCAATCTATTCAATTTTTCTGGAGGGCCACCTACCTGCTCCTCTGGTTTGAAAATTTTTTTGGACTGCCACATACAGGCACTCAATCTATTCCATTTTACTGGAGGGCCACCTACCTGCTCCTCTGGTTTGAAAAATTTTTGGGACTGCCACATACAGGCACTATCCAAATTAAATTGTCTCCATAGCAGCCTCCACACGTTGTCTCCATTGCTACCTCCAAAAGTCGTCCATATAGCTGCCTCCATACATCGTCCCTTTATCAAACGAGGTGTGTCAGGCAGAAATTTGGGTTGTTTTCATGGATTCCACATCAAAGTTGTTAACTTTGTCGCCACCCTGCTGTGTTATCCACAAAATATACTGGCAAACTTTTATCATTTACCAATATTATTTCTGCGCTTCTTGCGCATCTGTTTACATTCCCCTCACCCGGCATATCCTAAACTTATAAGAACGCTACTACACTTGATCTTATACAAAAGGTTCTTAGAAGTGCTGTTTGGGGAGTAGCCTAGAGACAGGGGCTTGGATTGGCGAAAGCTCGCCTGGCAGCAGAGCGCCAGCTCCATGCGCATCAGCCGCTTCTTGCGCATCTGTTTACATTCCCCTCACCCGCCATATCCCAAACTTATAAGAACGCTACTACACTTAACTTGGTGCAGGCTGGGACCGAGTCTGACCCTGGGGCTGGTCATATACTGCCGACGCAGAGAATTGCGGGGCCTACCTCGGTCCAGGTCTCAAAGGCCTACTATACCTCCTCCCAACCCTCCTCCACCTCCTCCTCCTCCGAATTACCATCCGTGGGCATGGCGCCATCAGTCGGTAGCTCTAGGCACAGCAGCAGTGCCGTCGCTAAGCGACAGCAGGCGGTGCTCAAACTGCTGAGCCTAGGCGATAAAAGGAACACCGCCCAAGAGCTATTACAGGGCATTCCACATCAAACTTGTTAACTTTGTTGCCACCCTGCTGTGTAATCCACAAAATATACTTGCAAACTTTTATCATTTACCGATATTATTTCAGCGCTTCTTGCGCATCTGTTTACATTCCCCTCACCCGGCATATCCTAAACTTATAAGAACGCTACTACACTTGATCTTATACAAAAGGTTCTTAGAAGTGCTGTTTGGGGAGTAGCCTAGAGACAGGGGCTTGGATTGGCGAAAGCTCGCCTGGCAGCGGAGCGCCAGCTCCATGCGCATCAGCCGCTTCTTGCGCATCTGTTTACATTCCCCTCACCCGCCATATCCCAAACTTATAAGAACGCTACTACACTTAATTGGTGCAGGCTGGGACCGAGTCTGACCCTGGGGCTGGTCATATACTGCCGACGCAGAGAATTGCGGGGCCTACCTCGGTCCAGGTCTCAAAGGCCTACTATACCTCCTCCCAACCCTCCTCCACCTCCTCCGAATTACCATCCGTGGGCATGGCGCCATCAGTCGGTAGCTCTAGGCACAGCAGCAGTGCCGTCGCTAAGCGACAACAGGCGGTGCTCAAACTGCTGAGCCTAGGCGATAAAAGGCACACCGCCCAAGAGCTATTACAGGGCATTCCACATCAAACATGTTAACTTTGTCGCCACCCTGCTGTGTAATCCACAAAATATACTTGCAAACTTTTATCATTTACCGATATTATTTCAGCGCTTCTTGCGCATCTGTTTACATTCCCCTCACCCGGCATATCCTAAACTTATAAGAACGCTACTACACTTGATCTTATACAAAAGGTTCTTAGAAGTGCTGTTTGGGGAGTAGCCTAGAGACAGGGGCTTGGATTGGCGAAAGCTCGCCTGGCAGCGGAGCGCCAGCTCCATGCCAAGATCCAACTAACATAGTTTTAACTGCAGCACCTTTAATCTACTACTAGTTCACTGCCTCCATACATGGTCCCCTTATCAAACGAGCTGTGTCAGGCAGAATTTTGGGTTGTTTTCATGGCTTCCATGTTAACTTTGTCGCCACCCTGCTGTGTAATCCACAAAATATACTGGCAAACTTTTATCATGTACCGATATTATTTGAGCGCTTCTTGCTCACCTCCTTTGGTTCCTCTCTGCCACCCATTGGTTTGAAGCCTGAGTCCATTTAGGGTATGTCGCCATGCCACTCTCTAGCCTGCTGCCGCTGCCTCTGCATGCCGTCCCCTATAGTGTCAGGGTCAATTATTGCATGTTTTAGATGCTATCTAGCTTCATTCTGTCACTCTGTCATGGCCATGCTGTTGCCCATAATTTTGGCATAATGGTGCGATTATGCAGCCTCAGAGGCATCCATGCATGCTGCCCCTGCTGTTTCCTGTCCATTTCCGTGGTGTTTCCATCCTTTTCTGAGGTTCCCAGGTGTTTGGCCAAGCTTCCCTGTGCAGAGCCTTGGTCCCCTTGAAAAATGCTCGAGTCTCCCATTGACTTCAATGGGGTTCGTTATTCGAGACGAGCACTCGAGCATCGGGAAAAGTTCGTCTCGAATAACGAGTACCCGAGCATTTTAGTGCTCGCTCATCTCTATTCAGGATATATCCCGGGAGCTCGTAAGTTGAACATTTACATAAAATGTGGAGTGAATGTGAGGGTTTTAAATCCTATCTGCATAACAGTCTCTACTAGAAAATATGATGTCTTATTTAATTGGTTCATATTCTAATTTCCTAATTATCGTTGTCTCTAAATAATAATAATGCTAATAATGTGTCATTTAATTGTGCTTATGCATGCCTACATCTTTCTAGCCTGTTGATTATTTAATCCTTTGGAGGAGGCAGTAAAACCTTAGAAGGGTCATCAATCTCTACCTTACAGAGACACACAGTCCCAGTTTGCAAGTTACATTAAATAAAATCACTATGGAAACCATATCACATATCATTATTTTCCTCTCTATTCATTCTATTAATAAACAACCTTGATTCTTGCATCAATGTTTTTAAACCGTAAAGTAAAGTAACATTCTGGTAAAAGTTTGGTTATAGAGCCTTTTATGCTGCTCAACATCTTGGCCGCCATTTTTTGGCTTTCTCCATCCCTTCACTGTGCTTAATTTTCCTGGTGTGAAATTTAAACAAATTGAATTTAAACGAAATCTATAGCTAAATTTAATCTCTACAAAGTTTTGTAGAAGTCCAGTTCCTTAAGCCATATATTTACTATCAATATTACTATCAATATTACCCTGTTCCTCCATTTTATAACATCCAATTTACAGGTAGTCCCCAGGTTACATACAAAATAGGTTCCATAGGTTTGTTCTTAAGTTGAATTTGTATGTAAGTCGAAACTGTATATTTTATAATTGTAGATCCAGACAAAAATTTTTTTTTTTGCCCAATTGACAATTGGAGTTTAAAATGTTTTAGCAGTAATGGGACCAAGGATTATCAGTCAAGCTTCATAACATACTTTACAGCTGATCATTGCAGTCTGGGACTATAGTAATAGCATCCAGAGTGATTCACCAAAGGTCACAGAGGGTAGAGGGATCTGTCTGTAACTCTCCCGACACAGTCTTGCTTCTAAGGGACCATAAGACTACATTTATGAGAAATTATCTGCACACAGGTAATTAATAATAATAATTCTTTATATAGCGCGCACAGATTCCGCAGTGCTGCACAAAGCATGTCAAATTGTTCCCTGTCCCCATGGGGCGCACAATCTAATCAACCTACCAGTATGTTTTGGAGTGGAGGAAACCGGAGGACCCGGAGGAAACCCACGCAAACACGGAGAGTACATACAAACTCTTTGCAGATGTTGACCTGGGTGGGATTCAAAACCCAGGACCCCAGTGCTGCAAGGCAGAAGTCATTTTTTTTCATAACATCTAATTGAAGAAATGTATATATATGGCAGATTAATAAAATTGAATGTGAATGTCCAGACGAGAATACCCCTTTAAGTGAAATGACCAACACGCAGAATAAGACAATCTTTCTGAATATAATTGTCAGTCATTGGCAATAAGTGATGTTTTTTTCTTCCCATATGATATATTACTGCCCATTTCCATCATTTGGCTGATATAATCTCATTCTCCAAAATCAGTTCTGAAAAAAAAGGAAAGATGTAAAGCTTTAACATTTTATCACATTAGCTCCAGGTACATGATTTATGCCCTATAAACATGATAAGAGTTTTATTTCATCATTAGGTAAGCCGTATAAAAGAACTTTTAGTGTCATTAGGTTATACAGAACAATAGCCGACATGATTAAGGGCACCTCGGAGTAAGAGAGATGTGAAAACTCATGTGGTTCTACAGGGATTGAGTTCATTACGCTGTAAAACTAACTTTATCCATCTAACAAAAACAGATAGATTTTTAACAAGAACTGGGCTGGAAAAGTCATTGTCAATGTTCAGGTGCGTTTCCTGGATGTAGATGGATGACATTTGCTTAGAAACATGAACCTTGGCAGTATTTCAGTGTGGGCAACATGTATGAGCTAGATGTCCAAACAAAAACACATTACAACGTGACCTTTGGGCTAGATTTATAGCCCTTCCCAGAGACAAACATCTGTTATGTCACTAGTGGAATGTACAGAATGAACGCCGGGCCTCCCATCTGACTCACTAATCAATGGACTACAGCAGCAGAGGTCACTTATTATGTTACAAATAACATCAAGAAGTAAATGCAATTTTTTTTGTGTGACTTTTTGTTGATTGTATATAAAAAAGAAAAATAAATGAGACTATCCATCTACAAATCTGAAAAGTCCAATTTTATGTCAGGTAAAATAACTATGTTAGTATAGTATAGTGCACGTTATGCATTTATTTGGCTGGGATAAGACTTTACTGGCATTTTTATGTGGATGGTAAATTTTATGGACATTCACCAAAATCTGTATTGAAAAATGTTAGTTAAGGTAACTAGGGAAACAGCATTATGTTATGATCAGTAGGGACATCGCTTTTTCTGACAGATGTGGGTCCTTGACTGTTTAGCTACCTGCAGATAAGAGTGCTGAATCCCAGCCATGAAAAGGGTACGTTCATTCTGTTTTTCGTGTTTTATTTGCATCAGTTTGGCATTGTTCATGGATCTTCACAAACTATTGTCTGACTAGGACATGCTCTGCTTTTAAATGGATCAATTGCAAGGTAAATAAAAGAAAATCCACCTTCAAAATCCATCATAATAAACCAGGGACACTGTTACACTGTAACTGTGGTAAGCTTCTTATATTTGTTATCTGTGGCCTCATTCCTTCTAAAATCAACTTTTAAAATGATTCTAATAAGCCAAAAAAGCACTGTGTGTTACGTGAGCCTTCACAGGCTGTTACACTGTTCACCTCTCCTACTTCCCCAGATCCCTCAATACTTTCCCTCCCTCTACCTGCTGTAATCTCACACAGTGGGAGGGAAGTACCCCTGCACAGTGTAATATCATGTGAAGCTAAAGCATGGATGGCCTCCGGTAAGGCCCATCTGGACCCTTTTGGCCCTTCTGGCTCATTATTTTAAAATAATTTTAAAATTTGATTTTAGAAGGAAGGAGACTGTGGATAACAAATATAAGAAGATCACCAAAGTCACAGTCAGAATGCCTGGTTCTATGAGTAAGTGTCCCTAGTGTATCATGATGGAAAGCTGTGGGCAGTGATTTGTTAAAAAGTTATTGCATAGTGCAGTTTTGTGCTGTCTAGTAAAAGAAAGAAGTTTATCAAGTAGTGTAGTAAAAGATAGTTCCCCTTAAGGCTCAAAAGGATTCCACAAAACCTGAATTTGTGATTCCAGTTTTACTAAAGAACACCAAATGCAAATGTAAAAGTTTGAACCTAACAAAGAACGAATAAACAGGTGCCCATTATAATAACTTAAAAACATACATCCTTTGATTCCTATCCCCTAATATTGTCAGGTCTTCTTCCTAGGGAAGGACGCTACAAAGATGCGGAAATATATAGAGTTAGCATCAAGTTGGAATCAGCGGGCCGCAGGGTAATCTACTGTGGACTGCAACATAATGCAGTACATAGCAGCTGTGCTTCATGCCATCAGACCAGTTCAGGGGTCCCATGAATAATCTAATTAATGGATAGGAGCCCAATTCATTTTCCTACAAATACTTATTTTGTCTACTGTGTGCTTGTACACGGCAAAATAATAGATCCATGTAACGATTGCATTGTCTCTCCTGACAATGGAGAGAAACAGTTGACGGCAGATTTTATTCAGCATTATACATCCCTATAACACAATGGGGGTCATTTACTAAGGGCCCGATTCGCGTTTTCCCGACGTGTTACCCTAATATTTTTGATTTGCGCCGATTTCCCCTGCATTGCCCCGGGATTTTGGCGCACGCAATCGGATTGTGGCGCATCAGCGCTGGCATGCACGCGACGGAAATCGGGGGGCGTGGCCAAACGGAAACCCGACGGATTCGGAAAAACCGCCGCATTTAAAAAAAAAAAGTGTTGCGGGACTCGCGCTTACCTTCACTCGGTCCGGCATGGTGAAGATCAGTGCATTCCGGGGAACTTCAACGCAGCAGCGACACCTGGTGGACGTCGGTGGAACTGCCTTAGTGAATCCCGGCCGGACCCAAATCCACCGCAGAGAATGCGCCGCTGGATCGTGAATGGACCGGGTAAGTAAATCTGCCCCAATGTTTTCTCTATCCATTCCCAATGATCCATTCCCAATGATCGCCCTGTGGAAATGGAATGTAATATTGTACCTCCCCACTCTTAATAAATATTTATCATCATCAAAATATATTTCCCTTCAATATAAATGAGTAAGGGCAAAAAAATAACATGAGCAGAAAAAGGCAGGTGATACCAGTCCCTGTACTGGTTTGAATTTTTGTACTGAGATGTCTGTTCAGAAATCATTAATAACACCAAGAACAGACAGATGCTTTCACAGCTATTTACAGCTTAGAGATAAGAAGCTCCAGAGCCTCAGCTGGGAATCTATCAACAATAGACCTCAGAAGGGGCTTCTAACTGCTCATCAATTGTCTTCACAAACAGAATAATAAGATTGAAATAACTTATTGATGAAGGCAAAAATATTGCTTTATATTCCATGGGTGCTACATATTTATTATTTACAGAGCTACTATTCATTTCATAATATCCTTTGATATATTTTATATTTAATGACCCAAATTAATTCTATCACTTAGCTTGGAGGTGACATTCGTCAAGGTCTCATGCCCTACAGCATAATGCTTTTGAGTCTTAAATTCTGTTTTACTGTCGTTACAACTTTTTATTGGTTGCTACATGGTATAAGAATTGAAATTTAAATTTGAAAACAAATGTAAAATTTTACAGTATATACCGTAGATTGAGGAAAGAAGGAAAAAACACGGCTTTTTCTTTCCCTAAAAAACAATAAACTTTATATCAAAAATATAATAATGTTTTTAAAATAGCACCCAAAGTCGAAAATGGCACTTTTTTGTCATTTTGAAAAATATAAAAATCTATAAAAAGTGATCAAAACGCCATACAGTCCTAAAAGTAAAAACATTAAAAATGTCATCAAAAGTTGCAAAATATTACACCACCCACAGCTACCCACAAAGTTATTAGCGCAAGAAGATGGGAAAATAAAAAAATTTGTGCAGGAGGTTTTCATTTTTGTAAATGTATGAAAACTTTATAAAACTTATACAACTTTGGTATCCCTGTGATCAGACCAACCCAAAGAATACAGTAGACATGTCATTTGGGGAGCTCAGTGAAAGCCGTAAAATCCAAGCCCACAAGAAAACAGCACAAATGCATTTTTTTCATCAATTTCATTGCATTTGTAATTTTTCCCCCTTCCTAGTACACGGCATGGAATTTTGAATACCATCACTATGAAGTGCATTTGTTACGCAGAAAACAAAACCTCACAAAGCTCACTACATGGAAAAATAAAAAAGTTATAGATTTTTGAAGGTGAGGAGTGAATAACTGCACAAGGGTGGCAGTACCTTTAAATACTTATCACTGCCCTCACGGGGGTCGCCAATTGGTTGCCGTGACAGCTGTGAGCAGCATTAGGTGAAGAGAGAGACAGCGAAAGTTCTGTAGAGTCCCAGACTGGGATGGAGGTACTGATAGGAAACAGGGGAGATCTTGTAACTCACTATGGAGAGGAGACATCTGTATCCACAGCACTGAACACACTGAGCTCGGCTACATTGACCTCCTCCTCCTCTGTGAGCAAGAAGCAGCAGACTCTCCCCTCATACGAGACCTTGTTGTTGTAGTGTTGTTTATAGAACGGTCTCCAGGGTTTTTCAGCACTGGCAAGGGAAGGAGCTACTTCAGCACTGACATTATCTGCTGGATATTAAGCAAAGTTGTTCTACATCCCAAGAGCTATTGATTTGTGAAAAAATCCTTTACAGTTGTTTTTTAATGTTCTCTTGCCTGGCATAAGAAGGGACATGCCCTTCCTGGCCCATCCTAGCTGACCCCATCTGCTCCACCACCTGCCATATTGCCATATGCCTTCTTACCATTTACTATAAATGGTAAAATAAGTAAACAGGGCTCTATATGTCTGTATTGAAATATTGACAAACGGTCCCTAAGTACTAGTTCCATACAGCAGCATGTCCTAGAAGTGAGACCTGTCAATCAGGAACAAGGAGGCAGGGCATTGCAAGTAAAATGTAATATGCAGGACTCCAGTAATATCATTGGTCTCATCTCAGGTGAGTTGCATATAAGTTTTCAACATGGTTTTTTTTTTACTTTGCAGCAATGTAGAGGATCCATTTAAGGATAAGTGCAGTGCTTTTTATTCATCATTTTTAAGATATATTTACCGTATTTTGGGTGGGTTAATTTGGATGGTAGGTTCCATTCAATTGCACCTCTGAAACTGTATGTAGCTAATTTACATCTCACTTCAAAGTAGTTTTTTTCAAATGATGCCACCACACTGGACTATGAAAGAAACATTAAGTGCAAGGTGTGAAGACAATCGACAACAAATTGATAGTAGTTTATAAGGTCATTTTCTGATGACAGGTCCCCTTTAAGGCCTTATGTTAATAAGTAGCACGTGTTTGACAAATCACCTAGTAATATAGCACTTTTGATGTTATTGTGGTACTTTGCTGGTGTTCTTGCTGGTCACTTAGGCTTTTCTATAGAATCTGGAAAACAATATAAAATAAAAACATGGAAGTAATTTGACAAAATGAAACTCTGCCAAAAACCCTTATAAAAAATGCATTGAGAAACACTTGAAACTCACAGTGTGTGTGAAGTATCCCTAATACTATTTATTGAAGATTATGAGGGATTACAGAGAAATATAGCCAATATAACCACAAATAAGGAGCACAGATGTTAATGTTACTGAGGAGCGTAGAGCGGAGTATATTATACGATAACCTGAACTTGGGGTTATTGGTATCTTCATTCTATGATAATAATAATCCATGTCTGTTGTGAGCATTGTAAATTAGCATTGTATACTATAATAAAAGATCTTTAATGGCTTTCTTGGGACCTACAGCATCAGAGTGCAGAAGTCTGGCGCCAGAAGCTGAGATGGTGAGCAAAGCAAAGGTGCTCGGTGTGATTTAGTAATACCAGGAGGGTAGGGGGCTAGGAGCGCAGTGTGGGCTTGGAAGTTTCAGACTGTTGTTTTGACTGTGAAAAATAATTAACTGAGAATCAAGCACCTGCAACTGCAGAGGGAATGGAAATCTCTGAAGTGTTGTCTTAACTGAGATGCTCTTCATACATAAGCCTCGGCTTCTGCCTCATATAACAAATTCATTTTCAGCTTACTATGTTATCAGCACCACTATTATTGGGAAGAATATTTTTTTAAACATCTTGACTGCAAATTGCTTCCTACCTCACGGACTGTTTGCTTTGTGCTTCTAGACAATCACAGTCCTGATAAGACCACAATGGGAATAGCGCAAACCTCAGGGATAAGGTTGGAATTCGTTCTACTCACAAATGGTTTGCACACAATTGATGTACATTAATCCTTCTTGAGCTGTGAAAGATGCCTTTAATGAAAGACTAGAAGATTGTGGTTATTCGCAATTCTATTTTGCACATTAACCTTTAAAATGTATTAACTTAGGGATTTTTTATGCGTGGCCCATCGAATCCAAGTACATTTAAAGTGACCATCTATATTCCAATTCTCAACAATAGGACAGAGAATAATAGAATATTTATCATATGCCAGCGCTAGTGCAACGACGTATTATAGTTTCATCTCCACGCAAGGCTCTGCCTCGTTTTGTAGTCAGCGCATCCGTCAAATTTTTACATATAAAAATTTGCCGTATGCGCAGGCGCGGGTACCTGAATGACCCTCGTCAGCCAACTCCCTCCTGGCCGGGCCAACCCCATGGCTGGCTGCCAATCTTCCACCCCCCCACCCCCCGCCGGGAAAATAATCACAAGCGGCGCAGAAGCACTGATAAATATCCCATTAAGGCTGTATGTCGGTGGGTAACATACTAATAAGTGTTTACAGAAAAATGCAGGAATTATTTTATAGAACACAAGAAACAGAACACTTTAACACATTACTTTTTGGATACATACTGATCTAAATCTCTGTTTATTCATAGGTGTCACGGTTACACCCGCGATCCTCGGTACGGATTGAGGGTGTACCCGTGCCTGCAGACGCGGTCCCCGCTCCCCCAGCTCTCACTTACCTCTCCTGGTTCAGGCCTGCACTCTTGCTCCCAGCTTGTAGGCTGCATGCTTCTTCCATGCAGACGCGTGCTCCTGCCACTAGAGGGGGCGCGCGCAGACTTCTCCCAGCCTTAAAGGGCCAGCGTCATCCTTATTGGCTCTGGCATTCATGGCTCGGCTATATAGCCTGGCGACTCCCAGCAT